>NC_044317.1:7720294-8046044 GCF_007474595.2 Lynx canadensis | reverse complement strand
GGGGCTTTAAGCGTGGTGGTCCTGATGCCCAGTAGAACCTCATTGGGCCAAGTTAATGGGCCACTCGATCATAGCAGGGGTGAGACAGAAGGCAGCCTATCTCACCAGGTTTACTGGGCTTCAATTCCAGTTGCTGTGTCACCTTAGGCATATTCATGAATTTTGCTGGGCCTCAGTTTCCTCATCTATTAAATGGAAGGCAACAAATCTACCAGATGGCTGTGGATCTTAGAGAAAAATGTGCTACAGGGTGTGGCTTAGTCCCTGACTTAAGTAGATACTCAATAAATATTATGTACCACGGGGGCGCCTGGGTGGCGCAGTCGGTTAAGCGTCCGACTTCAGCCAGGTCACGATCTCGCGGTCTGTGAGTTCGAGCCCCGCGTCGGGCTCTGGGTTGATGGCTCAGAGCCTGGAGCCTGTTTCCGATTCTGTGTCTCCCTCTCTCTCTGCCCCTCCCCCGTTCATGTTCTGTCTCTCTCTGTCCCAAAAATAAATAAAAAAAAAAAAAAAAAAAAAAATATTATGTACCACGCTTCTCTCTTCTGCCCACCCATCCTTTCAGCTCATCCTCCCTGCCTTCCTTCTTCCTTCCTTTCTTATTATCTTGTCTCTCCCTCCTTGAGACAATAATTACAATAGTCCCTGACAGGTCACCCCCGCACACCACTTTGTTGAACAATCTGTTCATTTAAGACAGGGACTTCATTTCTTTGGCCAAGTGCAAAGGGGAGCTTCCCAAGACAGGTTTATTTATCTCAGCGCTGGTACAAACAAGAGCTTTCTCAGGCCTTAACACCTCCACGGGTCTGCGTTGAGCTGAGTCTATTTTGAGAACTTGTTTAGAAAGGGGACCGAGGTGGGCATGAAGAGAGTCCCCAGATAATATCTGCAAAGAGGAAGGAGGAAGAGCATGACAGGGAGTGAAGGGGCATGAGAAGGAGATCCCCCCCACCCCAGGTTTGATCTCTGGTCAAGCCCACTCGAGAACCAGAACCAGAATCTGCTTCCCTTGGGGCCCAACAGATTGAAGCTGCTATTTTGCTTTCCAGGGTTACAAGTTCAAGTACATTAAGTATGTGTGTTGGGGAAACGTGCCATTGATAAGAACAGGAGATTATCTTGAGAGCATTCCACCGGCCCTGCCCTCCCTCGCTTCTCCCTGAACCCTGATCTCTCCACTGGGCCCCAGTCCCGGCCAAGCCACAGACTCCAGCTTCGCTCTGCCTTCTGAACCACCCACTCCCCGCATACACACGGCAAGGAAAGACCATCTTCTGATAGGCAGAGCGATCAACAGCCTGGTTATCAGACCCCCTTCTTCCCATCAACACCGAAGGAGAAAAAAAAAAAAGAAAAAAGGGAGTCTAAGATTCCAGAAATCATAGGCAGCCCCTCTTCCTGAGTGGAGGGAAGCTTTGTGGAAATGAGGGATAGACTTTGGCATCTACTCTTACCAAACAGAATTTTTTCTTCCTGGACGCTTGTGGAGATGGAGAAGGCTCAGAAAATGCCTTTGTTTGTTTGTGGGGGTTGGGCTGGACAGTGGCCCTTATCAGCTTGGGCAGGGCCAGCCTTGGGTATTGCTTCTACCTCCCTCAGGATGGTAAAAAAAAAAACAAAAAAAAAACGTGGAGTTAATGGTAAACAGGAGGACAACGTTCCTGGAAACCCCAGTGTGTACACATGTGACAGAATGTGATAAGTGAAGATACTCAAGCTGATTATCTATGTACCAAATGACCCATCCAATTCACCCATCAGTCCGTCCATCCATCCCTCCATCCTTCCTCCCACTCATCAGCCCACCCATCCTCTCATCCACACAGCCACCAACAGATACTTAATGAGTGTTCTAACATTTTAGGGCCTCTGCTGGTACCTTGGGATTCCACAGGGAACGAGGTGGACACATTTCCTGCCACATCAAGTCCCCAGCGGAGGAAAGATAACTGACAAATTAAACAATCTACAGCACGATGTGATAAGTACTGAGACAGGAAGAGTTCAAGGTGTGGGGAAAGGACATCCCACACAGAGCTCGAGTTTGTAGTCACCACTCACAGCCTCTCTAGAAAACTCTTCCTGAGCAGAAAGAATCAACCTGGAAGAGAACCATGTCTAGCTGGGCAGGTGGAGGGAGCAGCAGGAAGTGAGGAAGGGCTCTGCCATTTATTGAGTACCTACTGTTTACCAGACACCGGGCTTGGCACTTTATAGGTATTTCTGTGATGAGTTCTAAGGGTAAATAGACAAAATGGAGTCTCCAAGCAGCTAGGCTGTCTGTCCAAGTGCTTAAATAGCAGCCTTCATAAATGACCTGGTCTTTTGTTCCCATGGCCTTACTCTCCAGCTTCTTCTGTGAGCCCTCCTCCGTCACACCTCTCTCTGGTATGATCAGGGAGTCAGAGAACCAGAGGCTTTGACACGTTCTCCAGCCAAGATGGATTTAGAGTGTAGGTTCTGGATTCAAATGACCCTAGATTTCAACTGCCCTCTGACTCTACTAAGCAGTGTGACTTCGGGCAATTTACCTAACCTCTTTAAGCCTCGGTGTCCTCGTCTGTAAAATGGATAGTATAATCAGCATCTACGTCAGAGCTTTATAAGAAACCAGAGATGCAAAATGCTAAATTCCACGCATGTTTTTGTAGTATCATCTTGCGCAGAAATCATGCAAAAGTGGTCTCGGGGGAGGTAGCCTCGAGTTGTGTAAGGGGACACACGTGAGGTGTAAGGACATCTCAATGCTCTAGGTGGTGGCTGCATAAAATGCCTTTGTGTGTCCTTGTCCTTCAGCCAGAGGGACACACAGGGGAGAGACGGCTGGTCCACTGGTGGTTCAGAGGGTAGCATGGGGCCTCACGCTGGATCCTGCCCTCACTGTGACGGACGTCTCGCCCTGTTTCCCCAAGCTTGACTTCCTCCGGCGCAGACATCTGAGACTCTAGGGAAGTGTCTTGGGGCAGCCATGGGTTCTAAGCTCCTCCCAGGCCCTTGGCCCCTCAGACCAGGAAAGGGATGCCTGAGAGTCTCCCCCCACTGCCCCAGGGCACTGAAAGAACTTACGCTGGGCTGGGGGTCCTGCCATCTCTGAGCTCCCCTTCCACCTCCCCTTTGGAATGTGCTTGGAGCGGGGACAGGGGTGTCCCAGAGGCCACTTCAGGCAGACCAGCAGGGGGCTTTCCCTGAGGCTGCCTCCTCACTGGGCCTCTTTTCACACTATTTGTACCCATGTAAATGTGCTTCTCAGATTCCTGCCAACACGCTTGGTTTTGTAATGTTGTTTAATAGCTCGAACCACCTTAATGAAATATTCATGTTCCCTTCTCTGTTGGAGTAGTCACCCAGGTTCCCAGAAATTTCTCTCTCTCTTGTTTAGAAGGACCGCCCCACAGGAAGGAGGACCCTCTCCGCCTGAAGCCCGGGACCCCCCGGACGCCGGCAGAAGGGCTGTGGGAGCGCTCCCAAGGAGGAGGGGACTGGGGACACTGGTCCCGGGCTCCTCCTGGGGATCCCGGGAGCCTTGAGAAGAATGGCCAGGGGCGGACTATGTGCAGGGGGACCCTGGGTCTGAGACCCCTGCTCCCGGGAGTGGAGAGGCCTGCTCCTGGAGATTCGCCTGCTGGCTCAGCCCTGCATCAAGGCAGCCCCTGCCGCACGAGCTCCGGAGGCTGAGGGAAGAGTGCCACCTGTTGAATGCTCACGATAGCGTGCTCCTCGGGCTCCTGCCCAGGGCTCCCGGCTCAGGCGCCGGGTCCGGCACAGCGCAGTGCCCTGCTCCCGTTCAAGCTCCGAGCTGGGGAAATCCGGGCAGCGTCGACGGCACGGACCCTCCGGCATCATCTATAAAGTGAGGCTGTTGCCCTGAGTGACCCCCTACTGCCCAGAGAGGGCAGGAGACTTGCTCCAGTCACAGAGCCAGTCCGGAGCGCCTGCCCTCCCCCGGAAACCCCTCGGGGACACTTCCCACCCCACCACTCTCTTTTGATGCTGTGTGAATACTGTTTTTAATTAAAGTACTGTTTACCCATAAAGAAAAGGACCCCAAGTCCTAGGTGTGCAGGTCAACAAAGCATCGCGAAGGGAACACGCGGGGGAATCGGCACACGGATCCAGATGCAGGACCCACCCGGCGGCCCCTGGAAGCATCCTCCTTCTTTCTCCCAGTCACCCCCCGACCCCGCCCTTCCAGGGGGGACCAGTATCCCGACAGATCTCTAACTCCACAGCTCAGTTGGTCTGTTTGTGAGCTGTACACAAATTACACTATACACGGGGCCTGGCTTCTCTCCCTCTGTTCCACGTGTGTGATTCACCCCGCCTCCATGTTCCGAGGCCTCGTGTTTTCCCGAGGTGGGAAGTAGAACCACGTGCGACAATGGAGAGATGGGGAAAATCACTGAACTCAGCCTTGTCCTGTCTCGGCGAGAGGAGGCTCTGAGGTCACACGGCCGGCTCAGAGGTCTCTCCCCTGGATGATAAGGCTCCCGCGCTAACCACCCCAGAGACGGCAGGACTTGGCCCCGGGCTGGGGCTAAAGGACACCGGTCCCCCCCCCCCCCGCCACACACACACAGCGAGGAGCCTGGGAACCCACGATGGGTTCCATTCCAGGAGTGCCTGTGCGCATTGTCACCCCCTCACCCAGCATGGCATCCCACACACTGTGCTCATTCAACAAACACACACCGGATGAAAGCATACAAGGATGGATCTCAGTAACTCGCTGTTGCTGTTCAGAAAACAGAGATCATTCTGGGGGCCCTGCTTCTCTCCCAGATGAATGAGGATAGGTGTGATACGACGTGGGGAGGCGGAGGGGAAAACCGGTACAGTGGAAAGTGACCACGGCTTACCCTCGCAGACTCTGAAGCCAGATTGGCCTGGATCCAGTTATACTCTAGCACTTGTGTGTTATTTTAGGTGATCTACCCAAGCCTCCGTCTTCCAATCTGTAAAAACATCAACTTATAATAGGGCTCGGTGAAGAGGAAGAAGCCAGGCAGGTTAACGCGCTGGGCGAGTGCTCAGTAGCTGGTAGTTATTACAATCATGTCTCCAACCAGCAAATGGCTCAGTTTAGCTCGCTTCGTACAAAGAGGCATCGACATTTAGATAAGGCACCAGTGGGAGGCAGATCTTCAAGAATCAGGGTTTACTTACTCCTTAAGGAGCTAGAAAAGACAAGCGGGGTTCAGGTTTCGCTTCCTTCCTCTCCCCCGTCTAAACCTTCATACCCTGGGAGAGTCACCTTGAATCCTGCCGTCTACAAGAAGTCTTTCTCCTGGCCCTGGTCACCCTGATCTCTCCCTCAAGAACTCTTGGAGCCCCTGTTGGAGAGTTCAAGTTCACTGTTACTGGGTGCAGTTGTGGGGTACTGGTTCACCCACATGCCCACAAAGGCTCATCTCTCAGCTCCAAGGTGAACCCCAGAGGCACGGCTCGGTGTCCTATGGGTGGGCACAAACCAGGCCGCTTTCTGGTTTCTCCACTGGGGCACATGAACCACCCCCTGCCGCCCCCCCCTTTCTTCCCTGGTTGGAATAAATCCAGAAAAGAAAATAAAAATTTCCCTTGACGCCTTCCCCCACAAATAACAACTTTAACCTTTCAAAATACTGTCTTCTCATCGTCCAGCTCAGCACATTTTGTAACAGAGTCGAGATTCTTTTTGAGAGTCCGTTTTTATTTCTAGACTTTGTTCACCTGAAGCTACATTACCTGCTTTTTCCCAAACTATCTAAGTCTGTTCTTTAATAACAATCTGAATAGTTCCCTAATGGAATCAGAGAGACATATCAAAATTTACTCCGCAATTCCTCCTGGTTCAGATTTTTTCCTAATGTTTTGACATAAACAGTTCTGTTTTGTGAGGATAGACTCCCTGAATTGGAATCAATTGGTCAAAGAGCTTTTCACTTTTTTTCCTTGAGGTGTAGCTGGCATTATACCATTGCACGGGTTCCAGGTAGACAACATAATGATTCAGTATTTTTATGTATTGTGAAATGATCATCATGCTAAGTCTCACTGACACTCGTCACCATACAGTTATAAGATGTTTTTCTTATGGTGAGAACTTTTAAGATTTACTCTCTTAGCAACTTTCAGAGGTGCATTACTGTATTCATCATAGTTAATTATCTTAACTTATATTTCTTAAAAAAACCACCATAGCTATGTTCCTATTGTAAACATTTATAATCCCAATTTTGCAGTAAGTGATCACCTTCTCAAGCACAAGCTCTTAACTTCTCATCTTCCCATTTTGTCTCTGGCCACACAGACACACACACACGCACACACGCACACAGACACACACCCCTCATGACTCAGCCATGCTAAAATATTTGCAGTTCTTTCGACATGCTTGAATATTCATGTCAAGGCTTTTGTACATGTTTCTTTGACCAGAGGGATATGTTTTCCTTCTGAGCGTGGCCACATTCTTAGCTTTTCAAGAGAAATATTACCTTCTGTCTGCGAAGCTTTCTCTCAGCTTCCAGGCAAAACGAGCCACCCCCGACACACACACTCTTCGATGCTCCCACTGCAACCTGCCTGTTTAATAATAATAATTATATCGATCATAATAGTAATCAAGATGTATTGAGCCCTTATCATGTGCTCAGACAGTATTCTAAGCACTTTTCATGGATTATCCCAGCATTCACTGCTTTGTGGCTTAATGATCAGTTAGTATGTACATCTGTTCCCCCGCCCAGTCCACGAGTGATTTCAGGGAGGGGGCTGCCCCATCTCCTTCTTTGTACTCCGGGTAGCTAGCACAAGGCCTGGCATGGGAAATATTTTAGAAATGAGGATCTGAACCCACCCTCTGCTTATGACTCAGCCAACTGAGTCAAAAATGACCGCTGAGCTGGGGAAGATCGGCCACATGCAGATCCCAGGGTGCATTTCCCCCAGGCGATCACACCCTGGAGAAGAAGCAGGAAGGTAAAACCATCCAAGACGTCTTGATCATTACCAGGGCGCAAACGGCACACCACCCCCCCCGACCTCCTCTCTCCAGAGCCCTACTGTTTACACCCAGGTCTTTATAAACAGTTTCCTTTAATCCTCTTACTTCAGATCTTGGGAGCCTCCAGAAGACACTACTCTTCCCTTGCAGATTGCTCGAAAGGGAAGAAAACAGACACTCAACAACAGATACTGTCTTTACGAAACCCGGGATGCTAATCCTGGGTACATAGTTAGCCCTCAGTACCTGTCCCCAATTTGACTTTCTGAGCTCCGGAACTCTGGGAGCCTCCCGAGGAACATGAAGCTTGAACTCAACTTCACAGCCAAAAAGTTTATGCCAAGACGGCAGGAGAGTCAGGAATGGGTATCAGGTTATTGGACTCCGTAAACCACTCTAGACCTTCTCACGTCCTTACTCCAGACAGGTAACTCTGCAGAGAGCAAGTAACCCACCTGACTCCCTTGTGAGGACAGCCTCTCTTTCAGAATCATGCCCCCCTCCGCCTTGGGAGAATTCAGGCCACTGTGTGATGAGGGTCTGTTACGTGCCTGGTTCTGTGCTCGTCTCTTTGCAGACCTTATCTCCAGATTTGGGTCTGGGAGTATTTGACCAGACCCCAAGCTCTTTCTGCCCTACATCGCAGACTGATCTGAGATGCTCTGTCTGTGTGGTCTCAGAAGGTACACACTGTGATGCCCAAAATGTGTTCTGTGCTCAAAGGAGTCAGTTCCACAAGCATAAACGGCTTTATTAACTGCACGACTTGTCAGAGCCTTAACTACACCAATGCCCATTATGCATTTCTGAGAGGGGGTGGAGGATGACACCATGAAGTTGCAAACTTACTGGACTGCAAATCCTTGTTTTGGAAAGCATCACGTGGGACTAGCGGGCGGAAGAAAGCGAGCGGGGAAAGACTTCTTCACACTTGGGTTCTCATTCCTCAGAATCTAACTGCAGTCTCGTTACCTATTTATTCCTTTTTCTAGTTCCTCTGGATTGTGATTTCGATCCTGTTCTGAAGTCATGCAAGCTCACCTAAAAAGAACTATGAACTGTGGGCCCTTTATCTTCTAACTTGGCCCTCTTCTGATCACACTGCATGACGCTGCTTCCTCCCTGGTCACCCCCATGTCCACACGCACCGGGAAGGTGAACCCGGACCATCCTGTCGATGGGATGCCTACCGATACCATTCCACTCTCAAATCAACTTCTGAATGTGACACCAAGTCCAACTGGCTTAGACTGACCTCCACCACAAACACAACCCCTGTCCTACATCTACCCAAATTCTTTTTCCTGGTTTACAGAGTCGGTAACATACAGCCTAATGGCAAAACACCTCAAAATTCTGGCCCAGATCTTTTACCTCATTTACAATCACCCATTGTGTTCTATCCACAAAATGATGGCCTAGATCCATTAATGCGCTCAGAGAAGACTGGGTTGACAAAGGAGAGGGGGTGAAAAAGGAGAGGGAGAGAGAGAGCATGCAAATTTAAAATGTTGTTTTTTTTTTTTAATGCTTATGTATTTTGACAGAGAGAAAGAGTGAGCAGGAGAGGGGCAGAGAGGGAGGGAGACACAGAATCTGAAGCAGGCTCCAAGCTCTGAACTGTCTGCACACATCCAGACACAGGGCTCGAACTCACGAAACAAGACATCATGACCTGAGCTGAAGGCAGATGTTTAACCTACTGAGCCACCCAGGCGCCCCAAGCACGCAAATTTAATCTAAGCCACTGCTTATTTAAAAATTGATAGGAACTAATTAAATTAATAAAATTTTATTGAACTTTAAAACAAAAATCAATTCTTTAAAAATCCCTATTTCAATGAATCCAAAACCAATGAAATTCTTCTTTAAAATTAAATTGGATGGTAATCAATGCAACCCCTTGGAACTCAAAATACAAGTTCTAAATTGAGACTTTTTTTTAATAGCTTCAAGTACATAACTCATGTTTGCCTATTTAAAACAAAACCAACATCTTAATATGTAATGTAGTTTCTTTGCCTTTGAATGAAGCTGTTACAAGTTTTCCTTTCATTCTGTCTGTCCAGTGGTGTGTCAGTAGATGTTTAGCCATCAGTGTTGGTCAGGGAGAGGGTGCATACTGACTTGGGACTTCTGCTGGTGTCCATGATGCAAATACTCCCCGGGTGGCTCATGATTCTAAGCTACCAAAGCGAGGGACGGCAACGAAAGTGGAGTTAGCAAGTTAGCACAGTCAGGTCTCATGAGCTGGTTCGAGCTGGTTCTGGCACACCACTGAGTCTTCCTCCATAAGTCTGCATCTACAAGTGTTGTCCATCTAGAATATCCCCAACAAGATGGCAGCAACACGTACCTCATTCTCAGCCGTGCCGCACGCATACTGAGATACGTGACGAAAGCTTCTCGACACTGACGGGTGATGGCTGTGTTGACCCAAACAATATACTTAGGTATAGAGGATTACCAGGGGAAAAAAAAAAGTAAAAACCACCAAAACTACCCAAACCTCTAAGTTCTATCGGGGGATCTACTAAAATATGTATTTGTTTGGCTTTATGTGGAATCAGTCCATCCACGTTCCTTTTATGCTCTCTTTTGTTTTCATAGACAAATGAGTTCTTATTGCTACAAGTAAAATAGAGTTCCCTTTCCTTCCTTCCTTTTCCTCTCTTCCACTACCCTTCCTACTCATAATTACTAAATAACTCAAAATACCTGCCAAGTTTGTGTGATCCCATGAAAAGATGGTGGAAAAGATGGTGAGTCTTCGTTCATGAATGTTATGCCTCATCTCTAGACAAAATCTCCAGGAGTGCTGGCCGAATACGCACGAGCTTCGCTATGTCAGAGCGGGCAACGGAAAGGAAGGATGGACGGAAGCAATAGCGAGGGGGGAAGGTACCCGCCATTTTCAGAGTCCACCATTACTGTAACTGTACCGGGGGTATTGTGTATGTCATTTCACTCAATCCTCAAAATGACCTTTGGTGGCCATCCTTACCTTTAATTTTTAATGGACGGACTGAGGCGTGACTTCATTACATGTCTACCAGCACATAGCCCATGGGTGCTGGAGGCAAGATTCAAACGCCGTTTTCTCTGACTGTCGTGCTGGTGATTGCTCCATGACGCCATACTGAGCTGTACAAGTAATCTAGAGAACACTTCATCCAAGTTGGCGAGGATTCCCCTAGAAATTCCATCTCTGGGGCTCTTCTCTTTTTTTCTCTTCCTGCCTCTTGTGACCTACTTAGCTCCTTGGCCTTCTCCCCAGTGCCCGGGAGGACAGAAAGCAAGCACATTGTCTCCCTTCACTCATCTCATCCAAAGACTCCATCTGACTCTGGGTAAGAATTGGGAAATCGCTCCAAATCAAGAGGGGTAGAGCTTCCTCTGTGGTAGTCAAGACACATTCCAACAGACCTTGCCTCTGCCGGGCAGCTGTCTCTCTGCACAGTGTGCGTCTTCGCTCAGGAAACCGACACCCCAGCCTGAGAAAACGTGTCTCTCCACCATGCCCCTTCTCTGGCACACGAAGATCCCTGTGTGTACAGAACTGCTGGGACTCATGGGCCCATCCGCCCAGGTCTGGCCGCTGGATATGACCACACAAAAATCTAAAGGATCCCAGCACTTGATGATATTCTGTAATATGCTGGGCACCTGACTTCCGGAGGGTCACAGTTATATATGCAATGACCCATGTGTTTTAGTTCTAGAACAAAATCCTATCTGTGGAATCAAAGCCCAGATACAAATATAAGGTAAAATAATAAGGCAAAATATATCCCAGGTCAGGTCACGTCACCCCTCTGCTCAAAACTTTGAAACAAAAGAGAAAATCCAGAAAGCTTACCGGAGCTTTTGTGGCAGATTTTATTTTCTACGGTGGCCACAATAACATCTCTTGCCCACATGTTCTTCTGGAACCTTGCTGCTTCCCCGCAAAGAGGTGGAGTCTATGCCCCTCCTCTTAAAACTGAGTGGCACTTTGTGACTGCCTGGATCGACATATCCAGATCACTGGCACCGCTGCCAGTGATTCTGCGTGACTTTGGAGGCCAGGTCATACAAACACCATGCACGTCTATCCTATTCTCCTTGACGCTCTCTCTGGGGCCACTCCAGGAGAAAGCCCAAGCTGCCCAAAGAGAGGCACACGCTTGTGCGGAGCTTTCAGCCAACACCCAGCACCCACTGAGCAGCCGCGTACCGGAATCATCTAGAAATTTCCTAGCACCGCGTCCGGCCTTTCTAGCTGACGCAACACGGAGCAGCAAGGAGCCACCCTTGCCGAGCTGCCGCCCAAACTGCAGATCTACAAGCAACTGAATGCTGTTTTCAGCCACAAAGTGTGGGGTCATTTGTTACACAGCAACTGATAACTAGAAGAGCCTACCCGGATCTATATGAACCAGGGTCTCGATCACTCTGCGATTCCTTCTCGGCCACTCTACACTCCCAGGATACTCTGTACTCTATATGTCCACAAACATGGAAAGCATGCGGGTTGGGGGGAAGACCACATTCTTTAATTTCTTTCAATGATGTTTTATAGTTTTAGAAGTCACATACATCTTTTGTTAGATTTTTTTTCCCCTAATATTTAATGCATGTGATGCTATTGCTAATGCGTCCTGGTGACCCTCATTTCATTTTCTTAAATATTTGTTGCTGGTACACAGACGTACATATTTCCATACTGACTTTATATTTATCAACCTTGCTAAATTCACTTATTAGTTCTTACACTTTACTTGTAGACTTTTAGATTTCTACTTTCCAGTAATGTTGTGTGCTAATGATAGTTGTATTTCTTCCTTTCTTATCCTTACATTTTAAAACAAAATTTTTTAATGTTTATTTTATTTTTGAGACAGAGAGAAACAGAACATGAGCAGGGTGGGGCAGAGAGGGAGACACACAGAATCTGAAGCAGGCCCCAGGCTCTGAGCTGTCAGCACAGAGCCTGATGTGGAGCTCGAACTCGTCAACCGCGAGATCATGTCTGAGCTGAAATCAGACACTCAAGTGACTGAGCCACCCAGGCTCCCCTTATCCTTATATTTTAAAATTTCTTGTCCTTTCCTCACTGAACTGGCTGGGTCATGCACTGTGACATTAAAAAGACAGTAGGCATTCTTATTTGGTTCCCAATCTCAAGGGAAAGCTTTAAATATTTCACCACTAATTTTTTTTTAAATTTTTTTTTTTCAACGTTTATTTATTTTTGGGACAGCGAGAGACAGAGCATGAACGGGGGAGGGGCAGAGAGAGAGGGAGACACAGAGTCGGAAACAGGCTCCAGGCTCTGAGCCATCAGCCCAGAGCCCGACGCGGGGCTCGAACTCACGGACCGCGAGATCGTGACCTGGCTGAAGTCGGACGCTTAACCGACTGCGCCACCCAGGCGCCCCTATATTTCACCACTAATTATGATATTTGGTGTAGATTTTTTTTTTTGTAGCCATTATAAGAATAAAGAACACTCTTCCTCATGTCAACTTAACAAGCATTTGCTGATCACCCATTATGTCCTAGTCACTATCCTAGGCAAGAGGAGAATTTTAAATTCTCATTTTTTTTTTATTTCAGAGAGAGAGAGAGAGAGTGTGTGAGTGGGAGAGAGGGACAAACAAAGAGCTGTGGGGGGAGAGAGAGAGAGAGAGAGAGAGAGAGAGAGAGAGAATTTCAAGCAGGTTCCACACTCAGCACAGAGTCTGATGCGGGGCTTGACCCCATGACCCTGGGATCATGACCTGAGCCAAAATCAAGAGTCAGATGCTCAACCAACTGAGCCACCCAGGCACCCCCTAAATTCCCATTTTGAATAAGATACTATCCTTGCTCTGAGAAATTCACTATGTAGGGTGTAAAACAGGTAAACACCAAACAGAGTGGTGGAGGTGGGAGAATCAGAAAAACAACTTGCTCTGTCCAGGGGAGCCAGTGAAGGCTCTCAGAGCACAGAGCATTACACGAAGGTCTCAGGAGATGAGATAAATGAGATCCCAGCTAAGAAGAATAATGTACAAGGCCTGCTCCCTTACAACTCTCTTCTGGGTACTTATCTATACATGCGGACTTCCTTTCAGGGAGCCAAAAGATTACCCTAAATTTCTGTGCCCATGACACTTAGATTTTAATATTATCAAGCATTCTTAAAGGAGCTGTAATTGAAAGAATAAAGAATCCCATTGTAAATACTGGTGGGAACAATTCCTGAGCTCATGTGTACTCGGGTTTTCTAAGAACGTTACATGAGGCAAAATGCGGAAAGGGGATTATGCTTTCCATCCTACAAACACATTGTTAGCTCTGTGTCCATTCCTTTCCTAGATGTATTTGCAAGTAATACCACAGGCAAAGAAGAAAAGTTGACTTAGAGCAAGTTACACAGTATGTGGTTTAGAAGTACTTACCTTATGTAATCATGATACACATTAATTGTTAAATAAATACGTGTTGATTTGGCTTGGCCTGGCTATGTGTGTAGTCTAGCGAAGAAAATAATCTGATCAGGATGACATTACCTCGAGCCAGAGGCTGTTGAAAGGCATACAGAAAGACCAGATACAGTGGGGTGTTTCGGTTTTGAAGTTGTACATTTTTTTTTCTTTTTAAAAGACAAAAGGGTACCTGAGAGTAAAGATAGGTAACATTACGGAGTTAGTTTTATAAGAGGAATCATCCAACTCAGGTAATCCAGCGTGGGACTATTTTATCTGAAGTGTCTCTAATATCTTGATTTTTGCAAAGAGACTGAAAAGTCATGTGCATGTTCCACTGGTGACTTACCTTCTCCAGGAGAATGACAAGGTGCACGCTCGTCAAGGTCAGGTCCGAACATCAGAACTTGTTCTGAAAGCAGAGAATAAAAGAAAGGTGGAGCTAGATCTGGAGGGGCAAAAAGTGAGGGTTTTTGGCTTGAGGAGGTCTGGACGTAGAGCTGGTGCCCCGTCCGTTCCCTTTGGGACTCCTCTTCGCGGAGCCTGCCGGCCAGACTTCACAGGCCAACATCTGCCTCTCTTTGCCCGATGGCTTTCCCTGTAAGCTGGAGCCCACTGCGCCCCAAGTGCTAAAGAGCTAATGCCTCCGGTAAAGGCCCTGAACAGTGACCACTGGGGGTCTGTGTATCTCCCTCAGGCAGGAATTCTGAGCAGGGTGCCTACACTGGTTCTTAGATGTGCCCCGTGGGGGTAAGCTCGTTACCCGCAGAGGTAATTTGCGGTCTTACACCCTCATCCCTCTACCAACACTTCCCGGAATCACTTCTGGGATAATCCAATGCATTTGAGATCTTGTCTTAGGATCAGCCTCTGGGCAAATCCCAACTAACACGGGTTGTATTTGACGTCAATGAAAGATATCAGTATCCATTCCCCACTTTTCTGGAAGAAGATGGTGGAACTGTCCCCCGCAAATCACACACTCTCTAAAGGAGCTCACACTTTCTGTCAGAGGGTCATGTAGGACTTGAAGCAATTATCAGGACAAGTCAAGTCAAAGCAACTGTCAACTAAAATTGTGGCTCAGTGGAGCACAAGCATCGTTTTTTGCTTGACTTAATTGCATAATTGCCTCGGTTCTCAGCTTAGTGCGTGCAAACCTGGAGACGAACAATTAATGATCTAACATGAGGGGGACCCATCTCTGTGGCTTCTGGCCAAGAGGGAGATGCATCAATGTCAAAGACAGCTATCTTCAGAGACCCTCTCAGGGGGAGAAATTTCTCTTTCAATTATGACCACCCAAAAACCATGATGAAAATTGCTTTTTATGAAATCAAGCCATGGAAATTAAACTTTAGGGGAAAAGAGTTAAATTTTAGCCTTGGAGCCCTCTGTCTACTACATTGGAATTTTCCAGAGCATGTCAGACATTGCTACCAGATTCCATAAGAGCCTTGCTTCTGACATTTCAGCATACTCAGTGAACATTTTTGTGTGTGAGCAGGCACCGTGGCTTTCAGAAGAGGGTTGTTTTTAAATTCTGTATCCATCCCTGTTATGGAGGAATCATGGTAATAAATGAGACTCTAGTCTTAGCCTTTAGTTCCAATGACAACATCAGGCAGGAAAAAAATCCCAAATAATTAGTGGCTACAAGTTTCAGAACAGTCCTTTAATCCAGGAGCAGAGTGGCTTGCCCCTAACAATGAGGTTCAACCGTATCACACGAAGACTGAAAGACCAACAAGCAGCCAGATAGAAAGCTGGCCCTGAGTTTGTCACTTTTTTAAACTAATTGCTGGATTTCTTTGACAAGCTCAAGAGTGAATTTAATGACTCTATTTTCTCTACTTTTAAGCGCATCTAACTGGACTTCACAGAAAAACAAAAACAAAAACAAAAAACGCCTTCCCCCCAATGGCCTCCATTCTCCTATGTGAATATGACTAAGATCAATCAATATACATTGATGAATGGGGCTTAACTCTAATGACTCTGATATTATTTCTAGGATACTCGCTTAATTGAAAAACATAGTAGAAAATAATCTCCCTCAGATGCAGAACCTGACGGTATCAGATGAGTTCCATTGTGTTGCTTTGTCTTGTTTTGTTCTGCTTAAGGCATGAGCCAGAGCAAGGAATTAGCACCTTCTTCCTATATGTGGAAGCCTTTTGCTCAGATGATGTGGCTCAAAAGCCCCAGTGAAGAGTCTGCCTTGGCGATGACTAGGGAAGTGGTCTTACCCACAGTGAGGTCAAGTTCAGAAAAAGTGCAAAGTGGACGATCCACACTGAGTTCCTTACAGTTTCTTAGCTGCTTCATGCCCTTGCTTGCCTTGGGGTCTATATGTGTTCTTCTCCTTGCCTGTAAGTCTCGTTGGCCCAGGTCCCCCACCTCTGTACCCACCCCACATACACTCTCATTTTCATTCTGTTGGGGTTGGCATTTCAGGTCTGTAGAAATGGAGTTTTCTGGAGAAAGACACTGTTTGTGGGCTTTCTGAACCACTGCTATGTAAATCGTCACCCCACTTCTCCTCGGTTGGTTGTCTGCGCGTCAGCTCAAGGCTTAGCTCCTCCCTCCTTCCTGGGTGCACTGTGACCTCCTCTCCCCACTGGGCCTTGGACAGTCTCTCCTAATCTACCAAGGCCAGCTTCTAAGTCCACAGCTCGCTGCTTGGGGCCCTTGCCCAGACAGGGTCCTTGGCTCCACTTGTCCCTCTGCCATAGCACGTCCTAGACATTCCCGGTGCCCCTGCCAACCCTGAGAGTCAGGGAAGGGGGAGTCCTATGCTTGCTCTGCATTCATTTGCTCTGTGATCGTGGGTAATTAACTTCCCCTGCCTGGATATCGTTTCGCTCATCTCCAACAAAACAAAACAAAACAAAACAAAAACCCGAAAAGGCTGGAGCAAACTTACTCTCCAAGGGCCAGATAATAAATATTTTAGCTGTTGCCGAGCCACACGGTCTCTGTCACAACTACTGGAATTGGCTGCTGTAGGGCCAGAGCCGCCCTAAATACAAGTAAGTGGGAGTGTCTTTGTTCCATTAAAACGTCACTTAAAAAACACGTGGCAAGCTGGAGTTGACCCATGAGCTCTAGCTTCCTGGTCCCTGGTCTAGATGATCTGTATGATTCCCCCTCCAGAACACCCTGAAATCCCCTCGCTCCTACCAAGGTAACTGAGTAGTTCCTGCGCAGCCCCCTGTTCTTTTCCTCCAGGTCACAACTGCAGACAAACATAAAAGTAAACATACGTCGCTCCCAGCAGGCGACAAATTCCATGTGCACAGCGATGATGTCTATTTTTTCACCAGAGTACGCCGAGATTATTGCAAAGTGTGGAGCCCAGAGTCATCTCTCAAAACAAACAAAAAGTAAATGAATGAATGTGTCGGCTCAGTCTTTACGAAAACAGTCAACCAATTTTCTCTCAGAGAGGAGGTCCGGTGGTACCCACCCCCCACACACACACCGAAATACACGTTCCCCAACACTCTCTCCTGATTGTTAGTATACCTGCATCTTTCCCCTGGTGGTGGGATGGATGTGTACTAAAGTATTCACAACTGGATTGTCCTTTCCCCTGGGTGGGAAGGACTTCACGGCAGTGCTTCTCCAACTGTAATGAGCACACAGGTCACCTGGGATCTTGTTCAAATGCAGGTTCCAGTTCAGGGTGAGCCAGGGCAAGTCCTAAGACTCTTCACTTCTAACAGGCTCTCCGGGGATGCGGTGCTTCACATCCACGGACCACAGTTTGAGTTGCAAGGCTTTAGGGCACTTTTCCTTCATGGGAGAACCTAATGAGCATTTGGGACTTCCTGTAGATACCCTTTGCCAGACTAGTTTATTTTGGCTTTCTTTATCAAAGCTGAAAATGGCTATTTGAGTTTTCTCGGCCTATGGCACAGAGATTAAAAACACCATAAGGAGTGGAAGTTACTTTCCATGCAGAAGGATAAGCGTCGCTCTCCAGGTCTAATCTTGTAAAACGAGGGCAAGGTGTCGGGGCACACTCAGGTTTCATCTCTGCTCCAAAGGGATCCCAGGACACTGCAGGGGACCAAGGAAGCACGGATGGGCAGACGGCACATCGCAGCACCAAAGGACAATGCTCCTCTCATGGCCGATAGTCCGGGAAAAGGTACACAGTGGTGCAAGGATTATGTTTATTTTAAGAAGAAACGCTCCTTAACTGATGATAGTTCCTTCCCCTTGGACTGGACTTGGTTAGCACACCACTTCCTCCTCTTCCCGCCCCAGGACAGAAGGGAGAGGCCTGCTGGATGCCAGAGCCAGGGAGAATGCCCAGCCCAGGTGAGCCCAGCTCCTCCCTGTTCCTCTGGGGCTCGGAGCCCTGCTGGAAGCAGGAGGTCTGCCCCACGCCTTCGGGCTGTCAACCTTCCCTGGCACGTCCCAAGCGCGTGAAGCCATCTCCCCCGGCACAGCATGTAATTGAGGGACTGTGCGCGGAATTCTTGGCCCCGTCTTCAGACCCACTTGGGTTTCAAACCAGACGCTAGAAGAAAGGTCAATCTGTGTCTCTTCATCTGCTACTCCTTTGTCTCTTCTTCTTCAGTTTCTTTAGACTCAGGCTCAGGACACAGATCAACCCTTCATTAGAGTTCTTCAAACCACGGGCGAGACTCGGGCTTGCTCAGGTTTTTCTGTGGACAGTGCTTAGAAACTGTTTCTGTGGCAGTGCTGGTCTTATAATGGGCAGTCACAGGGCAGACGCTTCCAGGCCGATGCACCGGGCTCCTCCTGCGCAAACCCAAACGTTGAGCGTGCGGAACAGAGAAGGGCAGCCACGTGCAGAGGAACCCTCCCCGAGCAGTCTGAACGACGCAACGATGGCGGTAGAAAGGGTAGTGCCACGGAGCTGGGCTCTCTCGGTTTTCCTCTTGGCTCTGCTACTTACCGGTTCCCTGAGCTTGAGCAAGTCGCTTTGCCTCTCTGAACAGCATTACCTCTTCCATGACATGTAGATGACAATGCTCACAGCATAACTAGAGAAGGCCACGAGTCTCACACCCACGAAAGATCTTTGGGTACCACGAAACTCTGAATGACGAGTGCCATACTAATAAGTATAGAACAATGATTCCAAATCTCCGATGTTCGCACACACAGGCGCATATCCATTAGAGAATCGAATCTCAGGTGTGCATCCAGGGAATCATGGATATCATGTGGTGTTAGCTGGCCTTCAAGAACTCTGCTAGTTCTTTTTTTTTTTTTTGTTCAACGTTTATTTATTTTTGGGACAGAGAGAGACAGAGCATGAATGGGGGAGGGGCAGAGAGAGAGGGAGACACAGAATCGGAAACAGGCTCCAGGCTCTGAGCCATCAGCCCAGAGCCTGACGCGGGGCTCGAACTCACGGACCGCGAGATCGTGACCTGGCTGAAGTCGGACGCTTAACCGACTGCGCCACCCAGGTGCCCCAAGAACTCTGCTAGTTCTTATCCAAACCCTAACTTTGTAAGTAAAAGAGGAGAAGCAATTGGCCCGAGGTCATGTATGAGTTAGCGGCAGACTCATGGGGAAATCCTGACGGGCAGATGAGGGAACTGTCTGCCTGTTCCATGACATCTGGTATGGTTTTGGGGATTCAACCTATTATGTAAAACTAGCCCAACCTCAGGGAACGATATGGGGCTCACAAATCCTGCACTTTGACATGGGTGCTAGTTGCAGTTATGTTTCAATTGGATGGACCCTCTCCATCTAACAATTCTGTTTTCCTCTGTGGTTGCTTTATTCCCAAGCTTTCTCCAACTACCAGAAAAGAAACTCACATAGTCTTCATGGCTCAAGAGTTCATTGAGATTGTCTTTCCGATAATTTTTGTCTGCCCCACTTATGTTATAAATTTACTCCTGAACTTATCAGTGTGGCCAGGAGGTTGAAATCCTGTCGTTAGCAAGACTTGGATCTGATGTCAACTCCTGGGGTGGAGTGGAGACATGCAGTAGATTTGAAAGAAACCACATAGACTAGCCAACATTATTATAGAAGAGGGAAGTGTTAGCTTAACAAAGTAAGGGATGCTATAAAAACATTATAATATGCCCCTTTGACACTCCTCATCAAATTATTAGCCATCTTGATGCTTTGCTTATTATCTTAGTTTCCCACTAAGTGAATGACCACAAACTTAGCAGCTTCAACAAAATACATTAGTAGCTCACAGTTCTGAAAGTCAGAGGCCCAGTATGGCATGGCTCAGTTCTCTACTCAGGATCTTTCAAGGCTGAAATCAAAGTGTGAGCCAGGCTAAATGCTATCTGAAGGATCTGGGGAAGAACATGCTTCTGGGCTCATTCAGGTTGTTGGCAGAATTCAGTTCCTTGTGGTTGCAGGTCTCAAGTCCCCATTCCCTTGCTGGTTGTCAGTGGGGGTTGCTCTCAGCTTGTGGTGGTTGTTCCTGTATCCTGGCACATGGCTCTCTGCATCTTCAAAGCCAGAAACAGGGCAGTCCTTCTTGTGCACTGAATCTTTCTGACTTCCTTTCCTGCCACTAGGTGAAGAAAACTGCTGATCTCCTATTTTAAGGCCAAATGATTAGTAACCTTAATTACATCTTAATTATGAAACCCCTTCTGCTATGTACTGTCACATAATCACAGGAGTAACACCATCACATTCATTTTCCTGGCGATTAGGAAATTTGGAGGGTGAGAGAGAATACTCCTTTATAATTTTGCCTGCCACACTTACACTGGGCTCTGTGCACCATTCCTTGACTTTCGCGCTGTGGTTATTTATTTGGCTCTGGAAATGCCCTCTTCCAGGTTCTACGGCTGGTGGCTATCTATCGACTTCACGCCCCCAGCCCAGTGAAAAAGCATTTGTCCCCACACCCCACCTGTGGTACCCGACACTCTGCTGTCTTCCTCAAGCCTCATTTATGAGAACGGAAGAAGCAGCAGGACTGGGAAGTGACCTGGGAGCCCATGTCTGCTTTTAAGGCACTCCCCAAGTGCCAAGGTATAATCTGAGTCTTCCCCTCCAAAGACCACCCCCCAACATCCAGGACAGGAAGGACGGCTCTCCTGTGGTAGCTCCCCAGGTTCTCTCGGGACCTTAGGGGAAACTGACACCTGCTGGGATTTTCAATACCACCGTGACCCTCCCTTCGGGTCAGGCTGATCTTTAAGCCTTCTCCATTTAATCTCTGCTTCAAGAATACCACAGAAAAATAAACCACAAATCGAAACGAGTTTCCTTTGACATGACTCAGAGGAGGCAAGAGTGGAAACCCCATGGATAGAAGACCCGTCTAACTTGTTTTGCCATGAGTGGTGACTTGGGCTTTACACATCATTGCTCCTGGAAAGAGAAACCTGTCTCACTGGAATGGAGGAGAATCCCTGCGTTCATGCCTGAGTGGAAGGGTATTTTCAAAGGGGCTGAGAGAGGAGCTGGAGTTAGCCAGGGGAAGTCCAGCCAGGGGAAGACAGAGGGCCAGAATGGAAATCAGGCAGACAAAGACAAACTTCAGGTCTAGGCATTTCATCTAAGGGCACTGTCTACAAAATGAATTCATGGAAATGAGGGTTGGAGGAGGGTTCTGTGATCAGATACATTTGGGGAAAAAAATGAGTTGAAGAAATAAAGGTTTCTGACCGCAGAATTTTTTCAGACTTTTGAATATATAATGGGCATTCAGAATCTCCAGTGAGGGAACAGAGCAGGGATCGGGAAACTTTTTCTGTAAAGGGCCAGAAAGTAGATAGTTTAGGCACTGTGGGCCACAGGGTTTCTATCGTGCAACAACTCAACTGTGGTTGTAGCAGGAAAGCAGCCATGGATAATATGCAAGTGAATGGGTGAGGTTGCGTTCCGATAAAACTTTATTTACAAAAACAAGCAAGTATTTGGGCTTCAGGCCACAGTTTGCCAGCCCTGAGGTAGGATTAACACATTTATTGGACCACAGAATCGTTCATTCGCTCATTCAACGTGTTAGTAATTTTTATGGGTCAAAATTAAGAGTCTTGCAGGCAGGACGCTCTCTGGTTCCCTCTTGTTTCCCTGATGTCTGTAAGGTAACCAAAACTTACTGAATAGGAAATATCGAATGAAACGGTAAAATAAAACAATCCTTCCAGAAGAGAGAGAGCCTCCAAAGGAACATACTGATGACAGCTGAACTGTTTAAAACAACGCTTCAGAGCAATAAGGAGCAGCTGTGTTTTGGAAGAGACGAAAAGGAAAAGGAGAAAGGTAGAGGGCTGAGAATGAAGAGGAAGAGGAGGAGACACAGAACAGGGAAAATGGAAATATAATAAGAGGCCAAAGGAGAGGAAAAGGAGGAGGTGGGGGATCAAAAGGTCTGTTTCCACCCACCAGAAAACGGCTTTCTGTGCCCCTGGCATGAGTGTCGGTGTCCTGAAAGGACAAGCCTTTCATGAGGTGCTGAAAAACCCACTTTGGCATTAATTAACAAGATCACTAGGCTGTCATAATTGCAGAGAGAAAGATAAATCATCAAGAGATATTTCCTAACAGAAATGCAGGTCATTACAAAATATTATTTAAAGTCACATTTACATATAAAAAGGATAAAATGGAAGTTGTCCCACTTGGCCCCCGCCTTTCCTCCCCTCTCCCTTGTGCCTGATGCAACGCACAGGAGTCAGCACACAGCTCCCGGTAAGCCAGGGGCTTTGGAATCTTGGCGGAACATGCTCGCAAAGGAGCTCAATGGACACGGAGCTGTGAGAACCCAAAGGAAAGTTTGCAGGCGAAACCTCAGGGCTGCACCACCAGGTCGCCACCTGATTCGCTGCCCCTTGTGCTACTAAACGCTTGAGTTCCTCACTTAACTGAGGGCTCCGTGAATCCAGTAACCTTATCTGGGTTCTTCTCCCCTCCATTATGTTCTCAACACCCAGCCTGTACTAGAACACTCAACAGACACGTATTCAAAATACTGATCAATTCTTCAGAACTCAGCTGAAGAGTTGCCTCCTTTGGAATGTTTCCCCACATGTTCCAAACTAGATGAAGGTGTCCTCTCCTCTGAGACACCGTGGCATCCCATGCTCCTCTGTATGGGGGCACTTAGAGAAACAAACCGACAATGGCAAAATGGAACAAGGGTCAAGCTCCCCCCGCCTCATTAGAAACAGAGCTACTAGAGATGAGACCCTGGTACCTTAACTTCTATAACCTTATCTTTACCACCAACCTAGGCGTGGAGTACATACTCTTAGAAAGCACTTCTTTCATGGATTTTGGTAACCCCACTATGGCCAGGAAAGCAACGGCAGAGTGCTCAAAAGACAGAACTATGTGGATACGTCAGAGGAACAGAGAAACCAGCTGAAATCGCCCCAATATCTACCACTGGAGCAACGTGAGCAAAAAATAAATAAATAAATAAATAACATAGTATATTGGGTTAAAACCCAGAGTATAACATAAATATCCATAAGCTCATACTAACATAATAAACGTTTGAATGAATGAATGGAAGAATAAATAAAAGAGAATGCACAAGTCCTCCATACAGAACAATGTCAAAAAATTTATGTAAATACTCTCTGCTCAAGGAGGTGGAACATATTCCCCACCCCTTAAATTTGGGCTGCACATACTGACTTTAAGCACATAGGATGGGAAGGTAGGGGAAAGGTAAGTTTACAGCGGGGAAGCCTCATAAACATACTCAGCCAAGTGAGCGGGGTCAACATCGACAGGGATAAGACCATGAGAAAAACATCACGAGAAAAACATCATGAAAAAAAACATCAGGCAAATCCCAACGGAGGGTCAGGCTACGGAACACCTGAAGGATACACCTCCAAACCATCAAGGCCATCAAAAACAGAGAGAGTCTGAGAAACAGTCAAAGCTAGGAGGAACCTAAGGAGACCTGATGATGGAGTGTCATATGGAATTCTGGACGGGGGAGACGATACTAAGTTTAAAACTATGGAAATTCGGTTCCAGTATGGAGATCAGTGAATGATCACGTATCGATTCTGGTTCGGGAATTGTGACAAAGTTACCACACTAACTGATGATGTTAATAATGGGGGGAACTGGGTGTGAGGTATATGGAGACTCTCCACACCATCCGTGCACACTTTTCCAAAGTTCTTCTCATTCTAAAACTAAAAGTTTAATATTTAATAAAGTTAACAAGTAAAGCCACGAAGAACATAACAGTAAACACAAGACCAAGGCCCCCACGAACCCCACAGGCAGGACGACCACAGTCACAATGACCGTTTGCCCCTTGCATTTGTACAAACACACCCCACACCTCGTCTCTTCGGCTCTAAGCCAGCTCTGAGTGCAGACCTTGGGTATGCCCCTCGCTGAGGTCTTCTGGGTTACTCATCTGTACCACTGAGGCTGACATTTCTTTCATGGTCATCTAGCGGCGCCTGATGCTCTCAGGCGTAAGTCATCTGGCAAGCCGGAAGCCAACACTTTGAAATTTCCAAGCACTGAAGAACCGCCTGGGGAGGCGTGGAAGAATGCAGATTCCTGGGTTCCACCTCAGAAATTCTGATTTACTCTGTGTGAGATGAGTCCAATTAATCTGCATTTTATTTTTTTTAATGTTTGTTTATTTTTCAGAGAGAGAGAGAGAGAGAGAGAGAGCAAGCAGGGAGGGGCAGAGAGAGAGGGAGACACAGAATCTGAAGCAGGTTCCAGGCTCTGAGCCGTCAGCACAGAGCCTGATGCAAGGCTCAAACTCACGGACTGCGAGATAATGACCTGAGCCAAAGTCGGACGCTTAACCGACTGAGCCCCCTAGGCGCCCCCAATTAATCTGCATTTTAAATAAACCTCTGAAGTTTTTCTGGTTCACACATTCACATCAGCCCTGAGCTAGGGTCAAGCACTAAGACCCACTTTGATTAAGTGTCACTCTTTGGCTTCGCCTCCCACATCTGGTGCCATGATGCTTCCTAGGTGCTATGAGCTGGCAGAGAGTTGACACTCGCTAAATATCTGATAAAAGAAGGAACACATGGATGAACTGTCAAGATCAGCATTTAAAACAATTCTTTTTCCTGTTTAAGAACTTTGACATGGAGTGTCAGCCAGAGAGATCCATGACTGTTAGGGGCTACAGGCTATGGGAAATGAGATACAAAACCACATCCACTGACATTCAAGGCCATTCACTGTGCCGATCATGACTGAGGTCCAACATCGTGGAAAAAAACGTTCCTTCTCAAATGTGAGACGGACTCTTGCCATTTGCTGTGCTGAGCTAATAACATTTTTAGAGAGTTTTTTTTTTTTTCCTCTCTCTCTTTTTGCAGACTCAATTAGATAGGCCTGCCTTCTGAATCAGCAGCTCAATAATTAGTTTGGTTGCATCTGCAGGTAGAAAACCGGAGGCCCTCTTTCCCCTAGAGGCAGAAGGATGCATACGCAATTAACTAATTGCAGACCGATGCTCCTCATAAATGCTAGAAACAAACACTCACAGACACACACATACCTTGATGTCCAGAAGATAGTCTCTGACCTGGGGACAGGGGAGAGAGAATGACACGTTCTGAAGAGGTGAGGCGTTTGGGTAGAGACAGGGCCTCCTGCAGGGGTCACTCCTCTGGTGCCCCAGGAGCAAAAGGACACGTGAGAAGGTGGGATGTTCCCCGTTCCCAGAATTCTTTCAGAATGGCTGTCATTGTTCAAGTTAGAATATTGCCAGTTAATTGTTGGCTCCGAAAGAAAAATTATGAGCCGGGGAAAGGGTTCTGCATGGATTTAGTGTATTTGAATAATTTAGACCCCCACAGTTCATTTGACAGGATTGTTTTTCTCTCGCAGGAGCCTGCTGTTACAAGAATTAAAACTGTCGGGAGTACCAGGGGCTGTGCTACAGCTTAGTAATGAGGTTTATCAGTCAATAAATGATTTTATACAGCAAATTAAACTGTAAATTTCGTTTGGGTGGTAAATATTTAGAGAATGAAGATATCTGGTTAATGAGGAAGGCTGGATGTTTAAAAAAAAAAGGGAGAGAGAAGGAAAAAAGGAATGTCAACCTTTTAAATCTTGAATGTGGCTGGGACTGGATGACAATTTGCTCATTTACAGGTCTCTCTCTCTCTCTCTCGCTCTCGCTCTCTCTTTCTGTAAATAACAGAGAATGGCTTCGTTGTTTGCGTATTTAAGGATGCGATGGCAAACCCTCCCCTCGCTGACTTGCGCCTACTGCCTGAATGCGGAAATACCTCCCTCACGGGGTCCTTAGGAAAATATGCAAACTGCTTATACAGTATCTGGCCTGAGGTTCATCCCTTCTGCTATGATTTATTTTTAAGGGCAGATACCCTAGAGTTGTGCTATCCAACATGGTAGCCACGCTCGGCATGTGGCTGTTTGAATTTAAGCTTACATTCGTTAGATTAATTAACGAATTAATTCAGTCTCACGGTTGCATTTGCCACATTTCAAGTACCCGGTCGCTACATGGGGCTGTTGCCTGCTGTACCAAATAGCGCAGACATAGACATTCCCATCATCAGCACTATTCCAGAAACTGTCAGACAATCTCACGTGTCCTGAGCTGGAGCCATAGATCTGATGGCCCCTGGAATGATGTAATTGGCACATGATTTTTTTTTTGATTATCATAATTACGTATCTGTGTGTATGTATAAAAGGAATATTACAACTCAGTTGTCAAATTTGTGGTTTCATAAATGTCAATGTTTAGGACACGGCAGTTAAAGCGAAAACAAAAAAAACAAGCAAGTCGCTTTAAGAAAATATTGAATAAATCAATATTGGTTGTAACTATTTGCCATAAATCCTGAAGAAGTACACAAAGGAATGGCCGACGTTTGAAAAATACTGAGCCAACAGACGCCAAGGGACAGGAAGTTTAAGAAGAGGTGAAAGAAAAAAAAGAGCAGAACTGAAAGGAAGAGAGGTAACAACGCTGGAGTCAAATTTCTCTAACCTTCCGGTTTCTCTCTGGGCCGACCCAGACCAGATCACATGGCTACCTACCTGAGTCATAAATAGTCAATACATACTCCATAGCTCCATAAGCTCAGGCTTCATGGCATTTCCAGGAAGTTCATTCAACATGAATGCCCTGTATAGGTGGGATTTTAGAAGAGGCTTCTAGAAACTCTCTACAGCACCCTAAAGAGTCCAGATACGAGTGTGATTTACAGATGACTTTGTAGGTCACAAGTCAAGAGTGAAGATCAGGCCATTCTGACCTGCACTCCTCGCTTTCCATGTCGAGATTCCAAACCCGGTCACTGTCAGCTGGGAGGGCCCATCACCTCTGCCTCACTTGACTCATTCCTTGAGCCAACTCCCTTCACCTTCCTGCTCCAGTCCACCAGTCGTACCCCTACTCTCTGATCGCTGGACGCTTCTCCATACTGGAATGTGGCAGTCTGTGACCTCGGTAACCTTGTCCCACAACCTGGTCAGAGAAAACACGGGAGAGCTGGAAGCAGCATGATATCAGAGTCCCTACAGAAAAAGATGCCATAGTCAATTTGGATCGGTGGAAAAGAGTTTAACCAGGACTACTGATGAAGTTACGGGTAGGGTATAGGTAAACCACCAGTTTCAGAATCTTGGGGCCAGTAGAAGGAGGGGGGCACCATGACGATTGCCAGACCTGAATGGACAAGGGGAAAAAGGAGAGGCATGGTGCTGAGAAGGAGAGGACAACCCGACAGGAACCATGATCTCAAGTTGAGGGATAATGCCAGCTCTTGATGACCTATAGAGAGGGAGCAGGGCAGAGAAGGGTGGAGAGTATCTTGGAGGGGCTAAGGGAGGCAACCAGCACAATCATTCTGACTGTTCAGGTCAACTAAGCCTCATTTTCTCATTTCCTTCCTGTGTTGCTGGAGAGGTGTAGAAGGTCAGGAGGCCCGTGCTCTATATTTGCCCCAGAGGCCCCCTCCTGGAGCTTATCCTCACAGACGGTCTCCCAGCTCTAAGGTATCAGTGACGGTTCAACCTTCTGGAAACACTGTCATATCCCATCTCTGAGAGGTTACCTGCCCAGCTCCTTCGGAGCTCGGTCACCAGACTTGGAGGTCCAGGTTTTCTCTTCCTCATTCCGGTCTAAACACTCACACCTCAGTGTACCCCGTTCCGGAACCCAAGTTCTCTGGAGGTAAGGCTTCAAGGCCATGTACAAGGGTAAATTATTTCAATAGCAAGTAAGAGGAAACCTCATCTCAGATTTGCTTGAACAATAAAGATAACCATTAGATCACGTCAATGGAAGTTCAGAGGTTCTTTGAACATCATGTTCTGGCTCTCTCCTCACTCCGTCCCTCTGCCTGTGCTGGCTTTACCCACAGGCTGATGGCAACATGGCCATGGCAGCTCTTGGCCTATCTGCACACAGCAATGCCTAGAAGACTAATGGGAGTCACTGTGAAATAGTTCTGTCCAGGAGAAAGCAAGCCATATATCTAATTTAAATGGTCTAAGAGTCATATCAAAAAAGTAAAAAGATGCAGCAATTCTCCCTACTGAGTATTTACCCAAAGGAAACAAAAACACTAGTTCAAAAAGATACACGAACCCCTATGTTTGTTGCAGCATTATCTACAACAGGCAGGATATGGAAGCAATGTGGGGTGCCTGGGTGGCTCGATCGGTGAAGCATCCGGCTTCGGCTCAGGTCATCATCTCACAATCCGTGAGTTCGAGCCCCGCGTCGGGCTCTGTGCTGACAGCTCGGAGCCTGGAGCCTGCTTCCGATTCTGTGTCTCCCTCTCCCTGACCCTCCCTCGTTCATGCTCTGTCTTTCTCTGTATCAAAAATAAATAAACATTAAAGATATGGAAGCAATGTAAGTGTCCGCTGACTGATGAATGCACAAGCGACTGAGTCAGGGCAAGACAAATAACACATGATTTCACTCATACCTGGAATTTAAGGCACAAAATAAACAAAGAAAAGAGACAAACGCACACAAAAAACAGACTCTTAACTCTAGAGAAAAAACTGGTGGTGATCAGAGGGGAGGTGGGTGGGCAGATGGGTGGAAAGGTGAAGGGGATTAAGAAGACACTTATCGGGGCGCCTGGGTGGCGCAGTCGGTTAAGCGTCCGACTTCAGCCAGGTCACGATCTCACGGTCCATGAGTTCGAGCCCCGCATCAGGCTCTGGGCTGATGGCTCAGAGCCTGGAGCCTGTTTCCGATTCTGTGTCTCCCTCTCTCTCTGCCCCTTCCCCGTTCATGCTCTGTCTCTCTCTGTCCCAAAAATAAATAAACGTTGAAAAAAAAAAAAAAAAGAAGACACTTATCATGATGAGCAGGAGTTAATGTATAGCATTGTTAAATCATTATACTGTACATGTGATAGTAATATAACACAACACCACACATTAATTATTCTTGATTTTAAAAATATATTTTAAAAAAAGAGTCAAAAGAAATAGGCGAAATTAAATTCACCAAAATATATTTTCTTTAACCCAATATATGCAAAACACCAACATTTCAATATTAAATCAATAGTAAAAATATTAATAAGAGATTTTGCATTCTTGTTTCATACTAACTTGGAGACCTAATGTCTGTTTAGACTCACCATACATCGAGTGCTCAGGAGTCACATGTGGCTGGTGGCCATCTTACTGCACAGCTTGGCTCTAGAACATTCTCCCAGAAGAGTGAGGAAGACCCCAGAACACCGCTTCCTATATCCACTGGCCCAGTGGGGTACGACACCCTTCATGGAACAATCACTGACCGGGGAGATGATTTCCTTGCAACTAAACCAGCTCGCCTTTGATGCTGTGCATGGAGTAAGTTCCCCCTGAGGCAAATGAGCTACTTAATGAAGATGAGAAACATAAAACATAAATCAAAAATCTAAAACATGAGTTTCCTACTGGTGGGAGGTGTATTGGATCCTGGGTAATCCACCAACAATGTCCACAACGGGCTGGCTCCTCCGCTGGGGTGCTTCACTGACTCTTGGCTTGAGGGCCCATTCTACCCTTGATTTAAACTCCTTTCCACTAAAGAGAGGGATCTGGGAGGGCTGGGGGAGGTTTTCCCCTCTGTGGGTCCTAGAAAGCTGACAGTGATGTAACAGACCCTGCCTTCCAGCTCCACAGAGATTGATTTAAGAGCCATGTGCCTCATGGGGCTGATTGGGCCTTTTTGGGTAGAAAACTGCTTTGTCAAATAAATCTTATCCGCTGTTTAAGCAACTTCTGTGCCCTTAGTATCCGAAGGATACTAAATGGGAACTCAAGCGCTTTCTTTGGCGGATAAGAGAGGCTAAAAAGTATCAAGAGTCTGAGCATGAGGTCGTAATAGTGACAGTTACCAACAATTAAACACGCACTAGGTACTTTGCATGTGTCACTTCATTTAATTTCCTTAAGGAAGTAATGAGCAAAAGAAAGTAATGAGTAAAAGAATACAAATGGGTTTGTGTTGCTCGTTAGATAAATGTGAGCTGCTACTGAATTCCATTTTCTTTCTTTCATCTCCATGAGGTAGACAAGTATCTGGGGAGTCACAACAGCGGGTTGTGAGTTTGGGATGGTTTTCTGCGCATTGCTACGGCAAGGACTTGGTGCTCATGAAATAGAAATTAGGCGTAAATTCTGTGAGCCTGAGTCCAGGGCAGTGCTGAATTGAAGTTAAGATGGTGAACCCGAAAGCGTATGATTCTTAGGCTAGTAGCTGCCCTCTCTGTACCCTGTGTTCAGTCAGGTCAGGGGAAGAACAAGCACAAATCCAGCATGTGTTGACTGGAGGTGAAGCCCAGATTCTCGTCCTGACCATTTCAAAAGCATGAGCTCTGCTTGCGGCCAGTCCGGGTTCCATGTAGCATCCACCATTTTCTGGTTGCATGACCTTGGACAAACGGCACAGTATCTCTAGGCCTCAGTGTTTTCATCTGTAAAATGGGGATAGTGGCTACCTAATGGTGTCAGGGTTTGGAGTAAATGAGGTACGCAGGTCAAGCAGTTACCGCTGAGTTTGTCGTCTAGCAAGAGCTCAAAAATGTAAGCGATCACCAAAAACAATCTTCACCACCATTGCCCCAAGAACAACGGCAATGAAGCCAAGGCTTCATTGGATACAAAATACTTTACTCCAAAACCAACACGTGTACCGTGAACCATTCATTCCTTTGTTGAATATGGCATCTGTTAACCAGCTTTGAATATATTTTTTTTTAATCTTATTTTGTCTGAGAACATCTGTGTCCATCTGGACGCTCTCCTCTCTAGCATTTTCACTTTTAAACATGATGTAACTATCAGATGTTCTTGCACAGATTCTGGGACAGATCTGAGTATTATTGAACAGACATCAATTATACTGATGGCATGAGGCATGTCAATCTCAGCAGGAAAAGTGACAGCTTCCTTATCATCAAACCAGCAAGCTTCCTGATTAATTTGCTGGTATTGTCAATAACAATTCACAGAGGAGATGGATGAGAGCATATTGTTCCCACCTCATTCTTCCCTGTTGATTCTCTTCCGCTAAAAAAGGACTGAATCCCCCCCCCACCCTTTCCATGCCCATTCCCCACATTGTAAGTGTTATTTGTCCTAAGTGCCCTTAGTAGAGAAACTATTCCCTTCAGCGTGACGTTAGACAGAGCACCATCTCTTTGTTGGAGACTGTGCAGTGTTTATTTTTTATTCAAGAATCAAACTCAGAATGTCTCCCCTTTTTGGCAGGTCCTGGGAAACTGCTTTGGGGATTACTTGCGGTGAGAGAATATTCAAGACCAGGCTTCCTATCGGTAGTTGAGTAGAGATCACCTACATTAACCTGCTTCCTAGGATCTGTTACATCTATTTTTCTATTGCTTTTAAATAGTTTGGTTGGGGCGCCTGGGTGGCTTAGTCGGTCGGGTATCCGACTTCGGCTCAGGTCAAGATCTCACGGTCCGTGAGTTCGAGCCCCGTGTCGGGCTCTGTGCTGTCACTTCAGAGCCTGGAGCCCGCTTCAGATTCAGTGTCTCCCTCTCTCTCTGCCCCTCCCCCACTCACGCTCTGTCCCTGTCTCTCAAAAAATGAATAAACGTTAAAAATTTTTAAATAGTTTGGTTATAGCTTTTGACATAGTCCTGTCTTCTCTTTGCTTCAGTGATTCCCCTTATATCTTTTTTATTTTTTTGAAAATGGGATTAGATCCACATGATAAATTTCTCTTCTCTGTTTTCACACAATTAGAACATTGGTTTTGTTTTGTTTTGTTTTTTTGGTTTTGCTTTTTGTTTTTACAACAGACACTACATTTCTCAATGAAGATTTAAAAGTCATTTGACAGACTGAGGTGAATTATAATGGGCTCTGTCATACATTTTATAAATGTACGAAACTCTGAAAACTATCCTGTGACACATAATAGTTTAAGCTAAGAATGACTCTTTTGGCTTTTGATAATGAAACCCTCCTTTGCCAGTAATTTCAGGTCTATTACCTACTCAAAAACTATTCAAAAGCTATCAATCACCTATTCAAAAAAACCACTTTTTTTCCTAATGACTCTATCCTTATGAATTTCTGCTCACGAAACCGGAGGTTAGCCATGTACCCCCAGGAGTTTTAGGGAGTGCCTTTTCTTTCGTTACATACTAGGCATGCCATTAACCTGTCAACCCCAAAGTAAATGGGCTGTATGCTGTGTCATAATGATGGTCCCCTCTGCGATTAAGAAAGAAAGAAAGAAAGAAAGAAAGAAAGAAAGAAAGAAAGAAAGAAAGACAAAGACAAAGAAAGAAAGAAAGAGAAAAAGAAAAAGAAAAAGAAAAAGAAAAAGAAAAAGAAAAAGAAAAAGAAAAAGAAAAAGAAAAAGAAAGCCTGGTATCTGGAGATGACTAAATTATGCCAAATTTGGGCTGAAGGTGACACTGGGGTGTGGTCCACAAAGATGGCCTTATATCTGTGTTAAATATAAGGAAAGAGAAAGAGCCTGTCTCTCCAAAAACAAAGTTTCTGAAATTCCATTTTCTTCTCTATGAAATAAGAATTATAAGCCTTAGTAAGCATGGGCAGGTCTCTTCTCATCCATCTCCAAAGGCTTTATCTGAGAACATCTCCCCCACAAAAACATGAAGGAGGTCCTAAAACCACATGGTGGAAAGTGAAGTCCCCATTCCCCACCACAGTAGCCATGTCTGTTTAGACCAGAAGTGGCCACTTTCCCCAGAAATATTCAGGAGCTGTCTGGACCAATCAGATTCTCCCCCTTGGGAATATGGAATCAGGACAGAGAAATGCCAGGTCTTAAGATGTGGCCATGGAGAGTGTAAAGGTCACCATGGTACGGCCATGTTTGGACCATGTGCAAAGAGGCAAAGAAACCTGCTTTGCAACCACTGAAAGAGAGGGATGACGAGACCAAGGGAAGAGACACCCGTATAGAATTAGACACAAAAGCTGACGGGACCCGAGAAGGGAACTTCTCGCTTCTGCGGACAAAGTTCCCATTGCTACTGACGCGTGCTGACACCTCCCCTCCTTGGCTTCCAGAAGACCCTGTCCTGTACCTTTCATTTTTAAATTTTCTTCTACTTTTGCTCAGGCTGTTCTTTGCCGCTGAATATCATGAGACATAAGGTAAAAGGAGATTGGCATCTAACCTGCCTTGTACAGTGAATGGCTCAGATTTAACCAAAACTTTGTTTTTCTTTCCCTGTGCAGGCTGACATGCGACACGCACACGACAGGGGTTGTCCTCTGGAAGACGTTACAGCAATATGAGTTTGAATGGGATGAGGTGATCAGTAGGTTTCCGGGTGGCCAGTGACGTTTAGAGGGGAAAGAATAAGGTCTCTGACTCAGCTTCTCACAGTGTAACTTCAGCGTGTGTGTGTGCGTGCGTGTATGCTTACACGCCGAAAACAATGCATAACGTATGCCCATCCAATCATTGGTTCAAACTGTCTGGCTTTCCCTGTCGTTTATGATTCACGCAAGGAATTCTTCCCCCTTCTTCGCGTTTTCTCTTCCTCCTCCTCCACCTCTTCCTCCCTCCAGGGTCCTCTAAGAGCTCTGGGAAATAGTGACTCATTCTGGCTCTGCTACGAGCAGACAGGAGGGGGCACTGGGGCTGGATCATCCAGGATAACGAAGTGATCACACGGGGATGAGGAAACTGGATAAAGGAAGTGCTTCATAGACACAACTGCATATACTGGAGAAGGATAGCAGCTTTGACACCAGACGAACTGAGCCTAGACGCTGCGAGGCCTTGATAGTTATGCCAAAGGGTATGGGTTTTAATTCAAAAGCAAAAGGTCACGTTGGAGCTGACGACAGAGAAAATCCTTCCGTGAGAGTCAGGTGTTCTCATCTAGATCATAGTGAGCAGTGAGCGTTCCTGTGGTGGCCAGACTCCAAAGCCAGCCTCCAGTGAGGCTCGCCTCCCATGCCGGATCTGGGCGGCTCCCATCTCGCTCTTTGACCAACAGACTGTGGCAGAAGTGGCTCTCTGCTTGGCAGCTTTCACTGGGGCTTTTGAGAGCTCTAAGCTGCCAAGTAACATCAGGATAGGAAAGGACTTTGTGAGTTGAAGTATGGTTAAAATGTGATTTATTTGGGTCTGGGAACCGCAACATTAAAGCGACAGTACTGGGGCGCCTGGGTGGCTCCATCGGTTGGGCACAGGACTTCAGCTCAGGTCATGATTTCACAGGTCATGGGTTCGAGCCCCACCCTGGGCTCCGTGCTGACAGCTTGGAGCCTAGAGCCTGCTTCGGATTCTGTGTCTCTGTCTCTCTCCCTCTCTCTTTGCCCCTCCCCTGCTCACACTCTCTCTCTCAAAAATAAGTAAATATTAAAAAAAAATTAAAATGACAGCATCGCTCGAGTCATGAGATGGCTAGAGACACGTGTGCCTGGACTGGTGCCCCCCGCCCCCGCCCCGTGCCCTGCAGAGGGAGCTGGTGAGGCAAAGGCAGCCTGTCACCTGCCTGGTTGTGACCGGGCCCTGGAACCTGCAAGACAGGGATTCTGAGGTGCAGCTGGTTGAGTGTAAAAGCGCTGACATCGATTAGTGATGTCTGCTGCGGCGCAGCAGGAGCCATTCCTGCTCCCCTGGGACCTGTCCGCTCAGACGGAGATGAAGCTACTTCCTCGGGCCTCGGGGACTCGAAACACGCCAACTCCATAGAGGGTGGGAGAGTTCTGATCAGCCGGCTGACTCTCCCCCGACAGAGCCAAGCGCTGAATGGGAAGAAGAGGGAGCCCCCACCTGAAGGCCAGGACCCTCCCTCCATCTCCAGGCCAGCAGACCCGGCGGCCGCCCGCCCGCCCCGAGAGCGGCCCGGCTCTGGTCCAGCGGGCGTGAGAGTCGTTCACCCTGCAGGCTGCCCCCAAACGGCTCTGCCGGTTGCGATCCTCAAGGGCTGACACCAGCCGGGAAACTGAGAGGCCCCGGGGCTCAGAAAACTCCCCGGGCCGCCTCGGCTGACAAGCTGTGACACCGAGAGGCCAGCGCCGCGGCTCTCGGCACACAGGGCACACAGCACGCGTCCCTTCCGGGGGCTCAGGGGCCCTGCCTGCACGCCCTCTGCTTCCGGGCCTCCCGCTGCCCGGAGGAAAACGCGGCCATGTGACCCCAGGTGACGCGCTCAACGCTTTTTCCAGCACGCGCGCTGAACACATTGGACTGGGCGGGGTTTGGGAGTTTTGGGGGTTGTTGTTGTTGTTGTTATTGTTCCATTTGCTTTGGTCTTGTTGTTTTGCATTTTCTTCACAAAGCCTCCAACAACGTGTAAAACAAGACATCTGTAAAACAACCAAACCCGAGTGGCAGCGGCTGTCCGCCTTCGTTATTCCAACTCTGAGATTGACGGCAAAAGGCAGAACGTTTCAATAAAATAAAAGTATTGTCAGCAAAAAAAAAAAAAAAAAAAGAAAAGAAAAGAAAAAGAAAGAAAAAAAAAAAAGCATGATGCCATACAGAGAAAGCACTATGATATGATAAACTAGTAAAAAAAATTGATGAAAAGCAGAAACACGTAAGACTGCAATTTAATCTTTTTATTTGAAATATAAATATTGTTACTATCAAGCTTGACAGTATAGAAAATGTGTGCCCTGCAGCCTTCTGACAAAACAAAATTTATATTTAAAACTTCCTGAAATAATACCTTTCATCCATAGGGTTTTGTCACATTGCAATGGCTGTGAGCTTACGGTATGGCCCTGCACCTTTAATTATTTTATGCCTAGAAGACACATTTTAAATAGAAGAGGCGGGTTACAAGAGTTTTGACAGCTGAAGCTGATTAAAATACTGACAACATGCGCTCTATAGAATTCCCTGAGGTTTTTGTCAAAGACCCACAGGAAAGTTAAAGATGAGAATCCAAAAAAAAAAAAAGAAGTATTTTTACCCACCAGCGTGTAACATTCAGGCCAGGCTAGTGTCATTTGCTGCCTGGCCCTTGCCAGAGAAACTTTCAACAAAAATTCCCTTTTTCAACTGTTGCAAGGCCACAGACTGAAGAAAACGGGCCGGCCGATTGAGTCGGCTAATCTGTTTCCAGTTAACAAAGCACAGGGCCTCTTTCCAAGGCCAGCTGCCTCATCTCATTTGCTGAGGGGAAGAAAAGCTGGACGGCTAGCTTATTTATTTATCAGTCTTTTTTTTTTTTTTGTTCTTTACAAGGGTGTTACCAACTGGGCTGGTTTCCTGGATCTAGTCCCCACGTTGTTTCTCATTAGGGAATGTGACTTTTACAACCCCAATCCAATCACTCCTGTTGCTCCCTGCCTGGGGTGGTGAGCCAGAAGCCACTGCACCGAAGGAGCCATCAATCTAGAGATGGTCTCTGAAAGGAAAAGGCCTCTCGATATCCGAGGCCTGAATCGTAGGCCTGGATCTTTAGGAGCTGGTTGCGTCCCAGGGACACTCACTTATTCACAGCACCGACTTAGGTGGAGTACCCATTTGGGGCAAGGCTCCTGGGGCCATCACCCTTGAGGAGGGCACCCATCTAAAAACCGTGGCCAAATACGATACGCCTGGCAAAACTGTCCTTCGTAAGGGATGGAGAGATCAAAGGCATCCCCAGACAAACAGAGTTCATCGCCACTAGACTTTCCTTACAAGAAATGCTAAAGGCAATTCTTCAAAGTGAAATGAAAGGACACTAAGTAACAACATAAAACTCACTGGTAAAGGTAAATTCATAGTCAAATTCAAGATACCCAAAGACTGATATCACTTTCCTCTCTAGCACAAAAGTTTAAAAATAATCATAGCTACAATAATTTGTTAATGGATGTACAACAGAGAAAGACGTAAAGCGTGACACCAACAGAGTAAAATGTGGGGAAAGGAGAAGCAAAAGTGTTTTTGTATACAACTGAAGGTAAGTTGTTATCAGCCTCACATGGACTGTTGGACCTAAAAGATGTTTTATGTAAGCCTTGTTCATGGTAACCACAAAGCAAACACCTGTGGTAGATACACAAAAGATAAAAAGAAAAGAATTAAAATATACCCTTACAAAAAATAAATCACAGAGGACGAAGGGGACAAAGGAACTAAAATTTTTTTATAAAGTCACAAAACAATTAACAAAAGGACAATAGTAAGGCCTTACCTATCAGCAATTACTTTAAGCATAAATGGGCTAATTCCCCCCCCCCAAAAAAAAAAAAAAAACAGAGAGTGGGTGAATGCATAAAGAAGAAAACCCAAAAACCAAAAAACAAGATCCAACAATATTCTGCCTAGAAGGGACCCACTATAGCTTTAAAAACACATTAGGCTGGGGGCGCCTGGGTGGCGCAGTCGGTTAAGCGTCCGACTTCAGCCAGGTCACGATCTCGCAGTCCGGGAGTTCGAGCCCCGCGTCGGGCTCTGGGCTGACGGCTCGGAGCCTGGAGCCTGTTTCCGATTCTGTGTCTCCCTCTCTCTCTGCTCCTCCCCCGTTCATGCTCTGTCTCTCTCTGTCCCAAAAATAAATAAACGTTGAAAAAAAAATTAAAAAAAAAAAAAAAAAAACACATTAGGCTGAAAGTGAAGGGATGGAATAAGAAACAAAGGACATCTCTAGATATTGGCTTTACCATTATCAAATGGGTCAATTAACCAAGAGGATATATTAATTATAAATATACATTCACCCAACAATGGAGCACCTAAATATTCAACGCAAGTATGACTACAATTCAAAGGAGAAACAGACAGTAATACAGTAATGTTTGGGAACTTCAACACTGCACCTGCAGCACTGGATAATGCAGACAGAAAACCAGTAAGGAAATGGCAGACCTGCATAACACTACTGAATGAATGGGCCCAACAGACATACAGAATATTCCATCCAACAGCAGCACGATACACATTCTTCACACGCATGCTCAGAACATTCCTCAGGGTGGATGGTATTTTGGGCCACAGAGCAAGTCTTAACAAATTTAAGAAGATTTAAATCATATCAAGTATCTTTTCTGACTACAATCTATGAAACTAGAAAATCAATAACAGGAGGAAAAAGGAAAAATCCACCAATATGTGGAAATTAAACACTATCACCAACAACCAGTGGGTCAACGAAGAAATCAAAAGAGGGATCAGAAAGTATCTCGAGACAAATAAAAATGAAAACAATATGCAAGAACTCATGGTGAATGAGTTGCAATGAATGCCTGCATTAAGAGAAAATAAATTACTCAAATAAAAAACCTAACTTTACCTCTCAAGGAACTGGAAAAAGAACTAGTTAAGCCAAAATTTAGCAGAGGGATGGAAATGATAAATACTAGAGCAGAAATAAATGACATGGATCTAGAAAGATAATAGAAAAAAAGTGAGAGAAAGAGTTGGTTTTTTGAAAAGATAAACGAAATCAACACACCACTAATTAACCAAGAAAAGTGGATTCGAATAAGAGTCTAAGCGACAGAGGAAACACTACAGCTGACACCAGAGAAACACAAAGGATGAAAAGGGCTACTCTGAACAATTATATGCCAACAAATTGAATAATCTAAAAGAAATGGATAAATTCCTAGAAACCTGTAAACCCACCAAGACTGGAGCATAATGAAAGAGAACATCTGAATAAACAAAACACTAAAGACTGAAGAGACTGAAGCAGTAAGCATCAACCTCCCAACAACAACAACAACAATAACAATAACAACAACAACAACAACAAAGCCACAGGATGGTTTCATGGGTGAATTCTACCATACATTAAAGAAAAAAAAATTAATGCCAATCTCAAACTAATTTTATAAAGCCAGTATTAACTGCCCTGATATCAAAGCCATCTATAGATTCAAGGCAATCCCTATCAAGAGTCTACTGGCATTTTTCACAGAAATAAAAAAAAAATCTTAAAATTTGTATGGAATCACAAAGATCCAGAAAAGCCAAAGCAATTTTGAGGAAGAACAAAGCGGGAGGCATTACTTACTAATTTTAAGCTACATTACAAAGCTATAGCTACCAAAACAGTACGGTATTGGCACACACACACACAAAAAAAAGACACATAAACCAAGTGAACAGAACCTAGAGCCTAGAAATAAACCCATGCATATATGGTCAACTAATATTTAACAAGGGAGTCAAGAATGTACAGTGAGGAAAGTATATCTTTTCAATAAATGATGCTGGGAAAACTGGATATTCACATGCAAAAGAATGAAATTGGATTATCTTCTACCACTCACAAAATTGGACCTGAAATGGATTAAAGGCTTAAATGTAAGGCCTGAAACTATAAAGCTCCTAGGAAAAAAAAAAACAAACAAAAAAAAACATAGGGAAACAAGCTCCATGATACTGCTTTTGGCAATGATTTTTCTGGATATGAAAGTAAAAGCCCAAGCAATAAAAATAAAGAGAGACAAGTGGCACCACATCAAACTTAAAAGCTTCTCTACAGCAAAAGAAACAATCAACAAAATAAAGAGGCAGCCTATGGAGTGGGAGAAAATATTTGCAAGCCATATATAAGATCTCAGATAAGGAGTTAATATCCAAAATATATAAGGAACTCACATAACTCAATAGCAAGAAAACAAATAACATGATTTAGACACGGACAGAAGACTGGAATAGAAATGTTTCTAAAGAAGACATACAGATGTTAAACAGGTACATGAAAAGATGCTCAGCATCACTGATCATCATGTAAATACAAAGCAAAACCAGAGTACCACCTCACACCTGTTAGCATGGCTACTATCAGACAAGAGATAAGAAGTGTGGGCAAGAATGTGAAGAAAAGAGGGGTGCCCGGGTGGCTCAGTCGGTTGAGTGTCTGACTTCGGCTCAGGTCACGATCTCACGCTTCGCGAGTTCAAGCCCCGCGTCGGGCTCTGTGCTGACAACTCAGAGCCTGGAGCCTGTTTCAGATTCTGTGTCTCCCTCTCTCTGCCCCACCCCTGCTCGTGCTCTGTCTCGCTCTCTCTCTCGGTCTCAAAAACAAATAAACATTAAAGCAAATTAAAAAAAAAAAAGAATGTGAAGAAAAGGAAACCCTTGTGCACTGTCGGTGGGATTATAAATTAGTGCAGCCACCATGAAAAATAGTATGGAGAATCCTCAAAAAATTTAAAATAGATGACGACACGGGCGCCTGGGTGGCTCAGTCGGTTAAGCGTCTGTGCCTGACATTCACAAGTCCTGTGGGTAGAGGCAAGGAGCACCCTGGAGCATGCTGGGAATGGAGCAACTTGGCTGTCAGTTTGGAATCCGCTGAAGTGAGCAAACATGGAGGCGGAGGAGCAAGGGAAGGAAGACACGCACGGAGCACCAGCCACCTGCCCGAGCCCTCCAGTAGCACATTCTACTGTGGACGGCACTTGGGTGGTTTCCAGATGTGGGCTGTTACAAAAAGTGCACCTATGAACACTGCACTCGGTTTCGGTTGGGTATGTGTTCTTTAAATTTGTTTTACACGAGGGGCGCCTGGGTGGCTCAGTCGGTTAAGCGTCCGACTTCAGCTCGGGTCACGATCTCGCGGTCCGTGAGTTCGAGCCCCGCGTCGGGCTCTGGGCTGATGGCTCGGAGCCTGGAGCCTGCTTCCGATTCTGTGTCTCCCTCTCTCTCTGCCCCTCCCCCGTTCATGCTCTGTCTCTCTCTGTCTCAAAAATAAATAAACATTAAAAAAAAAATTAAATTTGTTTTACACCAGAACGTTTGCATGTCTGTGCCAGATTTGCCCATTTATTAAGAGAACAGACGGGCTGTGTTTCATCTGGCTGCATACATCCTTAAACAGAACTCTTGAAGCTACAAGCAGTCAATCCCGGACCCAAATCTCAAGGAGGGTGAATCAGAGGAAGTTCAGAGGGGCACAGCATTACAAATTAACAAGGGGTGGGCAAGATCTGGGGAAAATTTACCTCTGACCTGGGCCAGAAAATCCAGCTCATTATTACTTTATTGTGCTTTAACACTTAATATCATTCTGAATCACTCCCGTTAAGTTATTCTTCTGTGTTTCCCCTACATAATGCCTTAAATAGAAATAAATTGCAACATTAGTTAACAGCATTACATCATGTGAATTTTAAACACCACAACTTGGGGGGAAATAAAGCTTTATTGGGAGTGGAGTTATAAATCTGCATTAGACAAAGCTGCAGATATTTTTGGAAAGAGTTGGCTATTTGAGCTACTAAAAGCAAATTGGTTTCTTTGAATTCCCCTAATGCTGTTGTGGCTTTCTCTGATGCTACTGCCAATATTTCAGGGCCCTGTCTTATGACATAAGGCAAGGGTACTGTTGAACTTGGCTCCTGAAGTTGGGAGGTGGGGAGGTGGTGGGAACAAGGGGTGGTTTGGGAGCTTGATTAAGTTGAATTTAAAGTCAACCACAACATTCAGAAATAAAGAGATTCTCGATGAAAGGCAATCTGAGCTGAATGTGGAGAAACCAGCCCTATGTATTTTGTTACATCCATTCTTTAAAAGTTTTAGTTTTAAGGGCGCCTGGGTGGCTCAGTCGGTTGAGCATCTGACTTCTGTGCAGGTCATGATCTCAGGGTTCGAGGGTTCGAGCCCCACGTTGGGCTCTGTGCTGGCAGCTCACAGCCTGGAGCCTCCTTTGCATTCTATGACTCCCTGTCTCTCTGCTCCTCCCCTGCTCACACACTGTCTCTCTCTCAAAAATAAATAAAGATTAAAAAATTTTTTTTTAAGTTTTATAATTTAGATCATTGAATATTCTCAGTGGAAGGACAGCATGAGTTTTATTCATTTACCAGTAAGTAGTTTGCTAAAATAGCAAGAGCATCAACTTTAGAGTCAAACCTTGATTAAACCTTGATTTCTAATTTGTGACCTTGGGTAATATTTCTTGACTTTTCTGAGCAGGATGACCATGTGCAGTTGTACAGGTTGCTAACTGCAAAAAGTTTCCCAGCGGAGGGGGCAAGTGAAGACTGAAATCCTACCTGTGCCCCGTTAGCCAACTCATGGAGCTATGTCTTCCAGGTGTCTAATTTGCACAAAGTCACTATATAAGCTCGTGGTGGCCCTGACTCTAAGCCTCAGTTTCCCCACCTCTAAAACAGAATACTGAACTTCACAGAATTACCGTGGGAATTTTTAAAAATGTTTTCTTTAATGTTTATTTATTTTTTTTTTTTTGAGAAAGAGGCAGAGCATGAGCAGGGGAGGGGCAGAGAGAGAGGATGACACAGAATCCGAAGTAGGCTCCAGGCTCTGAGCCGTCAGCACAGAGCCTGATGTGGGGCTCGAACTCACAAACCACGAGATCGTGACCTGGGCCGAGGTCAGACACTCAACCGACGGAGCCGCCCAAGCACCCCTACACACCCCTGGGAGTTTTTTAAATATCACACAAGTAAAGGATGCAGCACACTGCCTGACACACTACACACATTTTTCCTTTTGGCCACGCTTTTTGCCTTCCCCGTGCGAGTGCCTGTTGTATGCAGTTCTTGTCCTGGGTGCCAGGAAATAGAGTGGAAGACAAGGAAACCATCTCCTTTGGTGGGTGGGGGGGGAGCGTTAAATATGTAAGAAGCTTCTCTCTTTACAGATCCATTCATAAAGGTGGCCTCTCTTTGGGTTGCTGTTTTGTTATAAAAATCAATATCGTGGCTGTCACAGGAATTTGAAGAACGAGAAAAATACCACTTAGCGCACAGCCCATTGTTATCGTATCTGTGGATGCGATGATTGCTGTCCTATGACAATGCTTAACAAAGAAAATTCATGCAGATCAGGACACAAATGGCCTTGTGATCCAAACGAGAAAGACAATGCTTAAAAATAAGAACTGAGTCTGACTCTCAGGCTGTTTTAGGTCGATTTCTAGTCACTGGATTGGTCCTAAATATTCAGTCTGATCCCATTACAGTCACTGAACCATTATAACCACCGATGATAAAATAACCATTTTAGCTCAACTGTTCAAGCTAGTCATCTATTTTTTGCCACTTGACAACTGGACTAACTAATGTGATTAAAATATGGTTGAGTTGGTGCCAGCATAGAGATACCACCTATGATCGAGCAAAGAGCACAAGCAATCCAGAATGTGGATGTGCAAGACAGGACAAAAGTGGACTGTGCCTGAGGCTTGAGTCTAGGCCCGGGCTTTGCTTCATACGAACACAGGAGGCAACTGACTGGGGGGGGGGGGGGGGCAATCTGCTAACCAATAATGGAGTCCCCAAGGGTGTGCCAAACAGGTGCCACGACTGACTCAGTCTGGAGCGACTCTATACTAAAACAAGAGGTGTGGCCAGAACCTGGAAAACGGAGCTCAGATTTAAAACCGGAAATAAGAGAACTCTGAACGTTTAGTCGGAGATACTAGGTGGAAGATGGCAGGAAGAACATCAAGACACAGAGACCAAGTGAAAGCACGGGGGACCAGCACATCAAAAGGGAGTGATTTGTTTCTGTTGTAATTTTTGCATCTGTTGAGTGTCTGTTCACAACATCTGCTCTAAGATTGATTTTGTGATCGTCCATGATTGATGGGAGAGAGTTTAGATGGGAAGGTTTAAAAGGAATGAAATAAGCCATTTAAAATGAATAACATAACATAACACTGACAGAATTGAGGTGCGAGTGAGTGCAGTAGATGGGAACAGAAACTAATTTATAAATACGCTCAACGAACATAGACACGTGTTTGCGTGCCTCGCAGCGTCGTAACAGCAGGGTCATCGCCTACATTGCACCAGTGTTTTCCACATATTTAAGTGCGTGGGATTGAAATGCTTCAAACTTGTTTCATTTCATTTATTTTATAATTAAAGAGTTGAGCTTCTGAGATGAAATTCCAAACATGAGAAACCACTGCTCCTTTACGAGAACATATGTGAACTGGTAAGAGAGGTTACCCCCAGAGGGAGGAAGAGTAAGGTGGCAGTTTTAGTCAAGGTGCCAAAGGAACTTTCTCTGCATCTTTATTATTATCATATTGGCAACGAGAATTTCTTTAGGAAATACATTTGTAATTAAAAATAAACATTTTTAAAAAACAATTGCTGTGTTTATTTCTAAAATTCTTTGAGCTTAACATACTGTAAAATTGGCTTGTGTGTGTGTGTGTGTGTGTGTGTGTGTGCAATTCTATAAATTTTAACGTATGCATAGATTCCTGTAACTACTACCACAATCAAGATACAGAACAGGTCCATCACCCCCCAAAATGCTCCTCACGCTCTCACTTTGTGGCCGCCCCTCCCCCATCCCTAACACCTGTCAACCATTGATCTGTTCTCTGTCACTATGGTTTTGTCTTTTTGAGAATGTCGTATGAATGAAGTATAACATAACCTCTTGAGGCTGGCTTTTTTTTTTTTTTTACTTAGTATGGGGCCTTCGAGACTCGTCTAAGTTATTAGGTGTATTAATAGCTATTCCTTTTCATTGCTGAAAATACCATAGCAGGTGGATGCCCCACATTGAGTTTACCCATTCATCCCCTGAAAACCAGTCAGCTTGTTTCCCTTTTTTTCCAGTTCCAAGTTCATAAATACTCACGAGCAGGTTTCTGTGGGAACATAAGTTTCATTTCTCCAGAGTAATGAAATGATCCTAGTCCTCTAGAATCAGAGCAGGATCGCTGTAATATGACAAGTCTATACTAACTTTACGAAAAACAACCATAAGACTACTTGTCTCCCAGATTGTACCGCTACTCCCTCCAGCAATGTGGCAACATTCCAGTTGTTCCACATCTTCACCAGCACTTGGTAGTGTATTTTTTTGGTCACTCTAACAAGCGTGTAGCAGTAACTCAATTTGCATTTATAATTAGTTGTTAATGATGGAGCATCTTTTCATGTGCTAATTTACTCTCTCTTTGATGAGATACCTTTTCAAGTCTTCTGTTGTTTTAAAAAAAATTAGGTTATTTGCTTTCTTACTACTGAGTTTTAGAGTTCCTTATAAACCATGGATGGAATTCTTCTGTTGAATATGTAGTTTGCAGAGACTCTTCCCTAGATTGTACCTTATCTTTTCCTTTTTTAATAGTATCTTCCACGGAGCAAACATGTTTAATTTTGATTAAGTAATAATAATAATAAAATAGTTATTATTATTTTAGTGAACTATGCTTCTGGAATGTTAAAGAACTTTTTTCCTCGTCCCAGGTAACAAATATTTTCTCCTGTGTTTTCTTCTAAAGTATTATCATTTTACATTTTACTTTTACATCTACTACATGATTTGATTTTTTTTCTAGGATGCTAAGTTTAGGTTGAGGTTCTTTTATATACATATGTAAAAGTCCACAATTTTCCAACACGACTTGTTATAAAGAATATCCTTGGGGCGCCTGGGTGGCTCAATTGGTTAAGTGTCCGACTTCGGCTCAGGTCATGATCTCGTGGTTCACGAGTTCGAGCCCCACGTCGGGCTCTGTGCTGACAGCTCAGAGCCTGGAGCCTGCTTGGGATTCTGTGTCTCCCTTTCTCTCTGACCCTCCCCCCCATTCATGCTCTGTCTCTGTCTCAAAAATACATAAACGTTAAAAAAAAAAAAGAATATCCTTGCTCCATTGAATTTTTTTTCCTCTTTTAAAATTCAAATCGCCATGTTGGTGTAGGTCTATTTATGAAACCTCCACTTGGTTCCATTGGGTTTGAATTTCTCTCTGTCAGCTAACACCATCTGCTTTGATAAATGCAGAGTTGCACTTAAGTCTTAACTATTGGGTAGAGTGCTTCTCCACCATCATTGTCCTTCGATAAAATCATTTTGTTACTCTGGTTCTTTTGCCTTTCCATTTTTTAGATTTTAAAGTAAATTTTTAGGATAAATTATTCTAGATGTATAAAAAGAATCCTGCTGGGATGTTGACGGGGAGGGCATTAACTCTACAGATCAATTTGGGAAGCAGGGACATGTTACCATGCTGAATCTTCCAATCTGTGATCATGCATATCTCTCCATTTATTTAGGTCTTCTTTTATTTCTTACATCAGCTTTCATAGCTTTCAGCATACACATCCTGGACATGACTTTTAGATGTGTGTCCGACGATTTCATCTGTTGTAGAAGGTATTTTTGCCTGTTTTTTTTATGTTTTGGCTTGAAATCTTCATTGCTAATATGCACAAATACAATTGATTTTTATATGTGAACTCTGTATCCTGGATTTTCCCAAACTAACTCAGTAGAACTAAGAGTTTATATTGTCGTTTCTGTTGCTTGTAGATTCATGAGGATTTTCTAACAACTCAATCCTATCATCTGTGAATTAGGACACTTTTATTTCTTCCTTTCTAATCTCTATAAATTTTATTTCCTTTGCTTGCCTTATTATCTTTGCTAGAACTTCCACAAAAAAAAGTTAAATAAGAGTGCTAAGAGTATATCTCGTTTGCTTATTCCAAATCTCAGGGAGAGAGCATTCATTCTGCTTTTCATCATTAAGCCTGACGCTATTAGACAGCATGAAAACTTCACCAGATGATGGTCATATTTTTTGCTTTCAACCATTAAGCACATTTTAAAAACTTAAAGTGAGAACAATTCACCATTTACCCAGATATTTACTACTTTAATTTCCCTTCCTGTGTTTCTTCGATGTTCCACGTTTCAAGCTGGTGTCACTTCCTCTAACTACAGCACTTCTGTTTTAGACCAGGTGAGCAGGTCCAATGGCAACAAGTTCTTCTAGTTTTCTTTCATCTTAGAATGTTCAGGTGACCAGCTGTCTTGCCTTTCCTGGCTTTAGCACTAGAAGTCCTGCATCCTGAGAAGCCCCTCAATCCTGGACAAACAGGGATATTTTGTTCCCCGGATATCTAAATCTTACCTTTACTCCTGGAGGACATCACTGGTTGTAGAATTCGGGGATGATACTTCATTTCTTTCAATGCTTAAAAAGTGTTTTTCCCCCTCTTCTGGCTTCCCTGATTTCTGGGAGGAAAACCACATCATTCAGATTGTTACTTGCCTACAAGTAACATGCTGCTTTCAAGATTGTGTTACCTTTAGATTGAAATCGTTTGATCATAATGCATCTGAGAGTCTTCCATTTGGTTTATTCTATTTGAAACGCACTGAGATTCACGAATTGCCAATTTACGTCTTTTCCCAAATTTGGGAAATTTTCAGCCATTACTGCTTCAAGTGTTTTGCTCTGCAGCACACTACTCCTCCTCCCCTCTCGGATTCCTATAACACAAGCGTTTAACCTTTTGGTGGTGTCCTTACAGGTCCCTGGGGCTCTTTTCAATTCCTTTCCTTTTGTTTCTATCCGTCGTTCAGATTGGACATTTTCTACTGGTCTGTCTTCAGGTTCATCTAGTGACTCTTCCTCTGTTTAAACCCTATTCTGTCATGAAGGACATTCAGGGAGGGGCTGTGTGGTTTGTTATCGTTTTTATATTTCTAAGGTTTCCACTTTTTATCGATCTTCTCCTTACTTGGTGAAATGTTCTATTATTCCATTCTTTTCAAAAGTATAAACTTTTACCTGGATCGTTCGAAGAAGAGCTGTTTTAAAGACTTCATCAGGTAAGTCCAGTATCTGTGTCACTTTGGCATTGATATTTTATTGATTATCTTTTGCCACACAAATTGATACCCTTCTGGTGCTTTGTATGCCAGGTGATGCTGAATTGTGTCCTGAATATGTTGAGTCTGAGGTTACAAGACAATGGATCTTGTTTAAATCTTACAGGGAATGTTCACATTTTTGTTTTACCAGGCAATCAACCCCATTGGGTCAAGGGTGCAAATTCTCCCCAGCCCTCTGTGGGCTGTGGTTTCAGTTTAAGTCTCCTTTTCAAAACCCTTGCAGTTCTCTTTGGATTTCTCCGGCATGAGTTTCACCCTGCAGGCTGTCTGGGACCCGGCTGGTGGCATACCAGTTCAGTTCTCAAAGGCTTTGGTATGCTCCTTGGGATCAGAAACACGCATGCCCGGTGTGGAACGAGCCCAGTTCATACACAACTTGGTGGACTTCCTTTAGAGGGTCAACGTCCTCTCTCTACGTAACCTCCCCAATACTTTCCACTTCCCTGAAGTTCCTTTTTCTGGCTCCCCCCCACTAGAAAGCTGGGCTCTTAGTTCCCCTGGTCAGCTGCAGCTGCCCCACATCTGCGTCTGCATCCAGGGGGAAGAGAGGAGAGGAAAAAAGTGATAGGGATACATCAGTCCCTCTTGGGATCAGTTACAGAGAAGGGTCCATCTTCCCCAGAGATTTAGTGGCTGGAAGGCCCCCCATTTTCATCACTGACACTGTACTGTCACCACTGTGCAACGATCACCCGGGCACTGGGGCTCGAGAGAGTAAGCCATTTTTCAAAGGAAAGAATTTCCCTGCTCTCTCTGAGCTTTGGGAGTCCACTTTCCTGCTCTTTTCGAGTTCTCTCTGTATTGATGCACACTGGTGTGTTCTCAGCTGACTTGAGTCTAGGCCGCAGGGTAGAGGAAGGCAAAGAAGCGGTAAACTCACCACAGGTCCCGTGGTGGCACTTTGAATTCTGGTCTTTGTCCCCAGTATGCCTGCTGCTGTGACACTGAGTCTTCAAATAGTTTCTCCGTGCATTCTGCTGAGCTTTTACCGTTTCGTTCAGTTGAAGAGACAGAATGCAGTACGTATATATCATCTTACCTGGGACTGAAACCTACTGCCCTCATGTTTTCAGGTTTATCCTTGGAGAAACATATTGCCATGAACAGACCTTGGGTACTGAAGTCAGATTTGAGATACACTTTTCTCTGATGTTTACCATTAGATGTGTAAACCCACATGTGTCGTTTGTTTGGCCTTCCATAAGCCTCGCTGCCCCTCCTTGTTAAGCCGGGAGACGAATGCGTGTCACTGAGGGTGTTGTCCAGTTCAGAGAGGCAACGTGCAAAGTGCCTCACACAGAGAAGGTGCTTAATTACTATTCATTTACTATCTCCCCTTCCCTGTCTGCCTCCCTGATCCTGCTCTCCCGGAGCAATGATGCGGGTGGCATCTGGAGTGTGAAAAGCCATGTTCAAACTGATTCTGCAACATCCCGTGACTGGGAAGCGGTAGGAAGAGGAAGGAAAAGGATCGTGACTACATAAGACTAAGGCGACTGTGAACATGAGAACCTACGGTTACATACAAACAGGGTACACAGGGTTTTAAAATCAGCATAAAAACATCAAAGGAGAAAAGCTGGATGGTTCTGTTCTGTTACTACATCATTAGGAAGATTCCTATTAATATGCTACCACAGCTATCGACATTTCATTATGAATGCCGAAGATATGACAGCAAGAAATTGCAATATACATATTTAAGAGCCCAGCTTTATATTTTCAGCACTGGAGATAAAGGAGAATATAGTAAGAACCGATCGATCATTTAGTTGCTTAAAAAAAAGGCAACCGTTGCTTTTGGGGGTGGGGGGGTTGGCACATTTATTATTGTTTATTATTAAATAATAAGTGAAAATGCTATGAAAATACTAAGTTAGACTATCCAAGTCCTGAAATTAGATGTTCCAGGATTAAGGTGGAGCTCTCCCCACTGACGAGGCCTCCTTTGCTAAAGACCGTTCAGGAAGCAACACGATGGACTCTGCTCTTTCGACTGTTGACGGCGACATCCAGCATCTTGCAAGAGGTCCTCACTTTGGGAACCAAAAGAGGGATTTTCTCTCCGGCTTCAGCGACAGCAAGGGCTAGACATCTCCTGAGCGATCATATATTTTCATTTCATAGCCTCTGTAAACCATGTGCCCTTTGGGGGTTGAATTCCAGAGCCCTGAGATCCAAATTGGTGGCCCGTCTCTATCCGGGAGAAGAGGACGCATGACAGGTACTTACAGACTCCGTGTGCCGACCTCTGTGCTGTGTGTGTGCGTGTGCGTGCACGCACGTTTGCTGAAAGCACACACCACTCACCCTTATTTGAGAAGGAGAGACTCTGGAAAGCACTCATCACCTGACCTCTGGTTTCACCACTCTGCGATCACTGCTCCTCACAGCTGCCAAGATGATTGTTCTCCAGAATCTGTCTGACGCTGTCATGTTTCTGCTTGGAAAGTCTTCATTATCCCCCTGCTGTTCGAGACACTGGGAGACCGTAGGGTGCAGCAGCTTGGAGTGTGGAGGCTGCCTGCGCCAAGCTTCGAGTTCCAGATCCACCGCTGTGCGCCTTGGTAAAGGGACCCAACCTCCCTGCGCCTGTTTCCTCGCCCTCGAGTAAGTAGGAGCCAGTACTGACAACCTTCTCGAATGTTCCTCCACGTGCCCTTGTAGCTACCATGCCAGCTCTCCATCCCAGCCTGGGTGTCCCTGTCTCCTTGCACACACTGAAGACATCTTCTCCTCTCCACCTTTGCTCAAGCTGTTTCTCCCACCAGAAACCCCTCTTCCTCTCGGCTCAAAAAAAGTCCACACATTATTCAGGTGTTACATCACTTCCAACGGTCTGAAATCCTTCCTTCCTCACCTTTCCTGTAGTATTTGGTCTCCACTATACTTCCACTAATGCATTTATCTGATTTACCTAATAGTTGGTTAGTACCTACTCCACAGATAAGGCATGGGGTCAACTTTTGTGGAGATACTAAAAAAGGAAACCAGAAAGTTCTCTTACTCCTAATAGAGCTTATAGTCAAGGAGGGAAGAGACACAAAAATGTTTAAGGTTTGGAGATCACGAAGGAGCCTAAATGTCAGAATGAAACATTAAGTGTTACGGGAGCTCAGGATGGCTCTTTTCACTCTTCTTACACACCAGTTGACATTCTTTTTTTTTTTCTTTTTTTAATGTTTATTCAGTTTTGAGAGAGAAAGAGTGTGAGCTGGGGAGGTGAGATCATGACCCGAGCCGAAGTCAGCCGCTCAACTGACTGAGCCACTCAGGTGCCCCTTGACACTCTTAATTTTCTTGTTACTTGTATGTTTCCTTTTTCCTTTGGAGAAGTTGAGAAGGATGACAATGATAATGGTGCCTTGAGTAGCACTTTGTGCTTCATAGCAGGTATTCTCAACCTTGAGTGCATATTAGAGACACTTGGGGAGCCTTTAAACATTCTGATCTGCACCCCAACCTACTAAAAAACAACTTCGTGAGGGGAACCCAGGCATCTGTATTTTTAAGGCTCCCCAAGAAACTGCAACATGCAACCAAGACGAGAAGCACCGCTCCTCATGCATTATAGCAACGTTTCCCCGATTATCCCAATGACAAATATCACTTGAATATTGTTTAAAAACAACAAACAACGACAATATAAACCAAGGTCTTGGACTCCAAAGCCACTGCATTAGAATTTCTAAGGAAGGGGAAGCTGCATTTTTTAAATGTTTACTTGTGTGTGTGTGTGTGTGTGAGAGAGAGAGAGAGAGAGAGAGAGAGAGAGAGAGAGAGAGAGGCACAGAGAGAAGCAGACAGAATCTGAAGCAGGATCCAGGCTCTGAGCTGTCAGCACAGAGCCCGGCGTGGGGCTCGAACCTATGAGCCGAGTTGTGAGATCATGACCCGACCTGAAGTCGGACGCTCAACCGACTAAACCACCCAGGTGCCCCAGGAGCTGCATTTTTAATAAGTATCCCTAGTAAACCTTATCATTAAGGAACTTAAAAAAAATAAGCTGCTCTGTGTCACTTTATTTATGCAACCCTCCTTTTATTTATGGGCTACTATGTACTATTAATCTTACAGCTTTACAGGTGAGGAAAGTGAGGGGCAGAAAAGTTAAGGGACTAGCCCAAGGTCCTGCAGAGCCAGGATTTGAACCCAAGCAGTCAAATACCACAGTCTACAGTCTTCGCCACTACTGCATTGGGCTGGGACACACTGAGGAAGGCAGAGTCCAGATGGAAATGGTTGGTACCTTTCAGGGGCAGGGACCATGTCTCCTCCATTCCAGCCTTCTCCTTGCCTAACACAGTGCCTAAGACCTATTTACCATTGGTTGAATACATTAAAGAAGTTGGTGAAGTGTGGTCCAGCAAACCTTGTCTGGAAACACTGATCCCCAGGTGAAGGTCAAATCACTTATCATAGAGACAGAAGGACATGGTATATGGCTTCTCCAGGCAGGCCTCTGAAGCTTCCATCATCTTGCCGTGTGACTTGAGGCCAACATTTAGCTTGTCTCAGCCTGGAAGCTATAGAATCGAAGAAATGCCATTCATCCACTTCTTTGGGTAACATTTTGGAAATCTCAACTTGTATGCAGACACCAAACAATGACACAAATGTGTGCCAGAGGCAGGCTGTGCTTCAGACTCCCCCACACATGTGCACCACTCATTGCTAAATTGCTCATTAGGAGCATTGTTGCAAAACCAGCACAGCTATCCCACCCTATGATTTCCGCAAGTTCTAGAGAACATCTTGTAACCGATCATTGAGTTTCATTTGCTGTCTATCTGCACCGTCTGGGAGGCTTCTCGGGAGGAGGTGCGGATGAGCAGAACTTTGCAATGTGCTCAGAAGCAAAGGTCCAAAGACTCAGACTCAAATCCCCAGCGGGTTAACCTTGGTGGGCGCTTCGCCTCATAGTTCTTAGTGTGTTCAACTGTAAAACTCGGATGTCAATGGCAGATCTCCTGAGTTCCTCTGAGAACCAAACATGGCGATGTTTGTGAAGCACGTAACAGTGCCTGGTACATAGTAAAAAGTGAGATAGACAGCTGCCATCATCATGCATCATCTCCATTTCGTTCTTGGTACAAAAACAATCCGGATCATCTGGATTTTTCTCAGGGAAATCAAGACACTCTCAACATAGCTGGAAAAGGACCCTCCACCACCACTATACACAACCACAGAGTTTCACACACACATGTATCAAAACAACAGGATTCCCCAATTTCTGTGAATGTGGGATCATGGTTGAGTAGGGTGGCTATCGGTAATAAAATAACTGAAGAATGATACACAAGGCAGGGAAACCACTTCCATCTTTCATGTTTCAACCCCTTCTATGGTATTCCACTGCACACAGTAAAATTTGAATCAGAAGTGCCACAGCCTTTAGCCCCTGCCTGCCTTTCTGTCCTTGACTCATCAAGATCCAGGCGCATGGGGCTTCCTCATGTCTTTCAAGCCCCACACTCAGTTCCAACACAAATCTTGTTTTTGCTCCTCTCCCTTCCTTGAAGACTCCATCCACACACCTCCAAATGATTGACTTTTTCTTCTTGAGGTCTCTGCTAAAATTTCAACTTTTCTGAAAAGTAGGAGTTTCACCAAGCCAAAGGTGGATCACTATCTCAAAGCTGCATCTCATCCCACTCCTGGTTGGACCAAACACTTGACCTTACAGCTATGATCTTCAAAACACAGATTATTATTTAATTTTATCTTCTGCCCTTGAGTTTATTAATTTTCTCCTTTTACTAGAATGTAATTACTAGGAGGCAGGAACTATGCGTGGCATATTTACCATGTTATCTCCAGAACCCAATGGACTTTCCAGCCCATAATAGGTGCTCAGTAATGTTTTCTGGATGAATGAATGTGTGTTAATGCTTCTGGCGCACATGACATGACATATGCAGCCCCCATCTTTTTTAAAGATAAATAACTGTTTCATTTGGGCCACTTAAAGGAAAAGACAGCCCTGGTTCATTAGTCACTTATCACATTTTCCCTGAACACCTGCATATTAAAATCTTTACAGCATCCCAGGGGCACAGAGACAAAGGCAATACCAGTCCTGCCCTCAGAAACTCATAGACGAGAGGAGGGAGCAGGTGTGAATCAATGTTACTACACCTGACTATGTATCAGGCACTACCCTGAGTGGTTGACATGGATTAACTCTGTAAAATACTTCAAACAGCCTACGAAGACAGCACCACTATGATCTTCATTTTACTAAGGGGAACACTAATGTTCAAAGACATTTAGTACCTTGACTAAGATTTGACAGTGAGCAAGCTAGAACATCCAGGCTTCGAATCAGCACTCCCACCTTAAATCCCCCACTGTGAAACTCTCCACACTGTACTTCTGGTCCATTTGAGAGAGACACAGGTTCCTGGGAGAGTGGGGATGAGTCCTTGAGGGAATCAATAAAAGCATGAGAGAGTTGCTGATGCTGGGCGTGCAGGTGTCTGTAAAGATGGCCACCAAGGACTCCTCCTGTCCCTGTGAGCACATGCCACCATTTACATTAAGAGTTGGATAGGGGCGCCTGGGTGGCGCAGTCGGTTAAGCGTCTGATTTCAGCCAGGTCACGATCTCGCGGTCCGGGAGTTCGAGCCCCGCGTCGGGCTCTGGGCTGATGGCTCAGAGCCTGGAGCCTGTTTCCGATTCTGTGTCTCCCTCTCTCTCTGCCCCTCCCCCGTTCATGCTCTGTCTCTCTCTGTCCCAAAAAAATAAATAAAAACCATTGAAAAAAATTTTTTTAAAAAAGAGTTGGATATGTTCCTCTTTCCCTGCAATCTGGGCTGGCCGGTGTCTCGCTGTGACCAACGCAGTGTAGTGGGGTGACGCGTGAGTTTTGGATTCTAGTCCTCAAGAGGCCTGGATGTTTCCATGTTCGTTTTCTTCGGATCCAGCTGCCACATAAAAAAGCTCAGAGTACACCCCCGGATGACTCCCAGATGAACGAGTCGCACGACAGCAACACCACCTGGAACAGAGATCGGCTACCACCAGCCTTTCTGAAACTGCACTAGTCTGAGCCAAGGCAGGGGGTTGTTTTAAGTCACTAGATTTTAGGATGGTTTAGCGCACAGTAACAGAGAACTGAAGCTTTCGGGACATTTCTACCTCAGCCAAAGCCTGGAAAACAGAGACCCGTGCTTTGGAACAAGAGTTGGCAGTATGAGTATGGAACGTAACCCCGTATGCCTACATTTCACTGATGAATGTCTTGGAGTCAAGTGTTGTCTTAGAGGTGAGTGTAGTCTAGAGCGGGTTTCATTTTTGTGGCTCCTTTCTCTCCTTCCCTCCCACACGCATGTCGCTTGGGAACGTTTGTGCTATGGAAAATAGCCACACTGGATGATGGACACTGAATGGCATCCATACCAAACTGGTTGCGCCCACAGACAGCATGATGTTTGGTTGGATCAACCAAGATGACTAAGAGGCTTTCGAAAGGAAAGTGTCTTCTTTCTTCCTCTTGGATCTTGAAACTCTCAGATAAATTCTGGTCATTTTTCAGGTGAGGGAAAATGGCTGATCCCCTAGTTACCCAATTACTCCGAGACTAGTTAAGCAATCTTTAATGCACATTAGCATGAAGACTATGTCATGCTCATTTCAGGGAGGTTTCAACTGGAAGTAAAGCCCCTAGTATTTCTAAGACTTTAAAAATCGTCCCTAACTGCTGCCTCACCTAATATTCCCATAAAAACCAAATGGTTCAGAAATTATGCTAAATTATCCTTACTGGTTAAACTAATTTAGAATCATAAACCAGAACTTGGAAATCTTTAGCATGTGGATCTGGTGAATTCATACCAAGTTCAATGTAATCTCCATTACAGAGGAGTGCCAAGTGGGTCAACTCAGATTTACATTTAATTCACGCGTGATAACCTCCAAAGCCCCCCCCCCCCCCCGACTCCTTCCCAGTCCGGGGTGGCCAAGCAATAGTTTTGATCAATGAAACCAAAGTAGGAAAGTCTGCAGGATGGGGCTTCCGGGAGAGCTGTGGTTTTGGCAACACAAAGGACGCACTCGGAGGGTGTGGCCCTCATTCTTTTGCCCTTCACTTTTTTTTCATTCTGGAGAGTCTACAGGATGAGGGTGAGCAGAGAGAGAAGGGGCTCTAAGTATTTGTTGGTACATCCTACTCTGAAAGGCTTACCACCAGACTTCTCGCTATGTGGGACAGACAAATGTGTCATCATTTCAAGTCCAGAAAGAACGTTTTCTAATGATGCACAAGATTCCTTGATCCCACGACCTGGAAGATGATAATGGAGATTCCTGCTCTGCGCAGATTTTTGTGAGACATGAATGAGATGATAGCATGGAAAAAAGAAACAGCCTATAGGAATGCAGGCTGTTGACATAATGCTCCTGACTATGATAGTGGGAACTGCCTTCATCTTTATGTTTGATTTCAGTCCCGTTTTTCTGACTACCTTCCCAAATACCTGGCACTTAGCTCATCTTAGTTGGGAGAAAGAGTATAGAGTATACGTTTTGATGAGGAAAGGGAAGAAAAGATTTGTTATCAATTGTTTTAGAATCTAATATGACTTCTGATTTTTCCAATCTTTTTGTTAATACCTAGATTTTCTTATTGATATGTGTGTGTGTGTGTGTGTGCACGCATATGTAGATTTGCATATACAGGTATATGTGTGTATATATTTGCACAGACACACATAATGTGAGGACACAGGGAGTATGAGGTAGCTCCAGTCATCAGCAATTCCGAAATGTGTGCTTTTTTAAGCTTCTTTGGGAATGTGTTGGCGCTTGTTGTCAAATTCGAATTCTACAGTCACTTCACTGAACGTCCATAATAATCCTTATTTCTAAAACACCCTAAGTGACCCGTTTAAGTTGTACAACTTGGCTATCTGAAGCACAGTTTGACAGTATGTGGATTGAGTGATGAGCTGACCAAAGAAGACATTTGTTTGTTTTATTTTTAACAGCAAATGGGAAATCAGCTTATGCCATAAACTTGGCTTTAGGGAGATCATTTCATTAGATTTCAGGGTAATGTTATTAGCAGGCAGAAAATTCCTTTCCGCTTCTGAACACTCTTAATCCAACTCTGGGACTATAATACATTCCTAAGGTATTTTTCATTGTTCTCAACACACTGCAAACGTTGACTTCAGCTTGTAAAGCCATAAAATATTTGCAGTTCTTTTCAAGTAACAATACCAGAAAGCCTGCAGCATGCTGGGTTAATTCTTGTTTTATTTTATTTGGTTTCATTTTATTTTTCCCAGAAAGTGGAGATAAACCCAAGATCCAGCTCCAGGAGATGACACACAACATGCTCTCATATTCGTGTAGCACTGTGCATGGAAGATTCAAGGGAGGTCTTGTGAGAAAACAAGCTGCACGTCCTTCAAGGACCCAGTAAAACATCCAACGGTGCAGTCTGAGAGCCAGCTGCCTCCCTGCGGATCATTACTCCACCATTTCCAAGGGAGACCAAGAGCCCAATGTCACTTGGACAAGGTCCCTGTCCCTGAATTCAATTACTGCCTTGGCCAACCAGAAAGCCAATTACTGGTCACATTTCATATTCCCAGAGCTCAAGGCATTTTGATAATCCTCAAAGGAAAAATCAAAACAGATTTTTTTTTTCCAAATACAAATATCCTTGGTGGAATTGCGGAGACCAAGGGTATTCTGGGTCACAATGTCAAAATGCCCCCTTGGACCCACTGCTGTCGTTTTCTTTTGGTTTCCTGTTCCTGGAAGCCTGCTCTCTAGATTGTTCTGATTAAGCCCAGTTTGGGGAGCCAGATTCTTAGCACATTCTCCGCCATATTTTATGATAAATCTCGTTCAATTTCCCACGTAGGGTGGCAGGCTTTATGGCTTAACAAACATTGCATCTACTGGGCCATAATTTATATCTGAATGGGTTTATTATAGGCGTTGCATTTCATTCATTGTGCAGCTAATTCCATAACATGCTGCCTGCTCTCTGTGTGGCTGTTTGGCCATTATCAGTTTCCAAGACAATTGAATCTTTCCCTTGCAGTTTCACAAAATGGTTTATGAATATGTAATACAAACTGTGTTAACAAGGCAAATATACTTCATTTCTTTTATGGCTATTTCCAGGCTGTGGCTGGGAAGAAGAGGCATAACGATGCGTCTCACTTAGAGGATGTTGTGCCCTTAATATAGAAATGCACTCCCCTCAGCGGTTCGCTTTGAAGGCCTGTATTGTCTTTGAGCGAGCCACGTGCTGTTGTGCGGTTCTGTGTGAAATGAGCCCCAGTCGACCTCCCATGGATTCAATTATCTTCTCTACACGGATGGCACGCTCTTCTCCTGGCTTCCCCCAAGCTCGCTCTCCTAGTGTGGTCCTACGTGGTATTCTGACTACAAAATAGCTCCATTTGGACGCCCTGCCGTCATGGTGGGAACCGAATTGCTCATTTTCTACATATGGCTCTTTCCCTCTGTACCTTTCCCCGTGACCTTCACACCCAAGGGCAGGTCCAGAGTAAGGGCTTGTCCATCCGAGTGGCAGATACTCTGATCAGGCTATACTCGAGAGAGAGAGAGAGAGAGAGAGAGAGAGAGAGAGAGAGAGAGAGAGAGAGAGCTCACCAGGTCAGTAGGTGTTTGTAGTTCCAAAGTGATTCTTCCCGGATCTTAACAACATCCAAAAGACCATTTTCAGCTGGAGATTTATAAAGGGCATGAGATGTACCCTTTATTGAACACTCACCATGCCAGAGATTTTATGCTACAATATCCCTTTAGAAGTAGATGTTACTCCTACTCACAGATAAGGAAAGTGAAGCTCGTGAATTTAAGCAACTTGTTTTAGGTAACGATTCTGATGAAGAGTGAAAATGAGGCAGAAACTTCCCAATATCTGAGCTCCAAATCCATAGTCATTCCTTCCAAATACATAGTTACATTTCCAATCTCCCCACATATGTCCATGTCCACTGCCACCGTCTTAGTGTGAACTGCCATCAGATCCCACCTGGAATATTGGGAAGTCTCTTCCTAGGTGCTCTCCCACCTCCACTCGTGCCTCCCTCCCTACTTCATGGTCCACTCTATAGTTGTGGTGTTACTTCTAAGCAGCAGCGTCCAACAGAACTTTCTGCAGTGCTGGCAATGTTCTAGATCTATTCTCTCTGATGTGGTAGCCACCAGCTACATGTGGCTACTGAGCACTTAAAATGTTCTAGTGTGACTTAGAAGCTGAATTTTTAAAAATTATTTGATTTTTATTAATTTACATTTACATAACCACACATAGCTAGCGACTACTGAATTGGACAGCACAGATCTAAAATATTAAGCTGACCAAATCTCACTGCAGTTCAATACCATTCAAAACATTCCCATTTCTCTTAGGTTAAGAACCCAAACTCCTGGCAATTTACAAAGGCTCTGCCCAACTTAGATCCCAGAGGTGGTTTCCATGCGGTCTGCCTTATTTCCTGCTCACACTCTGCGCACCAGGCCCTCTGGCCTCCTGCGCCACATTCCTTCCCTGCACAGCCCCACGCGCAGAGAATAGACTCGACGTGGAATTTCCTCCCCACCCACACCATCCCCCAGGCACCAATGCCCTTCTCCTTCAGGGAAGCCTTCCCCAACCAAGAGCTTTCCGGACCTTGACTGGTCTTAAGTCACCCTGTTCTTCTCCTTCTTAGCACTCCCCACTTTGTGCATTTATATATACTTAGCCCTCTGGTGTCCTAAAGAGAGTGTCTGTTTCCTTTTGCTGTTTAACAAGGTTCCACAAACATAGTGCCTTACAACCATACGCATCTATTCTCTTCCAGTTCCGGAGGTCAGAGTCTCAGGGCTGCGTGAAGTCAAGGTGTCGGCAGGACCACATTCCTCTCCGGAAGCTCCAGGGAAGAGTCCGTTTCCTTGCCTTTCCCAGCTTCTAGAGGCCACCTGCATTCCTTGCCTCATGGCCCCTTCACCTCCTGATTCTTCTGCCTCCCCCTCTCCACATTAAGGACGCTTAATAATTATACTGGGCCCACCTGGATAATCCAAGCTATTCTCATCTCAAGATCCTTCACATCTGTTAGCTCCCTTCGGCCATGTAAAGTAACATGTTCACAGGGTCTAGGAATAGAACATAGACACCTTTGGGGAGGGGGGCACTATTATGCCTACTACACTCCCAACTAGACTGGGAGCTCTGTGACGGACAGGACCACTCGCCATCGCCACGTACAGTATGTGGCACATTGGTGGAGTGTGTGTGTGTGTGTGTGTGTGTGTTGTGAATGAACGAACAATGTAATTCCTCTACCACAAAGAAGAAGTCATCTTGCAGAAAAATCTACGAAGAGCTTGTTAAGCATTTAATTAGCCTCTATATTTTTGGAAACCACAGTGGGACTCATGTCACAACAGGTGTAAGCCGTGGTGGGACTGATGATACCACCTAGTCATCCTGCTTTGTCAGGTATTATCAACGTGTCTGTCTTTTTAAAATTTTTTTAAATCTTTTTTATTTATTTTTGAGAGAGAGAGAGAGAGAGTATGAACAGGGGAGGGGCAAAGAGAGAGGGAGACACAGAATCGGAAGCAGGCTCCAGGCTCCGAGCTGGTAGCACAGAGCCCCATGTGGGGCTCTCTCACCCATGAACCGTGAGATCACGACCTAAGCCGAAGTTGGAGGCTTAACCGACTGAGCCACCCAGGCGCCCCTCAACGTGTCTCTCTTGATAGTGGCCTGCCTTCTTTTCCTGTTTCCCCAGGCTCGTTCAGCATCACCTCCTGCCCCCCATAACCCACACCTTTCATATTGACCTGTCTCCTGGAATTAGAGAAGAGATGCCACTTGGACAGAAATCCAGGTAAATCAAGATAAAAGTGTTGACAAAGCCCACACTATTTGGTCTGATTCCAGAGCATCTCTATCAGCAAGCTGTTTATGTTTTCCCTGAGATATGCATGAGGACAACAGTCTAAAAGGAAGCCACAGCTCTACAACTGTCATTGTTCAACTCATGGGTTTGTATGCATGTGACTATACACAGCCACACACACACACACACACACACACACAGTTCTGTATAATCTATTTTTAAAGCATAGGACAAAAAAACCTCATGCTGACAGCTGTTGCCTCAATCACCGAATTTCAAAATATATGTTTTTCCATAAATTGTGCAACACTTCAGAATACTTTTGGAGCTAGACGGGTATTGAGATCACCTAATCCAATTCACAAAGGTCTCCAGCCCTTCAGTGCAGATGAGGAAACCAAGGTCCAGAGCAGTGAACCGATTTGTCCCAGGCCCTCCTGGGCCTTGGCACGTAGTTTTGGGCTTTTAACAATTACACTTTCTGGAAACGTTTATTAAGACTTTGTTCCTACATTTTCTTACATCCTCCCTGTGCTGTGAATTTGAATCTGGAGTCAAACAAACCTGGACTGAAATCCTGGCCCTGCACGCCTCCAGCGTATGTGACGCCAGCCAAGTTACCATCTCTGACCACTCTTCCCTTGTGTGGAAAAGAGAGGAAGGACAACAGGGGCTTCTTCGTGTGGCTGGTGTAGGAGTCCAACGGAAAAGACCTGTAAAACTACGTTCCATGATACTTGCCACCATAGTGACCGAGCGCTCTATTTCCCCCCACCCTCTTCCCTCCCTTTTGTGTCTACTTTATGATGATGTGTTTGTTTTTCTCTCAGCAGTTTGCCAACTGATTTGACCAATACTTATCAAGCACAAGCCACGAGCCAGACATCCACCAGGGCCTGGGAGAGAAGGGTGAAGAAGACCGTCCAGGACCTCGCAGTGCTTAGAGTCTAGAGACTGGCGCAGACAGGTGAGCAGGTGAGGGGCTGCTGGCCGGTCAGGGTGATTTGGGGAGGCAGAGAGGAGGGAGAGCCCCCCAGAGTGAACAGCGTGGCACATGGGGGAATGACAGAGCCTGACTGGCTGACTCTCAGGTTGTAGGGTGTGGCTGAAAGGTGAGACGGGAAAGGGGGGGAGCGGAGGTTAGTGAGGAGGATGCTAGAGGGCCAGGTGTGGAGAAGGGAGGGGTGTCCCGGGACATCTGTTCACTTGCACACTGGGAACCAGGCTGGGCCTTGAGGATACAGCAGGGAACACGCCAGGCCAATTCCCTGCTTCCACAGCCTTCCATTTTAGCAGGGGCAAAGCAAGAGGCCTGGGCTGGCACAGGGGATCTAGGGAGGTCCAAGAGGATAGGAGTCGCCAGACAATGAAGTGTGAGGCTCTGTGCTTGAGAATACATCAGGGATTTCCTGCTGAGTCCAGCCCACCAGGCTACCTCGGGGCTTTACAGGGGTTCTCGAGATCCAGCCTCACTGGGCCCTTACATCAGTGCTCACGAAGTCAGGAATGTGGGGTTTTCAATAAAAGTGCAGGCAATGGGCCCAGAGGGAGTCTGGCTCAAATGAGCTTTTATATTTTTATGTGGAATGTAATCACGTTTGGTCATGATCGAGGCTGCCCCGTTACTGCTATTAGAGCGTTTATGGTTCTAAGGGGGATACGCGTCTTCGGCGATACATGCTCGCAACTAAAAGCAACAAGGGTGTGCTGAATTCTAGTGGCCGCTGCAAAATTCTCAGGAAAGGGCTCACGAGCATCGCCTTGGGGAGCTTGGATGAGAGGGCTGGTGCCGTGCACAGGCCCAAGAGTGGCCAGACCCAGGGAGGGACAACGCGGCCTGGGAGTTTTCACAACCAGCCGCCCTGGTGGAGGTTCTTTCCTTATGCTTTATCTACAATCTTCAGAAGTCCCCCAGGCTTCCCAGCCACCAGACCCATCTTCCATGTGTGCAAGCAGGGCCCAGAGAGGTTAGGGGCTCCCCAAGAGGCAGAGCCTGTGAGCGGATGAACTTCCTGGGGCTCCCTAGCGGATCACCAGGGACAGAAATATATTCCCTCACAGTTCAAGAGGCCAGCAGTCCCCAGTCAAAGAGGAGACAGAGTTGGCTCTTCTGGAGGCTCTAAGGGAGAAATGGCCTCACGCCTCTGTCCTTGCTTCCGGGGGCTGCTGGCAGTCCTGGGGTTCCACGGCTACTACAGTCGCTCTAATCTCTGCCTCTGCGTCCACACGGCCTCTTCTTTCCGGAATTCTGTGCCCTCTCCTTTACTTATAAAGACACCTGTTGTTGGATTTAAAGCCCACCCTAAATCCAGCGTGCCTCCCGGGATGCTGACTCTTTACATCTGCAAAGACTCTCTTTCCAAAACAGATCACGTTTTGAGTTTTTGTGCGGACGCAGACATTTTGAGGACACTATTCAACCCGGCACTGTAAGTGCGACACAGGAGCTGAGCCAGGTCGGAGTGCAAAACCACTCACACAGAAGACGTGGGGATGTGTCACGCACATTTGCTCACAGCGACTTGGCTTTCTGGCTGCCCACTGAGTTCCCCTCCGCTTTCTTTATTCCCTTCCTTCTCCTAAGTGTAGACCAGGCCTCTGCCAAACTCTCCTTAGGCAAGAGCACAGAAAGCCCTTGAAGAATCACAGAGGACCAAAGACTCGGGAGGGAAACGCTAGGATGCAGGACAGGAGAAACGTGCCACCCTGGGAATGCGACTCAACACTGACTTGACCCTGCTGCTCAGAAGCTGGCGATTTGGGGTAAGTTGCTTTGCCTCTCTGAGTCTTACTTTTCCCTAGCTTTAAATTGGGCATGGATTAATTACTTAATTCAGTTAACTACTTAATTAAAATAATGGAGTTAATGGGTGAGACGGATCTAGAGGCTTCTGGCAGAGAGTAGTTGATCAACAAAAGCTTGTTTAATCCGAATGCGCTGGCATCTCTTCGGTGACGGAGGAGGACAGCCAGACCCCTAAAAGGAGAAAGGTTATGCCAAGCCCGTCAAGTGGGGGTAAATGCAGAGCTAACTGCAGGCATACGAGGCTCACACACATATATGCACCCACCGTGGTAGCTGTGACTAATCGTCTGCGGGAGTATCTACGCCGCTCTCTGTCCATGCACCTGTTGACTGCCGGTACTACGTGCAGGTCCTGCCTGAGCACCTGCTGACGTCACGTCTTCAACCTTCACACCACAGGTGTGAGGTCGCCATCGTCATCACCCTCATCGCACCAAGGAATAAACGCAACTTGCCACGAGTCTCCGTGAGCCGAGCGGGGGCGCGGACACTCAGACCCGGCCTGTCTGACCACGGAGCCGGCTGCTTCACCACGCGTGGCGGCCACAGGGAGCCCCACAGGTGCCCGGGGAGCAGACGGAAGCACCACTAATTCCCCCAGGCTGGGTCAGGACACGGGTTGGTGAAGGGGTGCCTTTTGGGCGGGGCCACGGAGCAAGTGAATCATCGGGGGCTCGTGGTGTGATGGAGCCACACAAATCCAAGTTCGTGTGCTCGCCCTGCGGCTCAACCGACTCTGTGACCTCGAGGGACTGACGGTGCCTTTCCGAGCTCTTGTTTCCTCATCGACCAATGGGGATGAAATGGCTACATTGAAAGGTTGATGCAAAAACGCAAAGCATAAATGCGGGTAAAAGCTGTAGGGACAGAAAACGGTCTGGTACGAAGTACTGAAGCAGAACGCGATGCGTAGGTATTCGGCCCTCAGAAATACATGCGCATGCGTATGAGGACATAAGGACCCGGATGTCCAGGGAAGCGCCAGTCGCCAAAGTCTCAAACCACGCAAATGTCCGTCTACGGTAAAACTGAAGGGCGGCCCTATATCCACATATGGACCTACTGGGGCAATGGAAACACAACAGCAGGTCTCACAAAGGATAATACTGAGCAAAACAAGCCCATAAACACCCACCCGGTTCTACTTACATAAGGTTAAAACACAGGCAAAACCCTGGGCTCTGGGGTTAGAATCTGGGCTGCTGGTCACCCTCGGAAGGGGTAGGGGGCGATCAAGGGGTACAAGGTTGTTCCTCGAGAACTGACGGCCTTCTTTCCTGATCTGGGTGCTGTTCACCATGAAATCCATCAAGCTGTACACTTAGCATCTGCGAACTTCAATACACATTTATACTCTGGTACAAAGGGTTTCTTTGTTTGTTTTCAATTATACGGAATAGACCTGGCAAGTGGAGCATTTTCAGGAAGTGCTAGTTTTCTTTCTTTAAACGACTCCATCGTGACCTGTGCAAGAAAAGCAACCTCTATCTGTAAATGATATCCTTAATGACATCAACTCACTGGGCCACTGATAATATGGGGAAAGGGCACAGAGGGAGGGTCAGAAAGTTGGATGCGGGGTGATGAGGGCCTATTTGTTTAATGCCTCAGTGGGTTCCCTGAGCAAGATTCCTGATCCATGCCAGAGTGGGTGTTCATGAATGGCCCCATCTGTTTCATCCCTAAGCTTTGAAAAATCAAGCTGGGCTCTCAGTCAGGTCCTCCAAAGCCCTGTTGCCCTAGCCACTGCCTACTACCCAGATCCCTCTCTACCTCCTCTGTCTTCTGACCCACTAAAGTCCAGCCACACTGACCTTTTTCGCCTTCTTCGGCATCCCCGATTCTCCGCTTCAATGGCAACCCCCCAGCCTGAAGGGACATCCCCTGGAATGGTTCTTTTTCATGAAATCTGTTCTTCTGTGATATCGGAATTCTCTCAGATGTTCATTTCATTAACATTTGTTTGGCCGTTTGCTTATTTATTTTCTGTCTTCCCTACCCACCAACGTTTGTTCAACCTTGTATCTCCAGTATATGCCAGCAAACATTTTCACATAGTAGTAGGCTTTCAAAATTAACTTATCGCATAAATTGAGCCAGAAGCATCTTAGGTGTGTTAGTACAAGAGTACTAGATTTTTGTCTCACTAAAATATTTTCCTGGCAACAGTACTTTTACTCAGATAATTCCACACACCACACCATCCTCAAAATCCTAAATCAATCAATTGTTCGAAAACTAGAGGAGTTTTCACAATACAGTGATTTCAAACTATAACACAGGGAAGAGAAAATATAGAGATGAATAACGGAGGCCAGGTGGCACTGAGAGGGGATGGTGGGGACAGTGGCAGGCTGAAAAACCAGCCTGTGACCAAGCAAAATGCAGTAACTACGGATCAGCACCATCCACCTGCTGCCATTACGAAATGTGAAGCTTGTTGCCCAATCCCCCAGCTTTCTCGAAGAGGCCAAAAATGCACATTTTTTTTTGTATGTGAACTCTGCCAATTTTTTAGTACCGGTAATAAATTTAATGTCTCCTCAAAGTGTATATAGCCAGGGTGTAGCAAACTGTTTCTGCAGGCTGCCTGCAGCTGATGCCCTCCATCCTGACCTTAATCTGCCATTTTATCAACGGGGATCGGGGCAGAGAAAGACGATGGTTCGTTACAGATCTCACAGTTCGTATGTGGCAAGATGTGGTCTGGATCCCCGGCTTATAGCTCAAAGCCGTGGCCATCCCATCCACAGTGAGAAAGACCTCTGTGTGCCCATCAGCCTTCATAACATTAAATTACGTGTTGGATCATGCGTACTATATTGAGAAGATCCAGTGTGACTCTTCGTTAGCCTTAAATGAAAGCCCATAGCCCAGTTGTGAGGCCTCATCACAACAATCTTAAGCAAGGGGCGCTGGGCTGTTTTAACACTTGATGCTAATTTACAGCCGACCCTGAGTCAGAGTTGCACATGCGGTGCCCTGCGTGAAAATCCTTCTTTGTGAAGACCTGAGCCTTCTCTGCTTGTACCAGCCCCTTTTTAATTCTGTCTTAGCAGCCTGGGCCTCACCCTGTTATAGAAAAAGTAATCGTAAATCTGCATGAAGTTTCTGATGATTAGTTTTGCTTGGAATCAGGCCAAAGAGCCAGACTTTTGCCAATTCCATATGTACACGTAAGTTCTTTCAAGAAAGAATGCATTAATCCTTCCCACTGGGCTGGGGATGAGGAGTTTAGGGGCCCCACGGGGGAGAGTGCTCCTGACTCCAGTTGTATGTGTAAAGGGTGTGCCAGGACCACTTAACAGGCACCTTAATAAGTGGACTCGCTTTATCCACGGCAGCACCGAGGGGCACGGGTTATGAATTTTTTAGATGAGAAAATTGAGACCCGTTGTAAGTAACTTGTCTCAGCGCATGCAGCTAATCCAACATCAGCCAGGGTGTCACCCTGTCCCAGGACGGCAGAGGCCCTGCTGCACATACACACGGTCCACACGGAGAGTTCCTTCTGTACTGAGCGACGCCCACTACTGCCTTTAGCCAACGAGCAGGTGATGAACAGCCACGTCGCTGGTTATCCATCTCCCTGGCTTCCTTTCTCCTTCCTCTTAAAACTTGAGGATACGCGAGCCACGACGGCAGTTGACACAGAGAGAAAAGGTGAAAAAGTTAGAGACGCAAGAGGAAAACCAGCCAATGTAAAAGCGCTTACTGTACTATTTAGAAGAAAGAAGAAGAAAAAATGGCAGTGTAAAAGCTCAAAACCCCAGGTACAGAGCAGACTTTTAATGCATTTAATTACTCAGCGCTCAGTCCTGGCAATGAAGAGTTGGTTTTTGATAGGTTGTAATGACCATGGTAATTTGAAGACGGTAAGAAAGCAGAATGCTGAGGTCAGAGGGTCAGAAGATTGGGTTTCAGGCAATCAGCACTCCTCCCTCTTCCTGCCTCTCTCTGGACGTGTGTCACTGAGTAAGTTAACTGGTCCCTCTGTCTCGGTCTCAGCTTCTGGGCCCACAACAAGGAGAGCACTGCCTCGTAACAGACAAAATTCTCAGTACAGCGTCAAGCAGGAAAGTAGAAGCCATCAAAAGAGAACTTCCACACGCTTTAAGTCAACCCCGACACGTGCATCTGCTGCCATGTGCCCCCGCTTCCTCCTGCGAGCTCGGCTCAGAACCACTTCCGCCCGCTTCCGGAGACGCCCTGGAATGGGAGTGAGACCTGGAATACAGGATTGTGTTGAAGGGTGGATTTCACCATGGCAAGAGGGAGAGAGCTCGCCATTCTAAGCTTAGACAGCCTGGATTTCAGGGCATCTGAGTCCCTGACAGCTGGGGGGCCTCTAGAGCAGGAATCTCTTAGAGAAGGGAGGGGGACGTTTGCAGCAACGTGTTCATGTTGGAATCTCAAGCAGCGGAGGGGCAACACCTCAGGTCGTTGTTTGGAAGCATCCCCCTTGTCTGGAAGTCCTTTCGGGTGACAATAAAGAATTTAAAATATAGAGTCAGACAATAAAAACTTTAGACTTGATTCTGAGTTACACTACCAGGGGGAAGGCAGGGTGCGTGGACACACATGCGGGTGGGAAGGTAGATGTAAAGCCTGTGGAAATTCTCTCTGGCGGGCTTCTGCTTTATTACTCAAGCCTAGAATGAGAAATTAATCTGTAAGCAGGAGACAGGATGGCAGAGAAGGGAGGGGATGGTTTTAGAGCACGAAGTGGTTCCTCTTTCCAAGCTATTGTGTCCCCACCAGATGAAGGACAGAGAAGCGACCGTCTCTGAGCAGGTGTATATCCCACAATATAAACCAGTATTTGGAGGATTACATAGATTAACCCTATTGTTAATTGTTAGTGAGAATTAAGTTGCTCTCAACCTCAACCAGGGTCTACTCTGGACTATTCTCCTCCCCAGGAGAGACCTGGCAATATTTGGAAACGTTTTTGGTTGTCACAGCCGCTAGGGAGGGAGCAACTGTTGCTACTGCTACCTGGCGAATTGGACCCGGGATGCTGCTAAGCATCTGCAACACGCAGGACAGCCCCACAATAAAGAACAATCCAGCTCCAAACGTCAGGACTTTTCAGGTTGGAAAATCCTGGATAAAGTAAGATTTGACGATTTGATTTCTACAAAACCCTGTTACCCTCCCCAAACAGCCTGGGCTTGTGGTCAACTAAAAATCCTCCAGTGGCCCCTCTCTCCAACTGTGTTCCCCACACCCCTTAGAAAATTAACTTCTCGGGACCTCAATATGTGAACTCACATTTCATCTGACTAAGGTTAGCCTCTTGGTTCCTATTCTGTAGCGTTAACCAACCAATATTTGGAAACATTTGGGTACAACAGTTGCCAGAGAGAGGTTTGTGGTTGAATCAGGAAATAACAGCAGTCAATTTCCAACTGAGAGGAGCCCTAAAAAAAGAAGCTAGTAGAAACCTGGATATTCAAGGGTGTGTTACGAGTTTAAATGAACTGTGAGCTAAAATAAACTAGCTTGATCACCCAACACAAATGGCAACTGTGGGTTGAATATGGTTTAGGTACACTGCAACTGTAGGTAAATACACTGAATGCTAATGGCTTTATAATAGTCTTATTAATTCACCCTTCGTAGTTAATGTTTAAGATAAACTCTGTGTCTTTAGAGTAATTTATGCATTCCACTTTTAGAGAATTCCAACTGAATGAATATGAACATAATCATTTTACACAAATGTTCTCTGAGGAGGGAGCAGGAAGTATGAACCGGGGCAGAGACTCCCCACTGCTTTATTCATAATGGATCAGCCGATTCATTCCTTATTAATTTAATGGAGTACAAGTAAGCAGCGTAACAGCTTGAGTTTAGGAGTGTTTCACAAATGGGGCTTTTTGTCTGTAATCGCTTAATCCTGCCGGCTAGGCCTCATAAATTGAATAAAAGAGGGAACTGGGTTTTAATTAAGTCCAAGGAATGAGGCTGCGTCAAAGACACAACCATCCCTGGCAAACACAGGGGTGAAGTGTGTTTGGTTAATATCCCATGCTAACAGCATCCTGGCCGAGCGCCCCTGACTGGAACCTTTTGATGTCGGGCTGGAGGGAAATCCTGTTCTCCGGATTGGCTTGCGTCTCCAAGGGCAGTGAGAAAAGAGCAGATGACTGAGCTCTTGCCGGCCCAGATCTCCCCAGTCCAGCTAGCGTTCCAGCAAAAAAAGGCATCACTGGCCCCTCATTTTGCGTCTGTCCACATCTGGCTGGGAAAGAGAGACTGTTGACCAGGAGCTCAGTCCATGGAAAAAGCAAGGAATTCTTTTCCAAAAACTAGTATGTCCTAGGGGAAACAAACTGGGGCTTCAGGTCAGACTGACACGCCTTCAAATTCCACCTGCACAGTAAAATAGCTATGGGACCTTGAACAGGATGGAAATAATGCTTTGCTGGATTATTATAAAGACTAAATAAATTTCTGTGGTCAGGCACTTTGCAAAGTGAGTGACTCTTTGAGGACGTTCAATAAAGGGCCGTTGGCATCACGATTATCGCCTCCTACTAAAATGGAAATGCCCTTTTATGAAAAGGGTAATAATAAACTCAAACAGAAAACTCTTTCTCCATGTTTCCCTATCCACAGGCCCAAGCCCTGCTTGCCAAAGCCTTTGGTAGATTACTCTGCATTTCCCTTAATCACCACTCAGGACCCCTTGTGGGAGATCTTCATGGAATGTGGGGCAGACAGGAAAAATGCCCCCAGAGATGTCTGCATACTAATCCCTAGAACGTGTGAGATGTGTCACCTTCGGATGTGATTGGGTTAAGAATCTTGAGATCAGGAGATTATCCTGGATGGTCTAAGACAGCCCAGGGTCAACACCTGGGACCTTACAAATGAAGAGGGGAGACAGGAGGTTCAGAGTCAAACATGTGAAGATGAGGCGCTGCTGGCTTTGGAGAGGGAGGATGAGGCCAGGAGCCAAGGAATTCGGGTGGCTTCTAAGAGCTAGAAGAAAGGAAACAGATTCCCACCTGCCCCAGCCCCAGAGGCTCCAGAAAGCGTGCAGCACAGCCGACACATTGATTTTAGTGCAGTGAGACCCGTATCAGACTTCTGACCCCTGAAACTCTAAGATAATGTGTGTGCGTAGTTTTATATTTTTTTATTTTTTTTTTAACTTTTATTTACTTTCCAGAGACAGAGAGACAGAGCACGAGCGTGGGAGAGGCAGAGAGAAGGAGGCACACGATCCGAAGCAGGCTCCAGACTCTGAGCTGTCAGCACAGAGCCTGATGCGGGGCTCAAACCCATCAACTGTGAGATCATGACCTGAGCCGAAGTTGGATGATGCTTAACCAACTGAGCCACCCAAGTGCCCCATGCGTGCACACTTTTAAGCCAGCAGGTCTGGCTTATTTGTTATAGCAACAAGTAGAAACTAACCAAGTGCCCAAGCCAGACGATACAAATCCCCTGCAAGTATCTGTCTTCTGTTTTTTTTTTTTTTAATGTTTGTTTATTTTTGAGAGAAAGAGAGAGCAGGGGGAGGGGCAGAGGGAGGGGGTGGACAGAAGATTCGAAGGGGACTCTGCACGTACAGCCTGATGTGGGGCTCGAACTCATGAACTGTGAGATCATGAACTGAGCCAAGATCAAGTGTCCGACGCTTAACTGACTGAAACACCGGGGTGCCCATCCCATCATTGATTTCTAATTGTCACAAGAGCCTCACAGGCTAGGTGATCCGAATGCCTATTTCACTAGTGAGTACACTGAGACTTTATTAATTTGCAGAACCAAGATTCAAACCCAGTGTCTCTTGGTTACAAAGCTCGTGACCTTTGCAGTTCCCAGAAAACTTGAGAATCAATCCTGGGTTTGCAAACAGTTATCATGTACCTCATTTGTATGTGATTATGCCATTCTCATGGTTCAAATTTTAGGAAAGGTTCTGAGAAAAAATAGAAAGTCAAGAGTACTTTAAATTCCACCAACCAAAGTTACCACCCTCCCTTCCTTCGATCCTTCTTTCTTTAGCTCTTCGGTCCAACTGATATTTATTACCTGCTACTCACGAGTCAAGCCATCAGACACTGAATGGTTAACAGGCTCTTCTAGGCAATCAAGGGGCCTCTAGGACAGTGGAAACAGAGTCACAGCAAGGGCAGATGCCGTATTGTGCCGTGTGGGAAGTGTCAGAAGACAGACACACGTGGCAAGGGCACTAATTCCAAAGGGGCTCGGAAGAGGAATCGGCTGATTTCTGGCAGAAGCGACGGGCTGGGGCTTCCAGGATGAGCCAGCTGATGGGGAGGAGACGGAGTGTCCCAGAGGAGAAGTGGGCAAAGCAGAGGTGGCTCATTAACATGAGACAGAGGAGGGTTAACACCACCGGTGTCTCTGTTTTACCCAGATCCGTCACTTTCTCACTCTGTAACCTTGGGGAAATCCCCTGTGTCACATGTGGGCCTCAATTTCTTTCTCCCTCACCTATAGATACTTGTTCTTACACTTGGTAGTCATACGGATGAACAGCATCTGTTTCCACTGCGGACAATGTTTTGGGCACTCTCCTCATTCCAATACGCAACTTACATTAGCTCATTTCATCCTCACTCTGACCTTATTGAAGAAGTTTCTATCGGTGCCCCCATTTCACAGGATGACGAAAATGAGGCATAAAGGGTGCCAGAGACTGAGGGGCTGGAGCTGAGGTCCAAACTCGAGAGGTCTGGCTGCAGAGTCCATATGCTTATCCCTAGGCTATGCACCTATCAAATGAGACCCTAATGTCAACGTAAGAGGCGGCGGTTGGGGGGCGGGGGGCAGATGATGAGAAATTCTCTCCTAAGCCGTCCACACTGGTTGAATTTTTGCCTCTTGCACACCTGGTGAGTCAGTCTCCAGCTACTAACAATAGCTAGCATTTCTTAAACGTGTGTTATCGGTCAGGCACAATATTCGAGGCTGCGCATCTGATTTAACCTTCAGATCATCGTCACCGTGATGAGTCTCCTTCAGTTCAGAAGGAAACGAAAGTTCAGAGAGGCCAAGTTATTTTCCTGAGGCCACCTAGCTAGGAAGAGACAGTGTTTTGATAGGAACCAGGCAGGGGACTGGAATCTCCACGCTCACTCACGCCAGTATATGAGGCATCATGGGACTATGAGCTGGGGAGGGAAGACTGGCCGGGCAGGTATGGAGGCCGAGGGAGTTCAAGAGAATCACCCTCCCCACCCCCCTAGCCGGTGCAGACCCAAGCCATGCCACGCCCAGATGGAATGAAGAAGGCTTCTCTCCTGGTCACGCCAGCAGGAAATTGAGGGTAAGTGGTGCCTGGGGACAATGCATCGTGGCTTCACCCTCTCTAGCCACAGCCCACTGCAGAATTTGCAAAGACGGGTCTCCTTGTGGCGCTCCCGCAGTCTGGTATCCGAGAACCACACGGTCCTCTCAGACCTTCTTGCGCTGTGCCTGCTCTGGGAGCTGGGTGCCCAGGCCCCCGCTCAACCCTGGGCACTAGGCAGAACATGTCTTCCGCTTCTGTGTGTCTCCCACAAGGGCCCCAGCCAGTGTCTTCAGGGCTGAGGCTTCAGGATGTTCTCCAGCACAGGGAAAGTGGAGAGTGGCTTAGAATATACGGGACCAGAATAACCGTGAGACCTAATTCCAAGAGCTGTGCTTGGTGGGTAATTAAATGTGCTCTGTTTATACCCTTGGTTGTCTAATCAGAGCTCTTTTATTACAGTTTATGTAATGCTTCCTAGTCATTAAAGCAGCATTTGGTAAATGGGCTTACCTTGGGAGGCTCAGACACCCAGAGGCACTGAGGCACCTGTCTGGGGTGGAGACAGCTGAGGCATTATTTACAGATTAATGTATTAAACAAACAAACCTAACATTCCTTTCCTATTCAACAAAGCAACCCTTTCTATTCATCAGCTTGGGAGAGGGACCCCTTATGTGCATAAAATTACCCTACAGCACTGCGAGCACTCCGGGGAAAGAAGGAAGGGACGATGGGAAGGTTTTATTGAGTGCATTCTATGTGCCCCATGCACCACTGAGCTTCAAGTTCCTGAAATGCAAATAGGGGAGAATAATCTGTGATCATGTTTTTAATGACAAAGATAAGGGCCCCAATACCAGTACCAACTAACACTGAACAATTACCGAACGTTCTGCACCCCAGACACCGATGATCGCTTCATGTGCATCCTCCCATCTAATGCCGACAAGATCCCTGAGGGGTGGGAACCACTTTACAGATGAGGAAACTGAGGAACACACAGGTTAAGGGAATTGCCCAAGACTGCAGGGCTACTGTTTGGTATTGGGTGGTGCGTCTTCCAGAGCCCACGTGTTTAACTGTGATACCTGCTTCCCATGATGCTGGCGGGGTTAGTTGAGGTAATAGAGTAAAACGCACTGTCCTGCCTTCCCGCTCCAAAGCAGCGCTGTGAATGGAGACTGAAAAGCTCATCTAATTGGCGAGGGCAAGGAAAGCTTCCCGGAGAAGGTGACTCCCCTAGGATCTTGCTTGCTGTATAAGCACCCCTTAGGCGCAGCCAGGTAGGTGTTTATGTGGCAAATAGAAAAGGTGCTTCTGTCTCCTCCAGGGAAGGGAGCAGAATGAAAAAACATTCAGCAGCTCCTCTGAAGGTTCAAGTTCTCAGCACCTACGGGCTGATTTCAAAGCACCAGGGAGATCCAAGAACGCACCCACAGGGGCTGTGGCTGGAGGAGGAGAATGACGGTCCTTGTCCAAGGTCTTTCGGAGCCAGTTTGAGAAGACGGCTATGGGTTAGTCAAAATGGTTTTCACGCAGGGATATCCGAGAGGCAGGCCCCTGCACCTCTGGGGGCCAAGGAGTTTGGGTCTCCCGGGCACGTTGTAGAGGTAGCTATTCCACAGCCCAGGGGTGGGCAGGGATATGTTGGGAAACGGCAGCTCTGTGAACGTATCTCTTTCTCACAACTGTTGAAAAAGCCCCTTTCTTTAATAGCAAATCCCTTTGTCCCTGCCCTACTCCCTACCATAATCATAATCATAAATTAAAAGGAAACCTGTTGGCTTTATTCAAAAGGAATTAGAAAAAAAAAAAAAAAACTAGGCCACCTTTCTTATCCAACTGCTGACTTTCAGACAGATTATTGGGGCTTGTACCAAATTAAGCAAAAGGTGAGGAGAATGGGGACGCACTCTGAAAACATACGCTGCCTCTTTAATATCTCAGGTTTTCTTTAAACAGAAAATTACAGCACAATGCACGGACTGACGACAGCATTATCCTTTATCACAATACCCAGCCAACTTTAACTTGTCTCAAGTGTTATTATACGAAATAGAATTTACTGCTATGGACTTCTCTTCAATACTACTCCTTCCCTGTTTAATGAAATGTCATTATTCCAATACAAACCCTTTCTTTTTGCAGTCTGCTCCCCCCCACCCAGCCACTATATTTCATTTCCTGCAGTTACGCGATATTATTGCCTTTTTTCCACAGCTATTGATTTAGGTGTGTATGGCTATTACAATGCAAAATAAAACAGTTCCCCCATCCATTCTACCTTGTACCATTGAACATTAACTTAATTTGTTTCAAATCTGCATTTGATTTGGCAAGGAAACCATTTATCTTTATGAAGAAAGCCCTCATAAAGTAGAGAGTTTAGGAGATCACGGCTTTAAAAATTTAATAGCCTTGTGTCTTATACACTAGAAAAATGAATTAAACCTTCAAATAGTATATGTCTCAATGTAACCTTTTTGCATTTCATACTATGTTTAATTTATTATATTCTTTCTGGAGGAGGAGAAACGGCAGAGGACAGATGGCAGGACGTGGCTCGCTCTTGCACCGCGTGAATAAAGCCAGGGTCTGCTGCTCGGGAGCTGCGTGCTTTGCCGCAAAGCCCCGTCCGGCTCATGCTCAAGTACACGCTGCGGTTTCAAGTGGTTGTCGGCATGCGCCTTGTCCAGGGTTCCCTGTGGCGGGAGAGGGGGCTCCCTGCCCGGGGCACCTGGCCAGCAGCCTGGGGAGGAGGGCAGGGAGGAGAGGGGGAGAGGTGGTGGAGGTCTGATGGCACCTCCAAAAGATTCCAGAGTAAATGCTCTCCCTCAGAGGGAACAGGGCACCGCCTGGAAGGTAAGGGACCATGCCTGAGCTCAGGTGTCTAGACGGGACCAGAAGACACCGGGTGCTGATGCTACGAACCCTGCTCTTGCAAAAGCGAGGGCTGGGGCTCCAGCCTTTGCTCTCGCTCTCTTTATCATGAACCTCCTTCTTTCCTTTTTTCCACCTCAGTCTGTGAGGCGTGCGGGGAACACAGAACCCCAGGTCAGTGGAAGGGGAGGCCTGAAGAGTGGAAAACGATCAACTTCTCATCCTCAGTCGGATGAAAATCATGGGACATTAAGATCAACTGATTAATTGCTGCATGTCAGGAGCTGTCCTCAGCTTGGATACCCAATATCTCAGCCAATCTTCACATCCACCTTACCATTTTTTTTTAATGTTTATTTATTTCTGAGAGAGACAGAGAGCGTGAGTGGGGGAGGGGCAGAGAGAGAAGGAGCTACAGAATCGGAAGCAGGTTCCAGGCTCCAATTTGTCAGCACAGAGCCAGATGCGGGGCTTGAACTGACAAACCACGAGATCACGGCCTGAGCCAAAGTCCGACGCTTAAGTGACTGAGCCACTCAGGTGCCCCCTCACATCTACCTTATAAAATGGGTCCCACCTTTAGATCCCACAATTACAGACGGGGAAACTGAGGCATGGAGCAGTACTTTGCCCAAGATCACACAGCTATTAAACAGTAGAGCAGATACCTGAAACCCACAGCTTTAAATCTGGGCATCTCACAGGTAGTCATTATATATATATTGTCAGCTTGGGATATGGAGTGTGAGATCTCTTCCTGTGAATATTTGAAGGACTGCCAAACAGAAGAGGGCGAGATCTGCTCTGGCTTCAAGGGCACTGAGACAACCCTTCCCATTTGCATAATATGCTCCCATAATTCACACATTTTATCCTCAAAACAACCCCAGGTAGCTGCCATAGAGACAGGAATCTATGACTCGGAGAGGAGAATTGCTTTGCCCAATCCACACGGTTCAAAGGCAGCATGGGCAAACTTCAAACCCAATTCTCTACTGAGTGTCCTGGGCCCGTTCCATTATGCTCCATTACCGACGGTATAAATTCAAGCAAACTTGACTCTGTGTATGCTACAAATCGGGCACTCTGCTAAGCTGTGAGATTCAAAGCTAAAGATAAAACAAACTTGCTTTTAAGAAGTCTAGTAAGAGAGATGTGAAATGGCCTCCTGAAACCCGACATTACAGGAACCATAGGAGTGATGTGGAATGTATGGGAGAAGAGAGAATGGGAAGGCAGACGTTCGTCCGTCGCGAGAAGTCCACGGAAGGTGACGTATGACACAGAGAACGCATGAGTGGACGGGCACCATAGCGAGATAATTTTGGTTCAATATAACAAAGAACTTCCCACCAGGTTTGGCAGAGATAGAAAATTCATTTATTCTGACATCATCATAGAAGGATTTCAACGACTTATTTTTAGACCACATGGCCAGAAAAATTCTAAATATCGGGTAAAAGGTTAAATTTGATGGCCCTTTCTCACCTTCTCATAGCCCCAAACATAGGAGATCTCGGCTTTTCCCTGAACTCTTTGGTTATTCACACAATTCAGTTCTATTCCCCAGTATTTGGTGGCCAGCAACCAGCTTCAGGCCCCGAGGGCTCCAGCCCGGTGTTTGACAATTTCTCAGCCCAAGGGAAGAGAGGCGCAAGGACCCACCACATTTTCTTGATGGCTGAGTCCCAGGAGCTACATGCTCACTGCTCTGTGTCGCTCTTCTGCTGCTAACAAAGAATCTTCTCTAAGGCATCCTTGTCTTTAGAGACGATCCTGGAAGGTAGGCTGATACCTTTCTGACACCGATTTACGCATCATTCCACAAACATTTACTGAATGCCAAATCCTCTGCTAGTTGCGGAGAGAACTTTTTTCGACCCCACAAAGGCCCTCCTAACTCCAAATAGAAGTGAGACAAATCATCATTAACTGAGGCCTAAAGGGACACAGGTTGTGTCCAGCATCCTTGGACCACTGCCATGGAGGCAAAAAAATACATCTGCAAGTTCTCCGTTACTTGTTAGGAGGAGCTTCAACAGGAGCTTTCAAACAGGTAATAAAAAGACGCGGCAGTAACACATCAGGGGGAGGGGGTCTATTCCAAAACGGAAACTTGCGCGAGACAGATTAATGGCACTCCCAAAGACGTCCATACCCTGATCCCAGAATCCCATACCTTGTGACTGTGTTGCCTTACGTGGCCAAAGGGGACTTTGCAAACGTGATCAGGCCAAGGATCTTGAGACAGATTATCTGAGCTTCTCTGGTGGACCCAATGTAATCACAAGGGTCCTCATAACAAGGAGGCCGGAATGGCAGAGTCAGAGGCAGGCGCAGCTGGCTTTGAAGATGGTGGAAGGAGCTGTGAGCCAAGGGATGCAGGCAGCTTCCAGAAGCTGGAAAAGGCAAGGAACGGGTTCTCCCTAGAACCTCTAGAAGGAGTGCAGCCCCTGACAGGTTGGTTTTAGGACTTCTGACCTCCAGAATTGCGAGATAATAAATGTGTGCTGTTTTGAGCCATAAAACTTGTGGTGATTTACTAGAGCAGCAACAGCAAGCTAATACGATATTATTTGTTGTCAGGCATATATCCCATAATTTACATTCATCTGTTCAAAAAATACACTCACTGAGTAAGTAAGCTGCTCCAGGAATCGTGCCAGGTTCTGAGGGCACAGCAGTGGCCCAAAGAGTCCGGAACATATTTACAGGCCAGAGAACAGTAAGTGAAAAACAGGCCACAAAGGCGGGTACTGCTACACCCATTCGAATGTTAAGAACCCAAAGACACAGAGGACTAAGGCAACTTCTCCAAAGCCTTTTGAGTTACAAATGACCCAGCCGGGATCCAACCATGCCTGTCTCACAAACAAACCCGTGCCATTTTCACCACCTTCTCATTTTCCTTGGGGACGGCTTGGGATGCAGAGCTAAAATTCCTTCACGTGCCTAACCCTGTCATTTTCCTCTAAACTCCCGGAAGCTACATACATCCCTTCCTCGGATGGGACAGTGGCCGTTTCCAAAGCTGCTTTGAACCACGGTACTTCTCAACTTGCTTCTCTTAGGGACCACAGGCACGTATCTTGTTATACACAGCCCCTGATATTTTGATTATTTTGATGCAAATCCATCACCCATAATAAATTCCCCTGCTTTCCAAACGCAATCGATTTTAGAGGCATGAAAGCAAAAACGAAGTAAGCCCTGACAGTCTTCGCGAGTGTCCGTGACAGGAGAGGCCTAAGTGGCTGAAAGCTATTTTCCTCACCGTCAATCCGCCAGATGATCTTCCTTGCACAAACACATACCCATACGGTCTGGCTAATGCTTGCCTTTTCGGACATATGCGAGCAAATAAATGTAATTACGAGCAAGATGTAATCACAACTGCCTCGCTATTAAAGCTGTGGTACGCTCTCGTGGCTCGGCTAACAATATAGGCAGAAGGGTGGAACTGCTTGCTCCTCTCCCAGAAAGAAAAACATTCCAGAAGTATGGCCTCTTTAAAATTATATCTGCAAAAATACAACATTTAAATGCAGAATCTGACTTCCCAAGAATCGCACCAGAAAACCTTTTAACAGAAACAGCAGGGAGAGAAAGCTTTTTAAATCATGATACTCCATGAAGGATTATGAAAATGGGGGTCATCGCATGAGACAGAATTGCAAATACAATGAGGAAAATCTTCTCCTCTGTGTAAATACATGAGGACAATTTATTCTTCTCTGTTGAGCCATCAGGGGATATTTTCAGCTTCTGGAAAAAGGAAGGGTAAGAAGCCACCATGTCCAAATGGATCTGTTCGGAGGGATGCGCTGGGCTGCCGCCCGGTAGTAAGGGTCAGCTGCTCACACACTCAACCAGGCTGCCTGAGAAGAACTGGCCTAAGACTTTCCCAGAGCCCGTTAAGCAACTGGGCACACAAAAGCTGACCGAAGACTCACTTGCGTTCAGTCCTTAAGAGAAGAGCAGAAAGGACAAACCTACCCACGTCCAAATGCACAGATACCAGCCTACCAGCCCAATGGTACATGTAGGACGCTCAGGCATCGACTATCTTCCTACTCAGCTCGTCTCTCAGAAACAGCCGACCCCACCAGCTACGTTACTTAGTCAACACTGAGCGCTGGTCTCTGGTGAGATTTTCAGGACGAAAGAGGTTACTCAACAGTATATCTCATTTCTAAGTTATAATGACAGATCTGTAAAAATAGCATCTTCGTGTTGCCATCTGTGTGTATGTTCCTATCTGTGCGATGCACACGTGGTTGGCGTGGACACAGATATGCTTTCTTGAGGAGCCATGATAGGTAGGTAGGTGGGTAGGTAGGTAGGAAAGTAGGTAGGGAGGTAGACAGATTCTTCTTTTACTTGAAATTTCTTGGTTACTTACAAGGAAATAGTTGGGTAACTATCACAATACTGAGAAGATAAAGGGGAATAAGAAACACAAGTGTTCTGCCCTCAAGCGTACTGTTATCTAGTTGGGAAAGACAGGTGAACAAATGAACAGACTACACCAATAAAAAGTAGGAAGTGCTCCATGAGATTGGGTGAAATAGGGCTGTTTCTTTGGTTTGCCCACATAAAGTCTCCAAATCTTGACTCAGACTATGGATTGGGCTCACCAAGTTGAAATACTTTAGCTAAACTCCAAAAATTGTTTTGTTTAATGGGACTTTGTAATAAAAGTGAAACATTTTCTGGGAATGAGCAATACACAGAATAAAATCAACTACCTGGTCTTTCCTACACAACAAACTTTAATAATGCTCTATTTCTTCAATGTTAAAGGTCAGAGTTTTCCACACTTTAGCATGGCTGAAAATAGGATGTGTACCCTATCAGTGGAATCTCTAAACTGCAATTGATAGCATTTTTTTCTTTTTGGGATTATACACAAAATCATGTTGTGTCTTACTCTTAGATGCAAGGAATTATAACCTATGTATTAATTGATCAATGTAATAATTATATACAGAGTTCTGATTATGGAGTGGTGGACTGATCAGTGCTAATTACATTGTAGTGTGCGCATATATGTTTAACAACTAGTTCTCCAGGGGGAAAAAGTCCCTGATTTACAGCAATTGGCAAATTTTCATGGCGTAAATACTCCTACCATGGTCAATTTCAAGCTACCAAGGTGACATCATTGAATGTAAGGTGGGAAGGGTTCAGCAAGATTGGCCAAGAGAGCGTGTGTGAGCTGGCCCCAACACACCACTGTACCCATGTCAATCTAGAGCTAATTTCAAACTCTTTCCCAGACAGCACGTCTCAGGCAGCAGACCAACACTGGTTGGCTAGAACAGCCTGTAAATCCTGATCAGTGTTTGTATTTAATATCACCCTGACAATACTAAGTTATAAATAATCTAAAGTGCGGTTCTGATGTTAATGTTCAGTCCCTTCTCATCAGGCTCCTAGCCTCTGTTTGTGAAGGGAGTATTTCTATCCTTACCCTACCGAAATTCTGTTTTTCATCATCTGGTTTAGTGTCAGCTGCTGATTCCAATTTTTGGGTAATGTTATTCCATATTCCATAGCAATCTTCATTAGAATTGTATACATTGTAAAATGTATACATTTGGGGCTTTATACAAATTGCAGAGGACAGTTGGTCTCTGTCTGCAAATGTTCTGAGTCTACACTTGAAGGCTGCATATGTTCTGTCTATGGTCAAAGAAAAGGCAAAGGAGAGCCACTCTCACCACCCGTATTCAATGTTGTAATGGACATTCTAGCCAGGGCAATAAGGCAAGTAAAAATCAATCGACCAATGAATGAATCAATCAGTCAACCAATCATGTGACTGATCATAGGATCCATGTGATCCCAATTGGAAAGAAGTAATTAAAACTGTTCTTACTCACATACGACAAGGTCTTCAATGGAGAAGACTTGGTGGCCCCCCCAAAAAAAATGATACTGAAACTGATAAATGAGTTTAACAAGGTTGCAGTATACAAAGTCAATACACAAAAATCAATTCTATTTCTATATACCATCAACAAAAAACTAGAAATCAAAACCTTAAAAATACCATTTAAAATATCTTTTTTTGCAATAATACTAGTTTTTATTTTATTTATTTTTTATATATAATTTATTGTCACATTGGTTTCCATACAACACCCAGTGCTCATTCTAACAGGTGCCCTCCTCAGTGTCCATCACCCACTTTCCCCTCTTCCCCACCCCCATCAACCCTCAGTTTGTTCTCAGTACTTAAGAGTCTCTTATGGTTTGCCTCCTTCCCTCTCTATAACTTTTTCCCCCCTTCCCCTTCCCCATGGTCTTCTGTTAAGTTTCTCAGGATCCACATGAGTGAAAACATACAGTATCTGTCTTTCTCTGCCTCACTTATTTCACTTAGCATAATACTCTCCAGTTCCATCCACGTTGCTCCAAATGACCAGATTTCATTCTTCCTCATTGCCAAGTAGTATTCCATTGTACATATAAACCACATCTTCTTTATCCATTGGTCAGTTGATGGACATTTAGGCTCTTACCATAATTGGGCTATTGTTGAAAGTGCTGCTATAAACATTGGGATACAAGTGCCCCTATGCATCAGCACTCCTGTATCCCTTGGGTAAATCCCTAGCAGTGCTACTGCTGGGTCATAGGGTAGATCTATTTTTAATTTTTTGAGGAACCTCCACACTGTTTTCCAGACCGGCTGCACCAGTTTGCATTCCCACCAACAGTGCAAGAGCGTTCCCGTTTCTCCACATCCTCGCCAACATCTACAGTCTCCTGATTTGTTCATTTTAGCTACTCTGACCGGTGTGAGGTGGTATCTCAGTGTGGTTTTGATTTGTATTTCCCTGATGACGAGTGACGTTGAGCATCTTTTCATGTGCCTGTTGGCCATCTGGATGTCTACTTTAGAAAAGTGTCTATTCATGTCTTCTGCCCATTTCTTCACTGGATTATTTTTTTTTTCAGGTGTGGACTTTGGGGAGTTCTTGTTTTTATGTTTATTCATTTTTGAAAGACAGAGAAAGACAGAGCACAAGCAGGGATGGGGCGTAGAGAGAGGGGGACACAGAATCTGAAGCGGGCTCCAGGCTCTGAGCTGTCAACACAAAAGCCCCATGTGGGGCTTGAACTCATGAACCGCGAGATCATGACCTGAGCCAAAGTCAGACACTCAACCCACTGAGCAACCCAGGCGTCCCGGTGAGTTCTTTATAGATTTTGGATACTAGCCCTTTATCCACTATGCCATGTGCAAATACCTTTTCCCGTTCCGTCGGTTTTAGTTCTAGTTTTGTTGATTGTTTCCTTTGCAGTGCAGAAGCTTTTTATCTTGATGAGGTCCCAATAGTTCATTTTTGCTTTTAATTCCCTTGCCTATCTTTTAAAGATATGAAATACTTAGGAATAAATCTGATGAAAGACATGAAGGACCTGTACTTTGAAATCTATAAAACATTGCTGGAGAAATTAAAGACCTAAATAAATGGAGGATATACTGTGTTCATGGGTCAGAAAGCTCAATATGGTTAAGATGTCAGTTCTCGCTAATCAGTATCCCAGCAGGCTCCTTATGGCAGAAACTGAGAGTATTCTAAAAGCCATATGGAAATGCAAAAGAGCTAAAGTGGCCAGAACAACTTGAAAAAGAATAAAGTTTTAGAGCTAACACCCCAGATTTCAAGATTTATAACAAAGTGCCAATGTGCAAACAACAGCTTTTCTACATGGGACAAAGGCAATTCAGCAAATGAAGGTAGTGTTTACAAGTGGTACTAGAATAACTGAGTATCCATATAAAAATATCACCTTTGATCCATTACTTGCTAATATATAATATTAACTCAAAGTGGATCACAGGCTTAAATATTAAACTTCAAAAAGAAAACGTAGGAGAAAACATTTTTGACATTGGACTAGGCAATGATTTCTCAGACATGACATCAAAAGCACAATCCATAAAGGAACAAATTGATAAACTGGACTTCATAAAAATTTAAAATGTCTACTCTTCAAAAGATACTGTGAAGAGAATGAAAAGACAAAGCACAGACTGAGAGTATATATTCACAAGTAATATACTTGGCAAAGAATTTGCACTCAAAATATATAAAGGACTCTTGAAAGTCAATAATAAGCAAACCAACCACCCAACAAATAAAAAGATATATGGATTGCAAGTAAGTACATGGAAAGTTGCCAATATCACTGGTCATTAGGGAAATGAAGATTAAAACTATAGCCAGATACTGCTACATACCTATTCAAATGACTAAAATTAAAATGGCTGATCTCACTGGGTCTTGGAAAAGACTCTCATATACTGTTGTGGGGATGTAAAATGGTACCACTACTTTGGAAAACAGCTTGGCAATTTCTTAAGATGTCAAAGTATCCACCTATCCTATAATCCAACTGTTCCAACCCCAGTTATCTGCCCAAAAGAAACGAAAAGATTTGTGTATACAAAGCCTTTTACGTGCATGTTTGTAGACGCCTAGTTTATAATACCTAGAAACTGGAGACTCCCCAAATTTCCAACAACAGGTGAATGGTTAAACAGAGGCATATTCATACAACGGGATACTTCCAGGCAGAACAAGAATGAATATCTGACACACATCCCAGCATGGATCAGCCTCAAAATTGTGGTGAGTGAAAAGAAGCCAAACAGCAAGTATGCATAGAATCCCACTGATGTGAAATTTTATAAAATACAAACTAATGTATAGTGACAGAAAGTAGATAGTGGTTGCCTAATGGGCAGAAGCGATTACAAAGGGACCCAAGGAAACTTGTCTACGTATATATCAAACTAGTGTCTACACATATCAAAACTTACCAACTGTGCATTTTATATATGTGCAGGTTATTCTATGTTAATTTTCCATCAATAGAGCTCTTGTTTTAAAAAAAAATAGCAAATACTGGAATGATCTTAGTGTCAGAATTCTTAAAATATGCCTATGCATATTTTAGACAAAGTGGATTGACGATTCAGAATAAAGAGATAAATGCACTAATTTCACAATTTTTAACACAATGTATTTGTTCTGGGTAGTAGAGTTTGAATGCAAAGGTTTGAACATCTTCTTCACTTTTAAATTGGTTGTTTTGGCTTATGTGTATCCATTCATTCATTCATTCATTCAGTAAATAGTTATTGAGCACTAACAACCAGCACTCTCCTAATACATTATTTTCTTTTAAAAGATGAAGTCTCTATTTCACAGACTTGCAATCTAGTAAAGAAGAGAGACAAATAAAATGCAACACAAACAGGGGTGCCTAGCTGGCTCACTTGGTGGAGCATGTGATTCTTGATCTTGGCCTTGTGAGTTCAAGCCCCACATGGAGTGTAGAGATTACTTAAATTTTTTTAATAAATAAAATGCAACACTATATGTATACCCTTTATTGGAAATTATCTTGTGTACCTACTATGTGCCAGACAATTAATGGTAGAGTTGAGCAAGCAACCAGCTTTCCTATCACCTAGGAACGATTCTTGATCTTGGCCTTGTGAGTTCAAGCCCCACATGGAGTGTAGAGATTACTTAAATTTTTTTAATAAATAAAATAAAATGCAACACTATATGTATACCCTTTATTGGAAATTGTCTTGTGTACCTACTATGTGCCAGACAATTAATGGTAGAGTTGAGCAAGCAACCAGCTTTCCTATCACCTAGGAACGTAAAGTTCAAGCTAAGAAATGAGCATCAAAGGAGTGACCATGACAAAGTACATGCTTTGAGGCTGCTTTCTAAGGAAGCAACTGACAAAGGGGTCAGCCCAGATTCCCAGAGAAAAGGATGCTGAAACTGTGGTTTTGCCTTCTAACTATTTCATGCTATCCTGAGTACTGGATTTGCAGCTCTGTTTCCTACATTTTAAGGGTTGCCTTCTAGGAAGGGCATCTGGATGGTCCTATGCGATCACCATCATAGTCAGCCTTTCTGAAGCAGCAAAAGAAAAATATGGATGATACAGAAAACAGCAGGTGCCAGGTCCTAACAATATAGGAGATAACCCACTGTGGCCAAAAGATAGTCAAACTGTAATTGGGGCATACAGTATTTCAATCATTCCCAAATAGATAAGACAGATTTCCCCCAAATTTTCCATTGCCCTATCTTTGGAACAGCTCCACATGTGGCTATTTTTAGCTACATCATCGCAGTAAAGGCTAATCAGCTGAGGCATTACATACTGAGTCATGCCAACGTCTACTTAATAAGAAAGAACACATTCTTTAAATGTGGCAAGGGTAGAATATATATACCTCAATGGTACTGAACAGAGGGGGTAATTCCCAGAGGTGCTTAAATTCCAAATCAGATCACTTTCCAGAAGCCAGCAAGAACATTTATTCAATATCAGATTTTCTGTGCTCAGATTGTCTTTCTTCGAGTCCTTACTCAAGCAGAAACATGAAGGTTTTTTTTTTTTTTTTTTTTTTTTTTTAGCATCAACACTGCATCAATAGTGTTTCATGAGATAACATGAAAGGATAAAGTCATTTTTTTCCTGCAGTTCAAAGTGGTCTTACAGGAAATTTGCTGTCAGTGGCATCCTCTGAGACCAAGTCTTTACCAGAGAAGGCAAGTAAAGCCAGTGACCGCAGCAAATAAACATTCTTCTCGCTACCTGGCTTCTGGGCTAAGAGTGATTTTAGTGGGGCCAGAGCTATCACTCTGGTGTCTTCTCTCAGAAACCTTCTATTCCTTGTCCTCTGACTATAGGATACCAAACCAGATTTTCCTATATTTCATACACCACGCCACTGGTCAGTATAAGCCTCAAAAGAGGCCGGTGTCAAAGGGCCGTAGATCATTTGAGCTGGGAAGAAATCAAAAGCATCCAGCCCACCCTTCTCATTTTGTAGATGAGGAGACTGTAGCCCACAGAGTTGGGGTCTTCTCCACTATCACATTTCCATTCATTCAATAACTATCTGCAATATGCTACACCTGTGTCATTAAGTCCCCACAGCATCTGAGGATGTAAGAGCTATATACTAATCTTTTAGACGAAAAATAAAAATGTGACTCCAAAGTCTGGTATGTTGTCTAAGATTTTAAGTGCCATAACTGAACCTCAAACTTGGATCTGAAGACTCTAAATCCGGTGCGTCTGACGGGTGTCAGAGATGTTACAACTCTTAAGCCAAGTTTTTAAACTTCTTCTATCAGTAAAGCAGAAGGACTTGACAATGCAGCCATTTAAATCACTCTGCTACGACCAATCCAAAGTCTTCCTCTGCTTACGAGTGGCCTCTGGTGAGGGTCTTGGGCCATGAGTGTTTATGATCTTGTCATGCCCTCAGCTCTTTGCTGTGAACCTCATTAGATGGGCTCTTCCGGCAACTCTATTCCATTACATGCAGAAGTGGAGTAAATGGAGTACAGAGGGTGTTCTCAGGGGGAAAGATCAAAATAAAAGGGGGTGACTGGTTAGAGACTGTTTCTGGGGAAAGGGATGATGCATATGAGATTCACCAGGTTTACAAACGCATCAGGTCCCCACAGAACCTGTCACCTACTGTGAGTAAAACGCCCACAGTGATGTTTCCCAAATGCACATCTGCTCACATCTCTCCTCTCTACCCCTTTGCCCTCAGGATCAAGTCCAGGCTCATTAACAGGGCTGGCAAAGCTCCCTGTGATATGACCCCTGTCTTTTTCCATCTGCAACTCTTCTCGGCAATCTGATCCACTGCTCTGCTTTCTTCATATGCATACCTACTTTCCATTCTCCCCCTCCCCAGGGGCCCCTCTCCCCTCTAGACCCTTGAACAAGCTGTCCGTTCATCCAGTGAGACTCTTCTCAACCTCCAGGATAAGCTCAGATGTTACTCTTTCTGAGGAGCCTTGCTTGTGCCCCGAACCCTGTAACAAGTGGACCCAGGCTGGGCCTCCTAGTCTCTCCATTTCATGGCTATTGTCACAGAGCAGTGAAATAGCCTGTTTAATTTCACCCATCTACCACTGTATTGGAAGTTTCCAGCTCACCAGTGTATCCAAGGCCAGGCTCAATGTCTTACCCACAGTTGTTGTACAATAGTTATTTCAGATGAATGAATGGATGGATGGATTAATTAGTTAATTAATTAATAGTGCTATGACTTGTTCTATAAACAGTTATAATTAGGTTGCTTCCATTGAAGGCAACCAAGAATGACAAGCAGTTTAGACCTGTCCTTCCAAGCGATTTTTTTGGAGAGTTCATGGGGTCAGTCCAGCACAGCAATCTGTGTTGAAAAGACTGCCCAGGGGGCATACAGAATGCATATTTGCGACACACACCTGAGAGGCTCAGGAGGGTCCAAGTTGCTCTGAAGCATCATCAGCCAATAAACGAGGGGACTCTAAAAGCAAACATGCAAGGTCTTCTACGCTACAGAATTTATTCCTCGTTGATGCTGAAATGGAACCTGAGACAGACAGAGGCTTAATGAACAAAGACTCTGGAAGAGGCAACCTGTCTTTGGGTAAAATGAAATCACTCCCGATTACCTCCAATGGACAGCAGTTATGAGCTCCTGTACACAATTTAAAGGTAATCTTGTAATTTAAAAAGGGGGGCGGGGGGAATGCCCATTGAACTTAATGGTAAGTGACATTATGGCTCAGCTGTGATTAGAATCAAGCCACTTTCTTCTGGTGCTTTAGTGGCAGTGGCTTCCTTAGGTTCAGAGAGGGTTAATTCTATGATCCTTGGGGATGCTTTAATGGCCCTGGTTATCCAAACCTTGATTCAGAGCAGAGGCTGCGGATTATGTTTTCTCTGCACATCCACAGACATATTAGGACATGAAGTGAACATGACAGCAGGAGAATATCTCCTTTCTCCTCGGAAATGCCCCAGGAGAGTTTCCCACCGCGACCTCCTCAGACCCTGGCTTTGCATTAGAGTTATTGTCCTGAGAGCAGATTCAGTTAGAGCCTCTGATTCATTTCCTATAGTGCTCTCTTGTTTATTCTTGGTGGCAGCTAACTTGTAAAATTTTATTATGATTTTTTTTTCTTGGTTTGTGTCATGGAAGAGATATAAAAAAAAAAAAAAAAAAAAAAAAAAAAAAAAAAAAAACACACCACCACCAACAATGATTCTATCATCAGTCCTAAATGTAGTTGTATAAATCCACACTGAGGCCGTGTGTCTACAGGGGAAATGCAGGATAACAGGTTGTTGTGTTTCTAGCGGCCGTTCTCTGGGCTTGGATTTCATGTTCTAATGGTCCAGAGGACCGAGGTAGGAAACTATACGTCTTGCGGGTACCGCTGGCACAGTGGTCATGCTAATTTGGATTTCACATGTCATCCGCTCACCATACTGGTGTTAGAGTGATCCTTGTCAAGCATACTGTGATCAAATCACCACCACCATCAACTGGTGATTCACCAAAATCACCATGGCTCACTGTGATTGCCACATTGAGCACTTCTCAGATGCCACAGCCCCCAGCTTCAACCTGTATACTCCAGTTACACTGAAACACACAAAGTAGCCATTGTAGGTCTACTGTTTCATGACTCTGTGCCAATTTATGGTGTCCCTTCTCTTAGGACATCCTCCATTTTCTCTCCCCATGTTTCTTCCTCTCACTGCTACTCATTTGCTCAGAATTAACTCTCCAGGCATCATCTCCATCAAGCTGCTTCCCAAACACCCACTGAACTTCACCCATCTATTGAAATAGCCCATTTGGTTCTCTTTATCCCTTGTCAAAAAACACTCTACCTCCTCATTCAGACGAGGCTCTATCCATCCTTGTATTTCCAAAGCCTCGCAGAGTGATTGGTATGCGGGTGGCCATCCAATACAGCTTCACTGCACTCTTCATGTTTGACCCTAGATGTCACAACCTCCAAGAAGTGACGCCCTTCCTCGAGGCTTGCTGGCCAGGCCTCCTATTTGCTCTTATAGCACACTATTGAATACCGTTAGTATTTCTTAGTATTTCCCCCACTGACTTGTCTATTTTCCCTCTGATCAGGAGCTTCTCCAGGGCAGGAAGCACATTTTCTCTGTTCACTAGTTCATGCCCAGAGCCATGCACAGCACCTGAAACAACATGCCAAATAAATGAATAAACAAAGAATGCAGATAAAGAGTGCCATTAAGAATCCAACAGGTCTATAGAGTGGGCTCTGGCAACTTCAGCTAGATCTTTGAAATCCATGATCCCACAAGCACTGCTTCCAAGACAGGAACAGATGGGAGAGAAGGCCTTCCCAGTAGGAGTTATCATACCCGTGCCCTGAACCTTCTGAAAAGCCCAGAACACCATACTGTCATAACGTGATGACAGATGAAAAGTGCAAAATTAAATTCAAGCTCATCTTGCAATTTTGTGTTAAGTCTTCTGTTGCCAACCTACGAGGTGCTTATAAAACAGCTTGAGGATTTACCACTAATACCTTCCCGAAGACAACATTGTCTTTTGGCACTCAGGGATCCACCAAATTGTTGTTTTGGTGTTGGGTGTGTTTGGGGGTTGGGAAGGGGCAGACAAAAAGCAATGGGATTAATCTTTCAGCTGTCAGTTCATTTCAGCTGAGTACGTAGGACGGTTTTTGAGTTTTATGATGGCTCCAAGCGACATGGATGAAAACATCTCCAGCCCCAACCTGTATTACTGTGTTGTCTCGGTTTGGGGGTCTGTTTTCATGTAAGTTTCATTCTCTACACCATGCTCGGCTGTGTTCATTCCTCTAGCCTGAGGAGAAAACAGATTCTGTCGCCTTTTTCTCCATCCCCTGGAAATTCCAGGTTTACATTTTATTTCGGTGAAGAAGGCTAACTTACCAAAGTCCATGTTGGAGTGAATCACAGTCGACTTAGACAATTCTCTCAAATCTTCTGGAAGTTTCTATCTAAACCATTATTCTAAGGAACTATCTTAATGGAGGGGCTGTGTCGGTGGAGTAGAAATCAAGCTGAACTATTTAAGGGTAGAAGTGAGCTTTGCTTTAATGTGGCTGGAGAAGAAATAAATGCTACATGAGAACAGACAGGGTTCTAGAATCGGTTTGACCTGAACCTACAATTTATACTTTTGCAGGTTGTTTTTTTCCCAAGCAGACTTTTTATTAAAGTATAGCACCTACAGAGCAATATGCAAAAGTTTAATTGTGCAGATAGATGAATTTCCACACACTAAACAGACCCATGTTACTGCCATCCAGATGACTGAACACTACAAGAAAAGCAGAAGCTCTATGCATGCGCCCTCTTCACCACTACCAAACTCCAAGGTCATCGTTATCCTGACTTCTATCACCACAGATTAATTTTGCTTGCTTTTGAGTTACATCGTATGGGATCATACTGCATCAACTCTTTTTATCTGACTTCTTTTATTCAATGTGCTAATTGTGAGACTTACCCATGTCTGTATGTAGTTACCATTTATTGGTTCTCAGTACTGAATAATATTCCACTCTGTTTATATACCACAATCAATTTATCCCACTGTTGGTGGTGGATGATGGGTTGTTTCCGGTTTGGGGCTATTATGAAGAGTGCATTATGGAGAGCGCTTGTAGAAACAGTCTACAAACGTGTCTTTTGGTGAAAATATGAGCGTCCTTCTAGAAAAGTACTTAAGAGTAGAAATGTTGGGTCACAGAGTGTCTTATGTTCAGCTCTAGCTTGACCTAAATTTAAATTCATCCTTCCAATTTTTGGTTGAGTGACCTTAAGTAAGTCATTTAAAACTTCTGAGCCTGGAGGCGCCTGGGTGGCTCAGTCGGTTAAGTGTCTGACCTCAGCTCAGGTCATGATCTCGCAGTTTGTGAGTTCGAGCCCCCCCCCGTCGGGCTCTGTGCTGACAGCTCAGAGCCTGGAGCCTGCTTCGGAGGCTGTGTCTCACTCTCTCTGCCCCTCCTCTGCTCATGCTCTGTCTCTCTCGGTCTCAAAACTAAATAAAAAACATTTAAAAAGATGAAAACTTCTGACCCTGTTTCTCCATCAGTGCATGGGAAAATTTTACATCACAAAGTTGTTTTAAAGATCAAATCAAGGAGTATAAAGTATCTGGCATAGTTCTGACGTTTAAGTGATATTTTCCTCAAGACTGTTTAGGGCTCAGTAAATATTCCCTGTGTGCCCTGTCTTTCCAACTTCTGCTACAGGTTGGTTGGAACTACTTGATTTGTGCGCTGGCCAATAGGGTGTGGGTGGAAATGAGGTGTGCTGCTTCTGGGTCCCCAGGCCACCCTCCAGCACTCTCTTGCCTGGCTGCAGAGCCCTGGTGGCATCACAAGAGGACAGAGTTCCCTGGGGTCCCTGAGAGTCAGAATGGAACCTAAACTCTACTGACTGGCACTGTGGACACGGAGAATGAGCAAGAAAGAAATGTTTGCCGTGTTGAGTCACTGGTATTTCTAGGATACACGGTCACTGCACCATGCCACATAGATAACTGGGTAAATACAGAATTTAAATGATGAGATGTGGCGCCACCCCAATGAAACCCTCAGAATTACCCTTCAAAGAGTCATAGGACTCTGGCTCAACAGAGACGTTACATATTTCTTCACTTTCAAATGGCAAGGAATTTTTTTTTTTTTTTTTTTGCTGTGACTAAAGAGAGAAAATTGAAAGCGGTCTTTTGCCGGAATATGTTAATTGAAGAATCTCTCTCCTCTGTTGAGAACCAGATTGTAATTCCAAAATTGTGTCTGATGTACCCCAAACACAGCATCGCCTTCACAAAGAGAAGGCCCTTGGTGATTATTAGTTTAAAAAACTAAAATCCTCTCCCACCAGGTTCAAAGCCAACTTCATTCTTTTGTTCCTATAAAGACTTTCTTTCTTCGTGTTCCCTGGTGTCTACATGGCCTATGAGCTTTCTCCTAATGATTAAACTCCTAAAAATACTACAAAGAATGCTTAATAAGGCTTTTGTGTTTTACTGGTTGCTATAGAGACTGTTTAGTGTAGGATTTTAAGTACGTGTAAATATGTATTTTGGACAGTGTTTAAAAACACGTATAATTTACCCAGCCATAACAGCTACTTCAGAGCATCACAGTTCTCTGCGATAAGGCATATGTAAAGCATTTTATAGTGTGTTATTTATAGTTATTTACTTAATAGGCTATAACAGTTCCTCCTATTGTGTAAAGGAAATAGGCATTTACCCTGTTTTAACAATGAATATCATTTACTCCATTGTAGCAATTGATAGTCTTGAGTCCCTTGCAGGCTAGTGAATATGCAATTCGTATAATGTTGATGCAAGAGAGGAAACCATGTTGACAGAGAGTTAGTAGGAAAACAAAGGGTCCTGCTGATGGAGTCTTGAGCTCATTAGGGAAGTTGTTGACTGAGCTACTCTGGCATGATAGGAAACCCCTGGAAAGAGGCCACTATCTGCTTTGAAATTATCCCCAGGGATGTACCCAAGGGCGAAATAACACGAATAATAATAGCAACAACAACTAATAGTTATTGAGCAAACTTGACGTGGCGGGTACTCAGTGTTTCACAGCCCTGGGCTCTTTTAATCCCCCCACCACAATGACCCTATGAGACAGATACTGTTATTTGTCAGATAAAGAAACTGAGGCAGAGAAGTTATACAACTTGACCAAAATGATCACACAGCAGGTGGATGGCCGATCCAGGAGTTAAATCCAGATCTCCCTCCAAAGCTTGTGCTCTCAAGTGTCATTCCAGATCGTTCATGGTCTGCCAAGGAGTTCTCAAGCCACACAGAGGTTAGTGCTTTCTCAGCAGTATATCCCTGAGCTGAAGCCCAGGTACGTGCACACACAGGTACACCCACGTGTGCACACACACACACACACATACACACACACACTTAAAAAGTCCTCATACCCCAAAATACATTCAATGAAACTTAAGATCAGGATGGACCTTCCAATACCTAAGATAATATGGAAAGAGGCTCTGAGCTCATTCAGAGAACCCAGGAAGAATGTTAGTTAGATAGCGAACTTGATAAAGATAGGAATTAGTCTGTCTTGCTAACTGCACTATTTGTATTTCCAATTTTAACAGCTATCACATGGTCAAAGTTCAAACCCAGTCTCGTTATTTTTGTTGACTATGAAATGCATGTTCTTGGTCATCCACAACTGAGTGAATACCTGGCCCCCAGGAAGAACTGGAGTGGGTCCTGGGGAATCCACCCACATTCCATCTCTCCTTTCCCATCTTCTTTATTTTACCATCACAATCGTATATTCATTGATTCGGTCAGCAGACAAGTATCTACTGTGTACGCATTCCTACTAGGACTTCTACTAGAATATCTGCTAGGCTGGGACTCATTCTAGTCACCATCTTGTTTTCTGACTAAGTGAAAAATCCATACCACTTCTGCAAAATACATTTAACCTCTATAAGGACAGGACCTTTCTCGGGCTTGTTTAGCACTGTATCTTTGGATGTGCCCTATCCTAGGATAGTGTCCTATGCATAGAAGATGCTTGCTAAATATTTGTTGACTAACTGAATAAATTAAATTACCATATTCTTTGATGATGAAAAATCTCAGAAGACAAATAAAACTCAAGGTACTACAGACGGCTTGGAAAATACAAACATTAGAGGCGCCTGGGTGGCTCAGTTAGTTAAGTGTCTGACTTCAGCTCAGGTCATGATCTCACCAGGTGTGAGTTCAAGCCCCACATCGGCCTCTCTGCTATCAGCACAGAGCCTGCTTCAGATCCTCTGTCACCGTCTCTCTCTACCCGCCTCCACTTGTGCGTGCTCGCTCTCTCTAAAATAAATAAATATCAAATCTTAAAGAGAAGAAAATATAAACATTACAATGAAAGCAACTCTGGAGAAGTGTTGGGTGGTGTACATGGGTACAATCTATACTCACAGCAAGGAGACCGGAGGGGTATTAGACAAAAGAAAGGAGTCTAAGGGACACCTAGGAGTTGAGGCACCAAAGGGCTACTCTGTTGGCTTGACTCAAGGTCCACGTACTCTCATGGTCCATAACTCTGTGGGGTGCCAGCCTTGTGTTTTCACTACATCAGCTATTTATACCTTGCCCCCTACTGGACCCCACCTTCTCTCTTCCATGATGAGCTGTTAGAGAAATGAGCCAAGACTCACTGGAACTTTCCCCCTTGGGGATCCTGGACTTTAGGATTCACCCTTCAGAAGTAAAAATAAAAAGAATTATCCTTTATGGAGCACTTTCCAAGGGTCAGATCTTGAGCTAAGCAATTTATTACATCACAACTCAGTCTTAATTAAAATCCCACAAGGAGGGTGCAACTATTCCCATTTTGCAGTTGAGGAAGCTGAGGATTAGATAGTTTGCATAATGGTTAATTGCTTTTGGCTTTTTCAAAATGCATTCTAAGGAGAGGGTGCCAAGTTTCTGGGTGGGAACTCAAGCTGAGACTAGTGACGGTCTTATATTTCAGCGTTAGTCCTTCATGTCACCACGGGCCTACCTCCAGCTCCAGCCACGCAGCTTTGCTGGGATTCCCAAGTAAGGAAGCAGGAAGGTGCTAAAGGATTTGGGGAAATTTAACCAAGCCAGAAGAGCTGCAATAGGAAGAAGTCAACAGTGTCAATCGGCGAGTCTAAGAGGATGTAAGGAACTCTAGTGAAGTATTTTGACAGAATCGATACCCAGCTGGTCTGGTCCGTGGGCATGATATAGATAGGGAGCAGTAAGGGAGTCAGTGGAAGGAGTGCCGCAAATCAGACACATGCTCCAGTGTCAGATGAGCTTTATCCAAATCCAAGAGGGACCTGCAGGTCACGAGGCCCAGCCCCGGGCCACCAGGCTGTCTTGCGCTAGGTAAGGGATCAAGACTGTGGCCCACAGGATGGACGCAGGTCTAGGCTCCACTCACAGCACCAAATGAAAACATCAGGTAAACCTCCACATATACATACCTGTGGAAAAGGGGTGGTGGGCGGACAGGAGGCATTCATTTGACAATTATTTATTGAGATTTTTCTATGTGCCGGGCATGGGATATAGAGTCCAGGCGAGAAAAAGGTGAGAAGACCACTGAGTTTACAGTCTAGAAAGATAGATAAGGTACAGATAAGCCTCTGTGTATCCCTGCTATAATATTCACCGGCGCAGAAAGTGCGGCTGATCTTATACAGTTCTTCCTACTCAAAATGTGGTCCACAGACCAGTAACAGCAGCAGCAGCTGGGAACCTGTTAGAAAAACAAGCATCTCGAGCTTCAGCCCAGAACTCCTAGATCAGAATCTGCATTTTGACAAGACTCCCAGGGGGCTCCTACGCTCATTAAAGTTTGAGAAGCGGTGGTCGGCAGACCTGCCTTACGGAGCGGGGTCTTTGGTGGATTCCACCCGGCACCCGGGGGCTGTCACTTCCTGCCAGACATCCTCGCAGATATGAAGGTTACACCAGAATCAGCAGAGATCAGGCGAAGGGGAAGCAAAGCGTATTCTCAGGAGCTCCTGGAAATAATTACCGTTCTCTTAATAATAAATGAATAGGCTGCAGTCCCAGAACACATTGAGAACAAAGCAAAACATGTCAATATAAAATCCAGCAAATAAAACAATCAATTTAAAATAGATTTCTCTAAATGGTTTGCCTGCTTGGGCTAAGTGCCCTGACGCTGGACTCCCAGAGCATCTCTGCTTATTCCTGCCTCAGCCCTTATTTTTTGATCGGGACGCTTTCTGTTTCTGTGTCTGCCTCTCATTCTAGACTGTAAGTTCTTTGAGGACCTTCTTTTCTGAAAAGATAAGAAAAGGGCCCTGGCATGAAAAGAGGGATCTGAAGTGGTTATTACAAACAAACAAACAAACAAACAAACAACCCACTTCTCTGTGTGAGATATTTTCAAGAGAAGAATAACAGAACATACAGTTCTAAATTCTTTCCTGAGTATGAACTGAAAGGCCCACTCTCCCATCCACCCCTATGTCAAGTTCTGGATTCTCAGCATCTCACATCAGCAATTCTCATTTGCTAGCCAGGTGAGGAGAGGGTTCACTTCTAAGACTTTCTGGAAGTTCACTAATGACAACAGAAGGTACTCCAGTATCTATGCCCTTCAGGGATGTCTGTCCACAATGACTCTGGGTCTGACCATCTAGCTTACTTCAGCAGATGGGACAGCAGAAAACTCAATATAAGCAGAAGCTTAAAGAGCCATTTCCATTTACTCTCTCATTTCCGTGTCTTCATCATGGGAATTACTGGCTGTTAGATAAGAAAACATACGAGGCAGAGTCCAGAACATGTAGGAAAGCCCTGTCAGGTTCAGCAAAGCTGCCAAACCACCCACACTTGACCTCGAAGAAACGGCTGAGCTTTACCAAGCCCAGCTCAAGCCAGCGGAATCTCATAACCACCTGCAAAGACAGAGCTAAGCATTGAATCCGTTGGTTTGGGGTTATTTGTTATGCAGCCATAGCTAACTGCTCCAAGCCACCAAGTAGGAGAACTTCCATTCAGAGAGCATCGAATTCCTTTCACACGTGAATCCTGTCTGCATTTGAATTCATTGCTCCTGCTGGGTGTGCTTTCGGCATAGAAAAAAGTCTGTAGAAATAAGCCCTGCCTTCAAGCACGCTCACATTTTTGTGACACCTGCATAGTTACATAGAAGCCGCTTTGCATCAAGACACGATCCCCAGAGGCTACTTACAGCAGGGACATTTTCAGGAGTCTTGTTTTTCACTGTCAACAGAGAATAACTGTGTAAATTAAAGCTTGCGTAGGTACGAGGAGTAGAAAGCTAATGTAGCTACAATTGAAAGCGAAAATTAATTAAAGTTGCGTTTATCAGAACTCTTCTGGTGGTCAAGGCCACAAACCAAACTCAAACCAACATGAGCCCAGAATAAGGCCCGTGTTGGCTCTCTTGGCTGAGATGGCATCCATGGATGCTGAGACACATCGGACCCTAGGGCTCCAGTGCTGTGTGTTGTTTCCATTTTTGCCACTAACGCGTGTCTCCTTCGAACATCTGGGGAAGATGTGCCCATAAGCAGCAATGCCTCACCTCACCCATCCAACCTGGAAGCCCTGAGAAGGAACGGCTTTTCCAACAAGACCGGGGTGGGGGGGGGGGGCCTCTAATTGGCCTGATTTGGCCCAGCCATGGCTGAACCGACCATGATGGGCAGAAAGGGGGTACACTCTGATCAGCCTGGCTGTGTCATGAGGCCAAGCGGCAAGGCCAGCCCTTCCTAGGATGACACGGAGAGGGAGAGGGGTTGTCTCCCAAGTAGGGGTTCTGAGTGAACGAAACACACAGCCTGACCACTGAGGCAGTTGGCGGAACCTCAAAGGATTCAAGGGCAAGGTGGACAGGTGGGCCTTGAGAATGGTAGAAACCAGAGCAGACCCGAGACCAGCAGACCCAGAGGGATATGCTGTGGGCATACCCCAGGCCCTGGGTCTCTTGTTTCAAGTTCTTAAATATTCACTGAGAGGAAACCCAGTCAACCTACCACCTCAAGTCAGGTATGCACCCCTGACCCCACCTTCTGTCACGTGCTGGGGACTGGGAACATTGTGCAGACACCTAAAAACCTATTGCCAAAGCTCTCTGCCTTCTTTCTTCTCTTCCTTCCTGTCCCACTTCCTTCTCTTCCCCCACCGTTGTCAAGGGTCCAGTGCCTACAAGAGGGAGGTGGAAATGTTTGCAAACTGAAGATTTGTTGTCGTTGTTGTTTTTAATCACGGTACACCTGAAGCTTTGTTTTCTTCTTATGTCTACTTTGCCTTCAAAGAAATACATTCATCTTATGGAATGAGTGGGAAGGAAAGACAGGTGTAATGGAAATGCTAAGAGATGGAGAGTGAATGAACCCAGGGCTTCTGTTTCTGACGAGCTAGGTGGCTTTCTAAAAGTGATTTGACTCCTCTGAGCATCGGTTTTCTCAGCTATTAAACTGTCAGCAGAGATTATAAAGTCTACCTTGGATAGCTGTGCGAGGAGCCTGCGAAGCTCTAAGAGCAAGTTCTCTTTCTACCACAACAATGACTGCTTCTGCTATTGTTACTACCAAAAATAATGACAACATACCAGGGGGGCCCGGCTTTCAAGGCTCACTGCGGTCTGTAATCAAACAAACTGGGAAAGCCAAGTGTCTTTCAATGAATTTGAACCCAGCTCAGCGGTCTGAAGTCTGGGAAGCTGGCTGTGCCCCGCCCCCCACCTCTGTGTGAGTGTCTCTGTGTGTGTATGTGCACAGCTCTGATTCCTGACTTTCTCTCTTCCTCTTTCTCTGCGTCTCTATCTTTGTTGTGTTGTGTTGTCCGTCTTCTATTGTCTCTTAGTTTCCCATTCCTTCCCGTTTCCCTGGGTCCCCTGCCCTGCTCCCTATCCCCCACCCTCCCCCAGCCTCACTCCTTAGTGGCCTTGGCACTCCCCAAATAGACACCCCCCCCCCCCAGCTTCTACAACACAACAGACTTCTGGCCTGTCCTGTGCTTCCCTTTCCTGTCACAAACAGCTGTTTCCTGTCTTCACAGCTTAAACAAACACATTTTAATGGGTGGCTCGTGCCAACCTCTGGATCCTCCAGCCAACGTGGCTGGCTGATCCCCTACAAGAGTGAGGGGTCACCCGGCTTGCCAAACCTGAGGCCCCTCCGTGGGCACAGAGGCACCAAAGGGGCTACCCGGCTGCTGTCATCCAGCCAAGGGTCTCATCCACCCCCCTGGGAAACCCGGGGACCAGCACAGTGAAAGCAGGCACCCTGCTGTTTGTCAGCGGTGGGCCATCAGGGAGTTTCCAAGCTTGGCTTTGATGAAACTGAAAAGGTTGAATCATTCAATGTTTGGAGAATGTGAAGCTGGCACCTGGCCCTGTGTTTTCTGTAATATCAATTATTCCCGGAGGCTGCAGCTGTTCACTGGGCTGGGAGGTGCTCGGAAGGAGGGCATTATCACCGGCTCACCTCCACGCGGCGGGGGGGACGGCCCACGCGAGGGACTGTGCGGGTGGTCCCACGACAGACTCCAGGGGCACAGGAGAGGCCGCCCAGGTGGGAGGGGGCCAAGTGGGAAGAAGAGAGATAGAGACTGAGCAGGTAGCCCCCATAACTGCTGCTGACTAGACACCCAGCAGAGCATGATGGTGCTCGCAAGTAAATGCCCAGGGCTCTGCTCACATCTCTGGGAGGAGGGCATAATTACTACTTCTGTCCCAGGAAATGTCGTCCTTGGGTACACCCTCAGTTTCTATCTGCATACAGGGCTCCCGGCTGTGGTCAGACTTCTCCAAATTCCAGAATTCCACCCCCAGTCACGTTCTTGCCGTCTCCTCGGTGATGTGTCAAAGGAACCTGGACTCAGGGCGTAAGGTTACAGCCAAGTTCCCCTGCCACACACCTGGTCCCCAGCCTCTCTCGGAAACCGGCCCCACCTGCCTGCTGCACAAACCAGGTCCCAGACGGAACCTTCGTCCCTTCTGTTTCCCTCACCTCCACATCCAATCCCTCCCTGAGTGTATCAGTTCATCTCCTAACAACGTCGCCAATACGTCCTATCCCTTCCTTGTCCCGGCCGCTCCCGACTCTGATGCAACAGCCTCCAGCCAGGCCCTCATCTGGGCAAAGCCAACATGCTCCTCGTGGCTCTGTCTCCAACCAGCCTGCCACGTGGCCAGAGTGATCATTCCGGGGCGTGGGGGTGATCAAGACACCCCCAGCCTGCTCAGAACGCTTCAGTCACTCTGAGGCTAACGACCCAGAAATCTTCAGGAAGCCCTAGAAGCCATGTTCTGGCCCCTCTCTCCTCTCCACTCTGGCCACTGACCCTCCTTCAGTTCCCTGCAAATACCAGGTTCCTGCCTGCACGTGTCACCCCATCTGGAATCCCCTTCTCCACGCTCCTGCCACGATCTTTGCATGGGCAACACATATGATTTGTAAAGCCAAAGTCTAAAAGTTGATACGTAATACATTCCCCACCCAACTCTGTCGCTGTTCACCTCATTCCTCCCCACGCTCAAACCCCACCTCCAGATGCTTTACGAGATTTTTAAAGCATATCTAAGCACATCCACACATATACTATCTTCTTTCCAGTGTTACACAGAGGGGAGCACCATTTATACACACATCTGTCTTGCTTCCTTCTTTTACTAAACAATTTGGTTGCCTCATTTTTATAGCTGCACAGTATTCCAGTCTACGGATGTTCCATAATTTACGTAAACCATGCCCCATTCACAAAGCCCTATGTCATTTCTTTTTTTGTCTTTTTTCTTCCCCCACCCCTACTTTAAACAATGTTGCAGCGAATAATAATGGATATACAGCACTGGGAGTAAGCTTACCTAAAAAACAAAATCCTAGAAGAGGCATGGCTGAATCTAAAAGATTATGCACTCACAATTTGGATAAACACTGCTAAATTGCCCTCCATCGGAGTTTTAAATGACCTTCTCACTCACAAGAGCCTCTTTTCCACAACCTTTCCAGAAGATTGTTTTTTTTTTTTTTTTATCACTCTGGTAGGCAAAAAAAAAAAAAAAAAAAAGGATTCTACTAGACTTTTTAAAACTTTTTAAAACATTTATTCATTTTTGAGAGACAGAGAGAGATAGAGTGTGAGTGGGGGAGGGGCAGAGAGAGAGGGAGACACAGAATCCGAAGCAGGCTCCAGGCTCTGAGCTGTCAGCACAGAGCCCGACGCGGGGCTCAAACTCAGTGACCGCGAGATCATGACCTGAGCTGAAGTCAGACGCTGAACTGACTGAGCCACCCAGGTGCCCCCTACTAGATTTTTTAAATGCCATAAAGACTTAACAGAGAACCAGGGTGACTGTTGCACATGTGGTATCTGAGCAGGGCATCAGTGTTTCAGCAATCTGTATGTAATAACACTTAGGAAACTATGATTTTGAAGGGAAAAGAAAGAATGCTACTGGTTCACTTCTATCACTAAAGGACCCGTTATCATTAATTCAGTCCTTCATCCAATTAACACAAAAAGCCTATCTGAGAGGCAGGTCCATTACCTGGAGTGACCCGGTCAGTAAGAAGGGAAAAGAGGAAGCTGGAAAGGACCCATAGGTCTGGTTGGTTCATAAAGAAAATGTCTTTCCCACACGGTGCACGCTTTGGTCCAACCTAATGCTCACGCTTAACAAATCACAGGCATGGGCAGCTGACGAGCCAGGCTCAGATGAGGGTTTGAAGGGTCACAGTGAGTAAGAGCAAAGACCAGGGATCGGTGATCTTGGCACAAATCCCACCTCCAACATTGGTTGTGACACCTCACAGAAATCCCTTGACCTCTCTCCACGACTCAGTTTCCTCATCAGTAATAGAGGAGCTAATGACTTCACGGCATCGTCAGGATTAAATCGGACAAGCTATGTAGAGGGCCTAGCATTGTGCCCGGCACCTTAAATAAATAGTATCAATTATTCCACGGTGACAGCGATAGTGGTTCTTATCTTATGGCAACACAGTGTGAGCTCAGCTCACTCGTCAGGATGGAACACGGGGGCCTGGGGCCAGACAGGGTCGGTGGCTTCACAGGGCCGGGCCTCGCTAGTTCCCTCTCAAGGGCAATTTCAATTCTGTTTCCTCACTCATCAAATGGGGGCGACAACAGGAAGCTCACGTGACCTTTACAAGGATGGCAGGAGACGACACAAGCAGAGTGCCGAGCACATAAGAGACGCCTCAGAAGGCAGGAGCATCGTCGGAAGCCCCAGCACCCAGCAGGGAGCCAGGCACAGAGGAAGTGCTAGGAAATGTTTGTCAGCTTTTGTCGGGTCGAGTTTTTCCTTCCTGGGGGAAGCTGATCTGCTTTCCTCTGCAGCTCGGACACAGGTGCACACCCACCCCCCAGAGAAGACCCACGGCTTTGTCCTTTCTGGCAGGTCGATGCTCTGGGCCAAATGGAATCCGCAGCTGCGCGCCCCTCGCCCTTCCGATCCACCTCCAGAAGTCAAGGCTCTAATTCACTCTGAAAGGGCTTCAGCACCACCCCTGTGAGGTCCTTAAATGTTTTATGAGCTCCCTGAAATGCTCAGATAATTAAAAACACTTTCTTAATTTAATAGCTTGGCTTAATGAAACCAGGACTCTATGTTTTATTTGGAAACGGGTGAACATCCCAGTAACACTTATTAATATCTTTAAGAGTATGCCCAATTGTGTCCAGGGATTGAGGGAGATCATTGCTTCAAGGGGGGAAACGGGCTTTCCTGAGTCGGTGACAAGTCTCGGCCTTATTAGAGCTCATTACATCCAGGAAGCCTGAAAACCTAAATTAGCAATCATCACATAGGACGTGGCAGGCTATTACTAAGGAGGCCACTTATTATAGAAACATGGAATTATCAATTAAAAACTAGTCCGCCCAGGCCCCAAAGGTCCACCAGGATTACCTGTGCCATCTAGGCAGTCATTTCAAAGGCTAACATGGAGAAAAGAATCCTCTGAGAGCAACTTTTGCTGTCACGTCAAATAAGCATGATCGTCTTAGGAGGAAAATGCCATCATTCAAACAGGTCGGATGTAAACCCAACTGGTTTGGGGGGACGGAGATTAACAGCAAGAGCCAAAGATTCCAGTCTCAGGACGGTGAGGACTCCTCAGAGGGGTGTGCTTGCCTCTTTCCAGGAATGGCCAGTAGGCTGGGTATGGACCTCAAGGTCAGGTGCAGTGGTGCACTGCAACGTGCACAACGTGGGGGGTGGAGGTGGGGGGGATGGTTATAAACATCTCTTTCCAACTCCGAGGACAGTGACATCATGTCGGTCACTTGACATCAGCCAGGTGGGACTATATACACTGTGGAAACAGGTGAACACCGCACCCTAGCACTTTATTTTCCCTTCAGAGAGCCAGTTAGCTATTAACAGCACCACCCTGGACGGACGTTCAAATCCTGGCTGGTCCACTGTGAATATGATCACGGGCAATCTACTTAACTTCCCTGAACCTCTGTGTCCCTGACTATTTAAAATGGTGATGAAACACTTTCCATGCAAGGTGGCTTCATTTTTTTTTCTCTCTCCATAGCACTTATCACTACCCGACATCAGACATCTTTATCTGTTTACATTGATGTTATTGTGCAGTTGTTGTTAGCGTCTTTCTTCATAGAGCTCCTTCCTTCAGCCAAAAAGGTTTACCAAGTACCTGCTATGTCCCAGGCACTATTCTAGATGCCAGAAAGCAGCAGGGAGCCAAGACAGACAGACGTTCTCTACCCTCATAGAAGACACAAACAAGAAACGAATGTGTAAAGGGTCTGTGCCTGAGATGGTGACAAACTCTAAGGAGAAAAACAAGGTGGCAAATAGGGCATGGTAAGGTAAGGGGCCGATGCTGCCATTTCTGGCACCGGGCAGGTAGCCACGGGGGCATCGCTGAAAAGGTGACGTATGAGAAAAGCAGCGAGAGGCAAGGGAATGAGCCAACTAGCCACGGGAGGGAGAGGGTGCCAGACAGAGGAAGGAGCAGGAAGGCGTGTAGGGCTGCATCTAGAGGGTGGGAGGACAACACGGAGGGTACCGTGGTGGCAGGACAGTGATGACAGGCGAGGGCAGTGGAAGATGAGAGCATCAGCAGATGCCGGATCTCACAGGGCACCGCACGAGCAGCAGTGCTCTCCACAAGGATGGGGATGTTCTCTGTCAGGGTTGCCCGCTCCAGCGGTCCCTAACCACACCCGCCGTGGAGCACTTGAAATGTGGCTAAGCGCCGTGTATACTATCCATGTTTAATTTTCTTTAATTGTAAATAATTTTAATTTAAAAAGCCACGTGTGGCTAGTGGCTGGAGTTCAGGACAGCTCGGTTACAGATCACTATCAGTGACTTCGGCGATGTCTCGGCATGAGGCAAAAACCCATTGGGAAACTGAGCGAAGCAGGGCTATGATCCGCCCGCTCTTGTAAAGGTTCACTCTGGCTGTTCTGCAGAGAGTAAACTGTACGAAAGGCCAGGGAGGAAGCAACAGCAATCATCCAACAAGACGTGCGGATGGCTCCGTGATGGAAGGAACTATATTTTGCTCTCTCCGCTACTCCAAGCATCTAGAACGTTTACCAGAATCTAGTAGGTACTTAAGGATTAGGGGACTGAGAGAAGGCAAGATCAAAATGATTCACGAAAATCAGCTCGAGGCTCCTGGGTGGCTCAGCTGGTTAAGCGTCCGACTTCAGCTCAGGTCATGATCTCACTGTCCGTGAGTTCGAGCCCCACTTCAGTCTCTGCTGACAGCTCAGAGCCTGTAGCCTGCTTCAGATTCTGTGTCTCCCTCCCTATGCACTTCCTCTGCTCACTCGCTCGCTCTCTCTCTCTCTCTCTCTCTCTCTCTCTCTGTCCCTCGTACACATGCGCGGAAATAAACATTAAAAAGAAAAGAAGCTCATTATGGGGCACCGGGGGGGGGGGGGGCTCAGTCGGTTGAGTGTCTGACCCTTGGTTTTGGCTCAGGACATGATCTCGCAGCTCATGGGTTCGAGCCCCATGTCTGACTCTGCGCTGACGATGGAGAGCCTGCTTGGGATTGTCGTTCCCTCTTTCTGCCCCTCCCCTGTTCTCTCTCGAAATAAATAAATAAGCTGTTTTGAAAAAAGACTGTTAAGAAAATAAACTCATTATCGGCTCACCCAATGCAGTTCCTTCTCCTCTGCCTAAATATTATGGCTTGGCAATGACATGTGGACCAGCTTCTCTGTGGTGTGTATAAACGAGAGCTTTGCTGAGAAGAAACCTTATTTAGCATAATCAATACACCCCAAAGTTTATTCCATAGACATGGGTTTCAGGGAACGTTAGTGGGTGCTAAATATTAAAAGGTAGACAAAAAGTTCTATCAAAACACTGTTAGGAAATGCCAGCTGAAGCAAAAGAGAAATGTCTTTACGGAAGTAAGTGTTAATGCCTTTAACATACTAACAAAAAACTGTGGGACTCCAACAGGAAATAAACATGTAGGATGTATTTTCCAACCGCTTTTGACAATAGGCCCCCTTGTTTTCCTGTAGTTGAGCCTGTGGCCCGGCGGCTCCGTAGGAGATCCTATATGTGACTGCTGGGTAATGGGACGACAAAGCTGAGTGCAGGCTGCCACCCCCAGTCATTCGGTAACACATTTTCCGCGTGGGATTTAACACCATCTCGAACTATCGCCTTCATTCATGTGTTGACATGCTTACTGGATCATAACTTGGGCTAGGATGAACTCCAGGGAGACTCGGGGGGGGGGGGGGGGGGCTTGGCTGCTCTGTTCACAGATCCACTTCAGGGCCCAGCCTGGTGCAAGGGGCCAACAAAAAAGCATTCGCTGAAAGACCAACCTGGAATCTAGAATGACTGGGGCCCTAAGATTGTGTGGGACACTTATCCAAGCCCTGGGAAGAGAGGAGAATCTGGCACAGGCCCTGCCTCCCAGCTTCTCACTCAGAGTCTGAGATTACATGCAGACACCTGAGAAGCAAACTGGTGAGGAAAGCCAGAATTTGGCAATTACTCACCCCAGATAAATGCTGCAGGAATCCAGTCTGTGGAATCCCTGGGCTGGGTGGGTCAGGGGACTCTTGGGAGGAGGTGTAGCACGGGCAGCAAGGATCAGAATGACGCGGAGAGGCTGCGGAAGCCATGCCAAGCTCCCCCAGCGACCTAAGGGATGCCGCTCGTACTGATGTGGAAGGCCAGTCTGGATTAGGAGCCACACGGTCTTAACCACCGTGCAGCATTGCCTCCTCAACTAATTAGATGTCCTGAATGGAGAGCCATGCTTTCATACATATTGAAGAGCAGGAGACAGATGCTGAAAGCACCCCAAAGTTTGGATCTCAGAGGTAGAAGGACCTATCTGTGTCGGGCGTGGCCGGGCGGGGGTTCAGAAAAGTCTCCATGGGGAAGGTGATGTTTGAGCGACATTTGGAAGAAACGATGTCTCCACGTGGCAAATGGTGTGGAAGAGAGGACAGCACTGGGAAAAGCGGGGGCGGGGGGGGGGCGCAGGCAGTGCATGAGACAGCGTCTGCATTCAGCCTCACAGGCCCATCTCTCTCAGTTCATGTTTGAGCGAATGTTTGAATATGCAAATCGATGTTTAAAAAAGTGATGACTGCCAGACCTCTCAAGGGTCAGAAGAAATGATTTCTTTAGAACGTCCTGGTAACAAAAAGCCAATTAAAACCCAGGAGTCAGCGACTGAGCATACAAAAGCCAATTCCTTCTGAGGCCACATCTCCTCTCCTCTGGTTCTTTCTCCTCTTTCACTGTATTTAACTGGAAAAGTGGCCATGGGTGAAGCAACTGTGTGAGCCAGTATCTCACTTAAAATGGGCCCCATAATAAGGACTGGCTGTACCTTCTAGAGTAATCCATACAATTTACTGCACTAGCCTCAGTTTCTAGGCTTCATGGCAGTACCCACCCCTCACGGGCCATGATAGTAGAGGAATAGTGGCAAGCAGTGAGCACAGGCTTATTTAACACTCTATCCCTTAAATTCATTCTCTTGGCAGTATATTAGCTACAATCAGGAGCCCAAGCGGCTCCCGGGGGAGATAAAAGACGGCCCGGGATTGAGGAGAGAGGCAGAGCCTTGGGGTCACACGACCTGTCTTTGAATATTGGTTCTTTCACTTATTAGCATCCTATGACTCTGTTTTCCCATCTCTAAAACGTGAGTACCAACTTTCAGGGTTGCCGAGTAAATCAATAATGTATATAAAGAATCTGAACCAAGATTTAGCATACAGTAAGTGCTCGATATATGCTTGTTTCCTTTCTCATTTTATGACATTGTGCATGGGGCAGGATCACGATCCCTGGTGAGGGCTTATTCCATGTTCTGTTCTGGGAGGGAGATGATGGAGAACACGTGAGACGTGCCTGTGGCCATAGGGGCTTCTGGTCCACATAAAGGCACAGGTGGTACAGACATGACAGAACCAGAAAGATGACCGTTCCCATTCAAAGCCAGCCTCTGAGGACTAAAGGGCTTCAAAGAATGCATGATGGAAGGCTTTCAGAAAGAGGTGCAACTTACAGAATCATTACGATTTGGATCAATGGACAAGAGGGCAGGAAAACACCATGAGGTCTCAACTTGAGATGATCTTCAGACGAATAAGAAAACTTCAATCTGTTAATATTGAAGGATTAGTCTCCAAGTTGGTAACGGGGTGGGCTCCAGAAAATTCTAGCAAGGCACAGAATTTGAAAATGGAAGCTTACTATACCTCAGGCATCAAAGTGGTATTGGTTGGCGGTTGAAACTCTCTTGAATGTAGATGTATGTGCCTGGCTCTCTGAGACGGTGCGATTAACCTCTGTATCTCCACATAAACATTAGTCATTTTAATGAAGTAAAACCTAAAGATGCTCCCTGGCTTCATTTCAGCGATGCTCCAGTCCACGTGGAGGAAAAGGGACGTTTCCCCCAAGCTACTAATCATTTCGCTGTTTCTTAATGCCCCTCCCCCTCACAAAGACCTGTCCATATTTAGAAAAATTATGTCTGGGATTTCACAACAGAGTACATGTGACAGTTGCTCGTATCACAAGTTTATCTCCCATCGTGGCTTCCTATGACTTCAAGAAGAAGGCATGTTACGAGAGAGAAGCCATCAAGCACTTCTGTGGTTTGAGTCTTACAGAATGAAATGCTTAGTAAGAAACCACTCTGGGAAGACGAGACTGAGGAGACCAGTTTGTATGGGATGTAGGCAGTAAAATGTCATTAAATCACAATCGGTGTCTACAGAACGGCTGCCAAGTCCAAACAAGAACAATTACCTGTTGCTCTACCAGAGCTCTTAGCACAGAACCATGCAGGCTCCACTCAAGTCTTTTTCTCTTGTTCTTGAGAGTCTCTTTCAATAAGATATTGCCCCATAACTCACTCCTGTATCTTTCTCTCTACAACCAAACAGTCTATAGCCCCAACGTAAATATTTGTTTTGTTGGGGCCAACTGGTGACCACACCAACGCTTATCACCATTGCTTACCCATATCCCCTTCCCCTGCAGCATTTCCTACAAACGTAATCAGTTCTGTGACCCATGTAATGTCTTCTGTCTCCTAAGGCAAGTTATCAATACATTTCAAAAAATTCTAACACTATTCACTGTACCACAGGTTCTGCACGTCCTTACACCCAACTAAGCGCCCAAAAAAAAAAATAAAATTATCAAGCAGCTATTATACGCAAGTCAATGCCTCAGGGATGCAAAGATACAAAGGCAAGGTTCTTGACTTTAAGAAGATCAGTTAGCAAATTGCGCATATCCTCCATTGACTCAACTGGAGAATAAGTGTCTTAGTAAATGCTATTAAAACACAGTTGAATTCGCAGAATACCCACAGCTACTGTGATGTCTCAGGATGATGAGTGGGGTCCCCTTTTTCTTTCCTTTCCCACCTGGCCAATTCCCAGTCACCTTTCAAGAAGGAGCTCACATGTTTTACTCAGCCTGGGTAGGTCAGGAAAGTCTTACTTACTCCCTCTTGTTTGTCATTGCCTTGCTAAGTATATGTTTCCCTTGTAGCCTAATCACTCCATACTAAATTATTTTATTGATGCTTCAGCCTTCTTTACTAGACTTGAGGTCCACAAGTGATAGTCCTTGACTTTATGGGTTTTTTTTTTTATTTAAAAAAATTTCCTTACTGTTTTATTTTTGAGAGACAGAGTGTGAGCAGGGGAGGGAAAGAGAGAGAGGGAGACACAGAATCCAAAGGAGGTTCCGTTTTCTGAGCTGCCAGCGCAGAGCCCAACGTGGGGCTCGAGCCTGCAAACCGTGAGATCGTGACCTGAGCCAAAGTCGGATTCTTAACTCACCGAGCCACCCAGACGCCCCAGTCCTTGACTTTTTCACTTCTACACCCAGCATCTAGTTCAGCACCTGACCCAAGACACATCTGATGCCTGAGTATGATGAACAGGTGAAGCTGTTACTATGCTATGTTTACGTTCCTCTGCACAGAAACATACATTCAGTTAATTTTCCGACTCAAGTTCCACTCTTTACTCAGGTCCAGCTTCAAACTCACTATTTAAATAACTTGACCTAACCCACCCATCTGATATTCATCCATTATTCCTTAGAGATACAAGGGAAGGCAGCATGTAGGCTACAGCACTCCTTTTAGGTCTACATGTTTGCATGTGTCTGGAGTCTGTCCGTTGCTTTTGCACATACATCAGTTCTGTCTCTCCAAAACAATACTCTCTTTACTACAAAACCAAATATTCTCATGAATATTGTTATTCCTTTGACCAAGGAACCCACATTCTAAACTTTCATTTGTTTGTTTCTTTGCCTTGTTTCTGTGTCAAACCACATTAATCAGACTTCCTTCACGTTGCTAGTACACTAATCAGGAGGGATAATCAGGACGGTTGCTCTGAGTTATTAAAATGCCAGCCCAAACAAAGAAAATTAACACGTTTTGTCAGATTGTGGCTCCATCCCATCGATAAATGCATGAATCACTTCTATGTTTGAAATATCAAAAATGGTTTTAGAAACCAATAATACTTTCCCAGGCTTCTAGAAGTATACAGACCACAGATACCCAACCACAGCATGAAACGAGAAGAGTAATCATGAGTAACATGACTGTCAGTCAACTATGCACCAGGCACTTGTTTCAACTCTGCCACTTGCTATGGAACCTTAGTAAAGTCCCATGATCTCTCCATGTCTCAGGTTCCCATATATATAAAACAGGGACACTACACTGTCTTTCAAGGGGGGTTATAGAGGTTCCTGGGATTTAATAATATAATGAATACACTCCTCACTAATGGGCCCAGGGCATTTTTTTGGAACATGGTACTGCCCATTAAGTGGTAGGAAGCCATCATTATTTTTCAGACTTCCTTTAGCCCATTCTTTCTTCCAACTTTTTTGTGCATGACAACCCATGTCATTTCAGAGTAGGGAGCACTACATTTTAAGGAAGAAATGTAATAGGATCACATGGCCAAGAGAGGGAAGAATTAAGGCAAATGAGCTCGTAGGTTTCCATAAATCACAGAGAATTTAATTGGAAGTGGTGGTGTTTTCTATGGCTGGAAGACAAGAGAACGGAGGCAGTTCATTACATTGATATGTCAGTCCTGATCAGGAGAGATTGAGAACTGGAGAGAGGGCTAAGAGAGACTGATCATTCATTACTTAAACTTAAGCAAATCAATTAGTTGTTGATGAAGGCTCATGAGGAATCTACACTGTGCTATGTTCATAAGCAGGATTGTTGGTTGAGCTAGAGCTGCTCAGAGGAGCTTGGAGTGATTTTCCCAGTGAAATGTGATATTCTGGCTCTCTCTTGGGCTCACACTGAGACAGAAAAGAGGAAATAAAAAAGCCAACAAATTAATACTCCACCAATCCAGGTTTATGGAAGCCTTTGGGAGAAGAAGCCACTGACTACTTGGTTGGCTTACTCCAAATCTCCCAGTTCCATCATAAATGGACTTTCGAGTCGGCTCTAAGAAGTGAGGAAGCCCCACCCACCCTGATGTTCACCTTCACAACCTGTAGCTTCTCACCAGCCTTCTCCAACCTCCCACCTTGCTCCCTCCAGGAGTTTGGCGGCCACAGGTCACTGTTTTAGTACTCTGTGTTGGATTGTTTTCAATCATCTCATGGCCTGTGAATTGCCTGGTTTAGAAGCTGCAGGCAATACTGGTGAATAGCTTATGGAAGGAGCAAACACTTGAGAAAAACCTTTCCTCACTCGCTGTTTGTTGGAACTCAAGGCCATGAACTTCGCATGACTCTAAAATGAGAATGTGATATAATCACATGTCAATATGCACATACACTTGTTATTGCCAACCATGAATCTCCGAGGGTCATCCATTCCATTGAGAATCAAGATTTCCGTCCTTGGCCTTCCTTGCCATTCGATTTCCAAGCTGCATAACTTCAAAATTTTGAGTTGGCTTTAATTTCATTTTGTGAGAACTCAGTCTGAACCTCTACTACATTAAATATCAGATTCATTATTAATTTCTTAAAATCTTTAGTAATGTTTTAGCATGTAGCTAATTGTACCCACATCTGTCTCCTTAGGAATCATAAACAATGACTTGTAAACAACACGTCTGAGAACACCGAAGCCTTTTTTTTTTTTTTTTTTGAAACCATACATCTCTAGGGCAGACATGTATTATACTTACATAATGAAGCAGTTGTCTGACTAGCTACGTAACAACTCAGGTGTTTTTAAATAAGTAGAAAAAAATGTAGGATGGAAATTTAATTCTGCTCCTGGAGCAGGTTGATAAATCTAGCCAAACAGCTTTATTTTTTTACAGTAGATTAAGGGAACATTTTTATTTAGTAGAGTCATAGATCTTCACATTATTGGGAAGTGTGTTCTTATATTGCGTTTTTGTCTTCAGAATTGCCTTAGGAAGACATCTTTTCACTTGGAGTCCTATATTCTGGGGGTGGGGGGAAACTCTGCTCAAACTTGATGTGGATTAATTGGACACTACAGAATGGTGTCTTTATGCCCCTCACCACCAAAGTCTTTGTCTGAAGCAGAGTTTTGCTTTTAAAAGAAGAGACAAGATTTTTGAAGCTGGGTGATGAATACATGGTTTGCCAAACTATTCTCACAACTTTTGTGTACTTTGAAAATTTCCATAAAAAGCAGTTCTTTAAAAGGACCTGGCAATAAAAGGGGAAAGGTATATCTATGGAAAAACTATGAAAATTCATTTCCCATAGATACATTAACACTCACTGTGTCCTAGACTCGGAGCTGAGGGATAGATGGGAAACAAGAAACTGTCCTCAAGAAACTCATTCCCTAGTGGAAGTGAGAGATGTTTGCTACAGACAGAATGTTTGTGTCCCCTCCAAGTTTCTATGTCAAAACCTAAACCCCAACGAGACCGTTTCAGAAGGGGAGCCTTTGAGAGGTAATTAGGTCATGAGGGTGGAACCCTTATGAATGGGATTAGTGTCCTTAAAAAAAAAAACAAAAACAAAAAAAATAAAACATGAGAGAGATCATCCTTCTCTCTCTCTCCCCACACCAGGTGAAGGTGCAGTGAAAACCCAGCCATTTACAAACCAGGAGGCGAGTTCTCATCAGACACCAAATCTGCCAGCACCTTGACCTTGGACATCCTATCCTCCAGAACTGTGAGGAATCGGTGTTTGTTGTTGAAGCCCTCCAGTCAATGGTATTGTGATAGCGGCCTGAACTGACCAAGATGCTGCTGAAAGGAAAGATAGCTCTGGAAACCACATGAGCTGTGATGGGTTAAGGGGGGCCACAGTCAAATTGCTCTGGGAGCAAAGTTAAAGGGAAATGTATTTTAAGTTTTTGTTAATGTTTATTTATTTTTGAGAGAAAGAGAGAGAGAGAGAGAGCAAAGGTGGGAGGGCAGAGAGAGAGAGGGAGACACAGAATCCGAGGCAGGCTGCAGGCTCCAAGCTGTCAGCACAGAGCCCGACGTGGGGCTTGAACTCACGAACCGTGCAATCATGACGTCAGCCGAAGCTGGATGATTATTGACTGAGCCACCCAGGAACACCGAAGGGAAATTTATTTTAATTGTGGGACTCAAGGAAAATTTCCTAAAGAAGGTGATAATTGAAGGTGATCATGACTTTTATATTCCAAGCAAGGCATATACAAAATAGCACAAATACAGATTAAGAAGGATGGAGATACAAGTGATGTTCCATACTCCCTGCCCCCCCCCCCCCAGAAGGGGTCTAGAGGAACGTCAGAGTTGGGGGTTAGCAGGATTCAGAGGGAAATGAGGCTAGAAAGCTGAGTTAAAGGCATATCACATCCAAAGCGTTAAATCTCAGGATGAGGCATATGGAATTTAACTGGGAGAAGTAGAAACTCATTCAAGGGATGGGATAAAGGGAATATAATGCCACCAATTTGGTTTTTAAAAAATAACATTGGTAGCAACGTGAAGAATTTCAGAGTTGAAACTGAATTTTAGCCAGAAGTTAGCTCATTAGCCAGAGTGCCTTCAGCGATTTCAGAGCAACGCAGTGAGCCTGCATGAGGTTGGGTGGCGGGTGGATGAGAGAGGACGAGCTGCATGCAGGACACAGAGAAAGGTTTAGAAAAAACCCAGCACACTAATTGGGTGGGATCATGCAAGGCCTGTTGCTACAGTGCTAGTTGCCAGACTCCCAAACTGCACCCACCCACCTGTGACTTAGAAGGGTTTTCTTGCTGTGTTCAATCCCAGCTGGAAACTGGCACCTAGCTCAACTGGAGGATCAGTGAAGAGGCAGAAAAGGTCAGAGAGAAAGAGGGAGAGAAACCGAGAAAGAGAATGAATGGGCCATGTGGGATAAGGTGAGGAGGGTTCCGGGAAAAAGGAACCACTGATGGTCAAAACAAGGACAGCCCATTCAAGGCCTTCACCAGGGAATATGCACAGTTGAAGGGACCAGAGACAGATCTTGTTGCCATAGCAACATAGCCTCTTATTTCCAGCTGGCTCTCTCATTTCTGTACCATGGCTCCTGCAAGCTGAGAGTCACCCGGGACCAGAACTTCTTCCTGAGCCTCACCTGGGCCTGTCTCACTGCATATTGACTACTGTTCAAGGAAGCACTCAAGGCTAGGACACAAGTCAGAGACTCACTACCATCAGAATGGTGCGTCTAAGTGAAGTACAAGTTTTCAGAGTCATTGGATATTTATTCTTATCAACATCCCTAAGATTTTTCCCACGTTGGCAAATGATGAAATGGAGGCACATTTGTTGTTGTTGTTGTTGCATTGTGTCTCTCCCCAACGGATGTGTTGGAGCTGGAATTTGAACCAAGCTTGACTCAGATGTGCCCTCTTCTATGTGGTACTTACATGGTACTGTGACACTGCCCCACAAGCACAGGCCTTGCATCAGAAGCCGTAGTGCCTTTCATTCATTCATTCATTCATTCATTCGGTAATCATATGTTGAGCGTCAACTAAATGTTAGGCACTGTGCTAGACATCGGGGAAATGGTGTATACATACAGATACAATTTCTGCTTCTACAGAACTTATGGTCTGGCGAGACAGAGATGCATTTCTCAAATAATAAACGAAGCCAAAGAAAGAAAACGAAGACCAGCACTCCAGGGAAAGAAACACTGTCCCATTAGGGTTCACAATGGCCTAGGGATATTTACTAAGCACCTATTCCATGCCAAACCCTGAACTAAACCCTGAAGATACAGAGAGAAGGTGGCCTGTCCTCCAGGAACTCACTGCCCGGAATGAGGAGTATGGAAACACAGCAAAGCGGCGTGATGGGTGCCAACAACGTAGAACAGAGCAGTTAGCTGTTTAGACACAGACCTAGGATCAGAAAAAGGTTCTCAGAGGCTGTTGCCTCTGAAATGGCCAGCAGAGAAGGAGCACAGGTTCCTCGGGACCCTGTAGAAAAACGCCTTCAACATGGTGCACAGAGTCAGAACATTAGAATGGCAGATCTTGAAAATAAAGAAGGTCTCTGAGTTTACAGCCCTATCACAGCATGTTGGTGGAAACTTAGGGTTATTTGTTTTTTTTTATTGTGGCTGAGGGCTAATTTTCATTGCCACAGACCAGCTGTGCATTTCTAAACCAATGTGTATCAACAGCTCCTTAAATTAAAAAAAAAAAAAAAATGTAAATGCTGTGATTAAAAGAAAAAGAAACTCTCAATTCCTACCAGGAAAGAATATGCAAATTGGATAACTGAATCCTTGTCTCGATGCAATAGGGAAGAAACTCAGCACTATGTCCCTCACTGGCTCCTGGTGGCCAACAGGAAGCACTAAGTCTGACTGGATAGGACAGAGGACCTCAGATTTGCAGCCACAACACCCTGTCACGTTGTGTGGCGAGAATCAAGTTCAAGAACTCCCCCGTGGCTGGAAAGAGTTTGTTTTAACCAAAGAAGCTAGGGGTCGATGGCCTCTCAAATGAAACAGATAAGGCAAACAGAGGGTTCTTGTCAGAAACAAATGTTATGTCTCTCCCTCCCGAAAAGCTTACAGATATTATCAGTAGGAGTCTAGTTGGGCCTAAAACGAGTCCCTGAGAAGTAATATTAACCAGACGCTTGGCAGATCGTTTATTTATCTCCCCCTAAATTCAATAAAGAGACCCATATATAAATAAGGGAAAATAATGCGACTGTTAGTAATTTATCACTGGATAGAAAGCCATTGTTGTCCTTATCTCTGCAATGATGTTCTATTTCCACTGGTAATGAATTACAGGGTTGCCACATCCTTCCCCTGTGACAGTGGAGACAAGCTAGGTGCTACAGCTCAGACCCTGTGCTCCAGAGACCCAGTGGCAGCCATCTTGGGCCCAGCCCTCTGCCTGTGGGTTCCTATGTGAGCAGTCCTAGGTCAAGAACTAGAATGCTCCACCCACTCTACTTAGGAAAAAAGACATTATTTCTTTAAAAAACAAAACAAAACATTTATTCTTATCTTTTAGATGCCTCTGAGGAAGTCATGGTTAAGGACTCATAAATGAGGCAGCGTTTTATTCATTATATCCACAGTTCCTAGCTTCCTTTTGGCCATACTAAAAGAATATGTTCAACTTGGCTTCAGAGAAATGAGTGATATAACAAAATTTGGAATTCATGAGAGCTGAGGGTCTAGGAATCAAAACGATGGTTTGTTGGAACAAGGTGTTAATTTTATTGATGATGCTAACAGTGATGATGATAGGTAGTATTTACTGCATACTCATCATATTCCAGGCATTATTTCAAGCACTTTATATAGGTTATTTCATTTAGTTCTTCCTACAGACTTATGTGTGGGTTTTATATTTAATTTTTATTTTACAAAGGAGGAAACTAAATATCTTGCCCTCTGTCACAGAGCTAGTTAGCTGTGAAGGAGGACTTGAATCCAGGGCTCTGACTCTATCGTCCTTCCTGGTGGCTGAGTTGGACAAACCTAAGATATACCTTCTGGTTGATGTGCATGAAGAGGAAGTGAGGCCCAAATCACTATTTGGTATCTTAAAGGGTAAAGTCAAGCGTATGGACTTCTTAGGGCTACTAGAGTCATTAACATTTTCAAGAGTGAAGGTGACATGGCCAGGCTTGAATTTTAGGAATCCTGGTCTCTGAAAGCATTTCAGGAAATGGACACGAGTGAGAGTAGGGAGTCCATGAGGTAGGGAGGCAAATAGGCTACCAAGTAGTTGAGGTAGGAGAGGATGAGGACTTCAAAGAAGGTAATGGCCATGAAGGTGGACAGAAGCACATATTCCCAAGGACAAACTGGTGTGATGTTCTGTCCCTAAGCATGAATTGTCTGTGTTACAAGGCTACCCTCTGGGTCCCCTATCTTAGTAGCATCATTCATTAGCCTCTTAAGAAAGTATACTGTATGTTTTGTTGTTAAGTATACTCAAGAAAGTATACTGGATGTATACTGGATGTTTTGTTGGGACATTCGGATCCTTTCTCAAACCTTTCTGACATTCCTAGGGAAGGGACAGGCCATCTTGAAGCTTTAGAATCACAAATGGAACACCCACCAATTAAGCCACAATACTTAGTATCTCTGCTGGGAGTTGTCCTGCCCCATGCATTCTATCCATCTGGCAATAGGAGTGGGTCCCTGGCTAAAAGGAACTAAAAGACACATGGTATGTGGCCCAAAAAGGACTAAAGTCTCTTTCCTGGAAAATACAGAACAGATACAAAGAAATCTCAGCTTGGGTCTGTCTGGTCTTGAGAGTGGACGTGTGGGTGGGCATTTTCAGTCATGCGTGCTAGAAAAGAAAGACTACAGCAAAGAAGAGGGGAAGACTAGATACATAGAGAGAAGCAAAGACAAGACCTGGGAGAGTCCTGATGACATGTTTGGATTTAAACCCAAGACCAACAGTGGCTCCTTCCCTGCCCTTGAAGATCACGTTCTACCCCAAAGCCTTATAATACAAACTTTTCCCTCCCGAGTTTATCTAGGTAAAGCCGATTCCAGTTGCTTGGAACCAAAAGACTCCTAACTAAGAAGACCCCAGTGTGTCTAACTTGTTCTACAGCATCAGTGAGATGTTCTTGATTTCCTTTTACGCAGGTTCTTCCCTAGGGTCTCGTGAATTAACCACCTTCTTGGAAAGGGAATGAAGGAAATAATAAACAATGCCCTCTGAGGCAGTATTATATCCTGTGAGCAAAGTTCAAGCGACTGCTCAATTACCAAGTATCTCCTACATTCAGGAATGGTACTAGATATAAACGCAAGGTCTGAGTTACATGTGTGATGGGCTTTACGAAGGATAATAGGAAAGTACAAGAGGGTTATTTGTGTTTTTGTGGACTAATCTATGAACATGCATCCTTCTCAGTGAAAGTTATGACTGCGTAAGTCCTCACCATCAAAGAAAAGTCTTTTTGCCCTCTCTCTGGGCCATGCCATTGTAGCTGTGCATACTGAATACTGCTGGCTGAACTGATGACCCTCTTCACATCAGACAAGTAGAATCTAGCACTTCTCAGGGACCCTGAGGCTGCCAGGAGGCAGCACACCCTACCTTCAATGGCATTTTCTTCATCCCCCTGCCCAGAGTGCAGAGAATATAACTCTTACTCATCATTGAGCTACAAACCATCTTCCCTATACCTCTGTGAGTCGTGGGAGCTGTAACTCAATTTTGCTTTGATTTTTTGGATATCCACTGAGTCTTTTTTCTTTGTAGAGAGGCCACTCAGAGACAATGTACCTGCTCATAATTCCTCCTTCGGAGCCAGCAAAGTTGCCATTACACAGATATAAATAAGGAATACTCTATAAATAGCTTCCCCCCCAGCCTGGGCAATGAAGCCGACAGAGAACACTCGGCTTCTGGTTTGATACTGGGCTTTCCCCACAGATGTTACTTGTCTTAATGTTTCAACACCACATGATTTCGAGAGACTGTGTCACAGACCCCATGAAAATAATAACGAAGAACAGAGTGTGATTTATCCTGACCCAGAGTTGAGGACATGAGAAATGTTCATAATTCAGCTGTCACTTGGGCTAAGTAGAACGACCTTGGTGTTGCTCTGGGTTCCAAGAAGCATGTGCTCCGGCAACTAATTGACATTGGGAATACAGAGAATATGGCCTTGAATAGTGGAGGCATCTCTGTGACTCAGACAGCCCTCTGAAGCCCTCAGCACTATTCCCTCTATTCTGTAATCAGAGTGGGGTGCTATTTAACATCCGAAGATGGTCCTTCTTCAGAAAGAGTACTGGAGCTAACATCTCGAGTACTGACTATACGTTCTGCCACTGTGCTAAGCATCTTATAGAGATTATGGTGCAACAACCTTCTGGGTTAATTCAGGATTTTGCATATGAAGGAACTAAAGCACTGAGAGATTAAATACAACTTGCTCCATTATTCAGGGAGTGTGTGTGACTTCAATCCAAAAGGCCTGACTCCACAACCTGTACCCTAACCACTACTTCCTCGTGTGTCGCACACCAGCCTGCAGATGGCCACCATTGTGCCTGGATAAAAGAGATGAGGGAAGGGAACAGATGTGTGAGTACCTATGATGTGACAGACACTATGCTATGTGCTGGCCACGCTATGCACATGATTTTGCCTAACTGGTAAAATGACCCTGTGAAACTCTGAGCTTGAGTGGCTTGCTCATGCTGCTACAAGAGGAGCTCGTACTTAAACCCACGTCTGCCTGTCTCCAAAGCTGGGGCTCTTGGTGCTACGCAGCAAGGTCATCCCATTCTTTTCAAACAATTAATTCCCTATGAGATGCATCCTTTAGGGGAAGAGAAAATGGGTGGAAAGGAAAGGAAAGGAAAGGAAAGGAAAGGAAAGAGACAAAACTGTGACACTTATCTGAAAGGTTACAAAATCTGAAATAACTTGGGACAGATATATTTAACCCTGGGGACTCCCCATACCTGTATCCCCACCCCACTAAAGCGAGTCTTGGCCTACCTCCAAGTCCTGAAGATATTCTCCGATGTTTTATTCTAGAAAGGTTTGGATTTAACCTTTAAGTCTAAGACCCACCTCAAATCAATTTTTAAGCATGGCGTGAGGTAGGGGTCAAGGGTTACTTTTTTCTATATGCTTATCTGGATGTTCCATGAAAACCAACTGAATATATGTGAATCTGTTTTGGTGCATATTTTTGTTCTGTTGAACCAGTTGTCTACCCAATGCCACAAAGTCTAGAAGAAAATAAAGGGACCCAGCATCTTCTAGTAAAAGAATTGCCTACTATTCAGAGCTAATATTGCCCATGTTTTGGTCTATTTTCTTTTGTGTGTTCACACACAATTTTAACATAATTCTTATGATACTGTATATATAAATGTTTATCTTGCTCTTTTTTTTAACTTAACATTGTAAGACACCAACTTTCCATGTCATTAAATATCTTTTGAAAACATTATTTTTTTTATGGCTGCATATGTTCCATCATTTCTATTTAACATAATTTATTTAACCATTTTGGCATGCATTCCATTCCCACATTTTTGCTATTTATAAATAATGTTGCAATGAACATACTTGTGTATAAATATTCATATGCATTTCTGACTTTTCCCCAAGAAGAAAAATGGCTGTGTCAAAGGGCATGACCTTTGCTTAGGCTCTCTCTACATCCTGCCAAATTACTTTCCATATCAATTGTATAACTTAAACTCCCTCCAGCACTTTATAGGAGTGCTTATGTTTCTGCATTCTTGCCAAACCTATTACCGCTTTTAAATCTTTGCTAATTCTATAGCTAACATGGCTTTATTCATAGCTTAATTTGCTTGAACTTACTTTCCAGGGAAACTGAATATTTTTGCATATTTAGCCATGTGCACGGCTTTTTCTGTGTCTTGTCTTGCTTGCACCTTTAGCCCAAGGTACGGCTATTAAGAGTTTAGTGATTTTTTTTTTCTCTTAATGATCCCTATGTTCAAGACCTCTTAGGAATGCATTTTTAAAAACCCCTTGTCAGATAAAGAGTTCTGATATTTCTTCAGTAAGTTTTAGATACCCATCTATAATGTTCCTCTTCGCAGGGAGCTCACGGTGAAACAGGACAGCAGACACTGCCTGCAAAAAACTGCAGTGCCCACAAAAAACAAGGGAATTCAGATGAACTGCTCTGGATATTCCGATAAGGGAGAGGACATTGCCAGCAGCCCCAGCTTTGTAGCTGTGACTCGATGTAGGCATTGCAACAGAGGGTCTCAAATTGGAAGGCACATCAGAATCACTTGGAGAGCTTGTCAACACAGAGGCTGGTGGTCCAAGGTGGGGCCGGAAAAATCTGTGTTTCTGACATGCTCCCCATGAACTCAGCGCTCTGGCCCTACACGGGCAGAAACCACTGAACTAGGAGAAGTTGGGAAGAAAGAGAAAACAGTTCCAAGTGAGAAAATCATCTGAGCAAAAGCTTGAATCTCTTCACTTAGGAGTCCAGTCTCACTGACTCTCAGGATAACCAAGAAACAAAAATGGCAATTGGGGATTTTTCTCTATGTTCCTGTATTAAAAGAATTCACAGAGAGAGCTGTGGATTCCTCGGACTTGTAGCACGCATTGTATTTTACCCTAGGCTTATATACAACATACTTCTAACTACAACGAAAGGGAGGAAGCAAGTCCCATCCTCAGTCATTCTGGCCCACACTCAAATCCACTCTGTACTAACACGTTTTCATCTATCCGCGCTTTCATCTTTACTTAAATTTCTTTTAAAAATCACCTTTTATTTTTAAATGACCTACTGTGAATACACAACTGGAGTTATTTCTCCTAAGTTACAAGGTATGTGTAAACATAAATATTGTGAGAACAAAACCTTGTTATTAAACTTTAATTAGACGTCATTGCCAAGCATAGTTCTCAAGCCTGAAGTCTGCGAATGTTTGTTAAAAAGGGGCCATCAGTAGGAAAGCCTGAGTGGCTCAGTCAGTTAAGCATCTGACTTGGGCTCCTATCACGATCTCATGGTTTGTGGGTTCAAAGTCCCGGGTAGGGCTCTGTGCTGACAGCCCAGAGCCTGGAGCCTGCCTTGGATTCTGTGTCTCCCTCTCTCTTCCCCTCCTCACTCACCCTCTGTCTCCCAAAAATAAACAAACGTTAAAGACAATTTTTTTTTTTTAAAGAAAAGGAGCCATTAGTAGAAATCAAAAAGAGCCGGAAGTACCCGAGAAAATACAAGATATCCAGATGTCAGAGAAACACATTCTTTGTGTAAGTATGGCTTATGTAGTATTGGGGACATACTTATACTAAAAATATATTTGTTGCTTATCTGAAAAATTTAACTGGGTGTCTTAGATTTTTATTTGCTAAAATTGGCAAGCCTAGAAAGGGACTGACAATTTACACCAGCATCACGCTGACCTTTTCTCTGAGACACCTTCAGAAATATTGAAAGAAAACTGAAAAGGAAATAATTATCTTACAATGTGTGATAACATTATTTAATGCCTTGTCTACTAGGTACCAGCTGGACCACAGGTACCAAAGTGGAAAGGTCCCTCCGGGAATAGAAGTCCCTGACTTTGTAAAATGCTGCCTTAAAGCATGGATTGAAAACAGAATGAGAAGACAGATCTTCGACCATCTTGGGCTCCCTGTAGCTAAGACTGGCATCTGTGCTTTTGAAGGAATCGACTGATCTAACATTTGCATATAGGAGCAGAGGATCTATATCCTTGTGAGGGCCACAAAGGGGGCTTCGGGCAAAAAGAAAATGGTGGGTTAATGGGCAAGTCCATGAGCAATCAGCCTGACTAATGGGGAAAGTTTACACACGAATGGCTGGGCTTTCCAACCAGCTTTCTTTAAGAAAACCATCAAATCCCTAGACGTCAACTGAAGTTAATAAAAAATGCTGAAGTGTTTCTGCTTGCCTGCAAAATATATTCTTTTCTGGGTTAAAACTAACTCCTGATAATTTCAATGCCTGCTAATAAATACTTTCTCAGAAATGATACACAACCTGAGAGATTCCTAAGATTGTATTCCATTGACGTCATATGTTGTCAGGTCTGAGTGTGGTGCCTCTCTAAGGAGATGCTAAGATTTTGTCTTAGATTTGTGTGTTTCCCCCACACGATGGGACTGAAGGAAAGCATGATATCTACCAAGCTGGGAAGCAGAAGTGACGATCACAAGGTATATCCAGTCTCTACTCACCATGTGGACCCTTCCGAGAGGCAGTAATCTAAACTGGGATCTCTTCATCTCCTCTGCTGGATTATCCCACCATTCAACCTCCCCTATAGATCTGGGAAGTTGGAGTGGTTCTCACAATCAGGAACCAAACAGGGCAGCTTTGGACACAGACAGCAACTGCTTTCAGTTGAAGGCTAAGTGTCACCTTAATGGGACTGGATGGCCTCTGATCGCAGCAAGAACTTAGAGTAACCGACTAGGTCCCGTTACTATGTATAAACAAACGACCACAACAAAAGAAAGGAAGAAAGAAAATGGTTCTGGGTAACAGCAGGGCAGCCTGCCAGGTGGTTTACATCCACCAGCATCTATCGATCCTACATCATTCCCACTTTACAGGTGGTAAAACTGAGGCAAAGTAACTCAAGTGACTTACCCATTCTACTGTCTCCAAACCCCACAACACAGTAAGCAGGAAAGACAAAAGAAAAAGCCTTCAACGTGCAGACCTCCCGGCCACCCTCTCCTCATGGCAGAGACGGAAGGCTCAGGTGAAGGCACCAGGCCGCTTCACTTACTCGGTAGCTTTTTCTTGTGGTACAATCGCCGAGCAATCTCCTGATTGCAATTCGGCTGCGGGTGCAGCTACTCAAAGGCTAGAAACTGGGCCGGTTGTGCCAACGTGAACCTTTCCATTGGCAAGGCACTGGCAATCCTGGGACTGCAAAAAGGAGCCTGGACCTTGAATCATGGTGATTTTACCAAAGCGCTGCCAATGGGTGGCTGGTGGGCCCGCCCCTCCTCCCCGCTGCCAGCCTTGCCAACATGTGAGAGCGGACTTCCCCGTTCTCTCTCTGTGCAGATCAGAAAGCCCAGGGAGTGGATCTGTGGGTGGCAAAGAGCCTTCCTCTGGCAGACCTAACTCCATCTTTGTCCTCGCTGCCGCTCATTCCTAGGAAGGCGGGCAATTTGGACTAGGAGTCTCCGGGCTCCTCACTGCTTCCTTTCAGACTCTGGAATGTGCCATTCCTGTGGGCCCCAGCAAAGGCCACGAATATTCCCTGTCTTCCTTTATTCAGAAGAGGTCAGGAACAGCTCTTCCCTTTTCAAACTCAAAGCAAGCGCCCCCAATTTCTATCCATGTGCATTTGGGAAGCAACGAAATCCAGCCGGTTTAACCACTTAGCATTGCATCGTTTTTTTTTTTTATTTATTCTCTTACTTTATAAGAGAATTGGAAGCGAATTAAGAATATCAAGCTATAGCTTACATTTATGGAAGGTAGGATTTGTAGTTCCATTTTTTTCCCTTGTTTTGGCTTATTTGTATTTTCTGAACTGTCTTCAATCGCCAACTATTGCACTTATAATATTCTAAAGTATTTTAAAACATAAATAAGAATAAAAAGAAGCCCCAGGCAGCTTCTTGCATTACATCTGGACGACTGCTGACATTCTAGGATCAGAAATTGAAACCAAAATGTCTACTGAGTCCAGCGGGAGACAAGACAGCCTTCATTCTGACAGGAAAGGGGAGTTTACTCTTGGTCCAAAGGGACTGCTCTGAGATCAAATTGATCCCCAGCTGGCTCTGCGTGGAGATTGCTGCTGTGTGAGGGCAAGTGAGTCAACCTTAAGGTCAGACTAGGTGGTGACAAACAACAGAGTTCCTCTGGGGAGACAAAACCAATACATGTCCCTCCCCGCAGTCCAGGGGCCCTGGCCGGACTTACACGACCCTCCCCGCAGCCCAGGGGCCCTGGCCGGACTTTTGCTGGGGTCCAGACAGCCTCTTCTGGAGGGTCAGGACATTCCTACCTTGTGTCTCTCCCCGCTCTCCCTCCCCCGCTTATCTTTCTCTCCCTCTCCAGCTCCCTTCCTCTCCCTCCCTCTCCCTTCCTCTCTCCCTCTCTCATTAATGTTTGTGGGATGCCAGCCAGGAAGAGATCCCTGATTGGGTTTAGGGCTTATCACAGGACTAACCTTGGGGACAGGCAGGCTCCAGGCTTTGAGGGATTTTCCTGTAAATCACCACGATAACAAACTCACAAAAACATCCAGCTTTGGGTTGAAATAATAATAACAACACATTTTTCCCCCGTGCTTTGTCAGGAATTTTGCTAGAAGGGCTGTGCGCGCTCGTTTATTAAATGTTTCTGACGACGTCTTGAGCGAATGTTATAATGGCCATCTTACAAGAGGGTAGACAAAGTCTTGGGCTGAAGGACTTGCTAGGGTCACAGAGCTAGAGCCCGACAGAGGGGGAGCTGCTTCAGCGGGGACCCCACACGGTCCCTTCTGCTCTCAAGCTTTGCGATCCTGAAGATTCCGTCCCACGTGGATGTGAGCAGCACCACCTGCGCAGACAGAATGGTCACATCCTTACGTGTCTACCTCTGTTGCGGTCCCTTCTCTCCTTGCAGCCCTTGCCTTCATTTCCTGTGTGATCACGGGTGAGTCTCTTCACTTGTTTGAGTCTTACTGTCTCAGCCACACAACCAAGAGCAAGAATCTGTGTCACGGGACTTCGAGCAGGGAATGCCGATGGCCGGCAGGGAGATGCAGCCTCACTTGCGTGGTTAAGAGTTCGGCCCCCGGGGCAGACTGGCCGCCCTGGAATCCCAGCTCTGTGACTCTGGGCGAGCGACTGAATCCTGTTCCTCAGTGGAGAACGAGAACACGTACCTCAGAGACTCATTATGTGCTTTTAATAAGTGATCGTATGAAAGGGGTTTTGTGACGGTGCCTCGTATGCTCCCCGTGCTGGGGTGCTGCGATTATGTTCTTAAGAAAATCACCTTAGCACAATAAACGCGTATTAAGTGCTTACAGATGGAAAGGGACATCCCCACGGCTTTTATCTGCAAGAAAGTTAGACCACCATTTTCACAGGCTGTATGTTGATCTGAATTCCATACCAAAAGAGCGTGACTTGGAGAAGCCAACCCAACAGCGACTCCAGGCTGAGATCTCGGTGTCTTACGGTAATCCCTGGCCTCCTTCCCGAGCCTCCAAGGGAAGCTCAGGGGTCCTGCGGGCAGAGGCAGCCGTGACCCGAAGCAGGAGGAAATGCCTGTGTAACCCGGCCAGGGATTCCGAGTCCGCCCCGGGCTTCGCAAGCAGCCGCTCTCTCCCTCCACCCCGCAGCCAGGGGCAAACTCCAAGAAACTTTACACACAAAAAAGCAATTTACTTAGCCATTCATTTTCTAGATTTGCTCAGCAATTATTCCGGCTCTTTGTGTTTAAGTGAGTGTTTTTTCTGTCCCTGTCCAGTGTCTTTCTGCTTCATCAGATAGGGAAGCCTCGGCAGCATTTTCCCTCCAGAGAGCTGAGCCCTCACGGCCACAGAGGCTGGGGGACGAGGGCGGGCGGAGCAGGGGCAGTGGCTTAGCGAAAGCCAGGGTTGCAGGTCCAGAGGGTTGCTGAGGCTCTCAGGCGGTGACTACAAAATGTGGACCAAGCAGCAGAATCACCTGGATGGCATGCACCCTAGTGAGCGTGGATATTGGGGCCCTTCTAGACTTTCTGCCCCAGCAGGTTTGGGGTAGGGGCAGTTGGCGCGCTGGTAAATTTTGCAACCAGCTTTCTTGAAGAAGAAGAAAGACGAGGAAGGGGGAGGAAGGAGGAGGAGGAAGAAGAGGGAGGAGGGGGAAGAAGGGGGGGAGGAGGAGGAGGAGGAGGAGGAGAGGAAGAGGAAGAAGAAGAGGAAGAAGAAACCCCTGCTTTGCGGCACTTGCCGATTTCCTGGTGTAAGTATTCTCACTTTGGCAAATTTCAGCTTCCCATGTGATGACGTCACTGAGCAAAGCTGGGAACAGAAGTGGCCCCTCGGCGCCTGTGAGCTGGTAAGAGCTGGTTCCAGGACACCATGGGGACAGGGCCAGGAACCTGCATGTTTATTAGGCTCTCCTGGATGATTCTGACGCAGGGGACACGGTACCAGGCTTTTCAGGAGAAGCAGAAAGAGATGGAAAACCGCTACAATTCTGAGCATAGAGCCAACATTAATGCGTTTTGCTTTCTTTGTCTGGAGGCAGCCCTCCAATCTCCAAATAGCCACGTAGCACCATCACCACGTTTGTCATATCCGTTTACAATCTGCACTGTTCGTTCCTTGTTTTTAATTTACTACTCTAGCCTTTCCCTTAATCATGTTATGTAAGATGCTTCAAATACCACTGTGAGTGTGAAACCACTACTATTTGCCATCTATAAAAAGACGTGAAGACATGATAACAAAAGCCATACTGTTAAATTCTAGTTATATACCACCCCCTGTCTAGCGTTCTGAGCCTCAGGCCTGATTTCTCTTTGTTAACAAGCATTAGAGAGGTGTGGAAGTCCTATTAGCACCAAATGGTGATATTCTCCTTCAGATAATTAGGACTGCAAAAGACTTGAAAAGGAAGTGACTTCCTCTCTATGAGAAAGAGTATACAAAGAAGGCTTATTGGCATAACTTAAAACATCTTCCATGCCAAATAACACTAAGCCCCACTTCACTGAGCCTTCTAGAAAATGACATAATTGAGGTGTCCGGTGGTGATGATGGTGAAGGTGAGTTATCCATTACTGACCTCTTGCTATGTAACAGACTTTAAGCTGAGCACTCCACTTATATCACCTCTAATTGCAGGGAAGGGAAAAGAAGCTTGGAGAACTATTACACTTGGCCTCCATCTCGTATTGATCACGGAGCCAGGATCTGACCCTAAATCTTGCTGATTCCAGAAACCTTATTAAGAATACACACGTCAAGGTTTGCAGTTGGTTTCCTTCTTTTCCTCATCGCTTTGTGGGAGGATCGAGTCACATTACATCCACAAAACACCTGACCCACATCCAGCTGCTGGTATGCTCATGCAAGATGGTGGGTCCCGTCCTTCCTATGATGATCTCCACATTCCCTGAACAGACCCCCGTAAGTGAGTCTTCTCTTCAAAGTATTCCCAAAGCAGAGGCCTCTTTAGCCGCAAAACAAAGTAAGGCCACGTGTTGTACACAGAGGTTTTATCATTACTCATATGCCCCTTAGTCCTCTGACCCCCCGTCTATGGCTAAAATAAATGGAGAAATATTAACTTGGCTCCCAGCTGATAAGATGTTGTTTTCCTTCTCATTGACCTCCTCAAGATAACAGTTTTGAACTTTGATAAGGCGTTTCTTCAGTTCTTAGTTCTTCAGTTCTTAGTTCTATACTAAGAGTTGCCAAGAAGTCACTGGAATCAAATTCTGAAATTAGAAAAGGAGCCAGAGGACACATAAAGACACTGGGTTTTCTGCACAATTGATTTTAGAACGAATGGGAAGGCAAGACAGAGAGAGCGTGACAGACCCCACAGACCCCTGGCTTCCAACTCAAAGTACTCGACCTGACAACCTGTATGTCCCTCATGTTCCTGATCCTAAGACTGCCACAGACCTCCCAGAGCTGAGGCTGGCTGGGGAGACAGTCCACTACCAGTGCCTGAGGTCATGAAAGCTATTACCAGGGACAAGATGCTCAGCCTCAGTGGGTCTACGATGGGAGACAGAGACCTATTTTCTACCTGTCACATCAGTATAATGATGGCACTAACAACAGTTTTGATATTAATAGTAATGACACAATTTTTGAAATTAGATGAACTACATCTGAAAAATGTCCTCACAGTCTCTAAGTAATTCTATAAATGTTAGGGATTAATGTCCCCCATCCCAGAAGGGGCTGTTACCGAGAGGCTGAGGCAAGGAGCGGTTATTCACCCACAGTCGGTACACACGAGGCACCTGCTGTGTGCGTGTTTCACATCAGGTCACCGCCCAACATGCTGTGATTTTTCACTCTCACTATGCAAATGTGGGAACCGAGGCTCAGGAAAGTTAAATATCTTACTCAAGGTCACATGACCGGTAGGTAGGAAAGCCAGTACTCAAACCCAAATGTTACGGGCTAAATTGTGTTGCCCACTCCCCCGAATTCATATGTTGCACACCTAACCCAGGTACTTCAGAATGTGACTGTATTTGGAGACGGGGTTTTTAACAGGTGACCAAAGTAAAGTGAGGTCGTTAGGGTGGGCCCTAAATCAGGAGGACTGGTGTCCTTGTAAGAAGAGATTAGGACACAGAAACCCTCTGAGACCGAGTGGCAGCCATCTGCGAGCCAAGGAGAGAAGGCTCAGATGGTACGCACTTTGCTGACACCCTGATCTTGAACTTCCGGCCTCCAGGACTGTGAGAAAATAAACGTCTGTCGTTTAAACCACCCAGCATATGGCATGCTGTCATGGCGGCCGTAGCACACCAGCTCTCTTGTTTCGTGTCTCGTGTGCATGTCACTAGGCCACCCTATCAGGATGTGTGTGTGTTTGCTTACGGTCTGGTATAAAATCCACTCCAAGCACCACACGTCATAGCTTCTCTGAATCCATAGAGTGTACACATCCCCATTCTCATCAATTTCCACTGGGGCAAAATCATAGGCTCCCCGGGCTTTGCCCCCAAGATCCACTGCGAGAATTTACTGAAATTTTCTCAGGCATTTTCCAGAGTCGATGGTCCTTTTTGGGTTCATTCGCTCAGTGAGCCGTGTACGGTCTGCATCAGAACCAGTGGTCACCCGTAGAGGCCCGGTCTCCGGCCACAGGGAACTCACAGTGTAGCACCAACTATTCCTTGTCAAACATCACAAACCGCTGATAATGCTCCTTCCCCCTGAGCCTGCTGCCAGCCTCAGAAACCTTCTCAACTCTGGACCATAGGAAGCTGCTACGGGACGACTGTACTTCACACATGACACTGAACCCACACACCCCCCACCCCTCCACCTTGTAGGACAGGGCGGAGCTCTCACGGCCAGGCCTGCCTCATCCATCCCTCTGACCTCGCGACCACACAGATTTGCCCAGTAAAACCCAGCAAAGGTGCAACTCCAAGGTCAAACCGCCCCAAGCCTCAAAATCTCTGCTTCTGCATTTCCTACAGCCACTTTGAAGCTAACAAAAATATCCAGGTGGAACAATGGATTGGGAAATTAGTTAATCTGACTGGCTGGACCGCAAGAAACGAGGAGACGGGACGATCAGGAATGGTAAACAGGTAGCAAAGAGCCCTCCTCTCTTTTTCCCTTCTGACTGGGTGCACTGACCCTTCTCAACACCTCATATTCCCAAGAACTCAAATCTCTGTACATCGAGCGTTTTAGTCACCTGTTGCTATATGCCAAACTGCCTCGACATTTTAAATAAAAGGCCATTTGCCTTTGTTCACACTTTTGTGGCTAAGAAATTCAAGACGGATTTAGCTGGGTGAGTCATCTCTTACATGGAACAATCCCGCCAGGGGGCTGGAGGGTCTGTCCCAAGGTAGTCTCTTTACTCACAGCCTGGAGCCTGGGCTGGGAGGCTGGCTGTCAAAGCCAGCTGTTGACATGGGGTCTGTTAAACCGACCGCCTGCATACGCTCTCTCCTTAGGGCTTAGCGCCTGGGTTCCCAGAGGACATATCCGCAGAGCAAGTGTTCTAAGAGGTCCGGGATGAAGCCGCAAGGCTTTTTATGACCCGGCCTTCAGTGTCCCTGAATATCATTTCTGTTGCCTTCTATTGGTTAAGCAAGTCGTGAGGCCACTCAGATTCAAGGGAAGGGGAGTAAGATTCTCCCCACTCATGGGAGGAATATACCAGAACAAATGCGGTCCTCTTGAATCTACCCACCACACGCTCGAATGTGCTTTGGGAAAAGGTTCCCAAATCAAAGGAGTGAAGGCATGACCCCAAAGTCCCGTGAACCAGATCCTATGTGAGTTTTAAAGTTTTTAATCAGCACGTGAACACTCAGTCAGTTGCTTTAGCAACAGCCCAGAACCACGACCGGAAGGTTTATTCAGAAAGTTGCTGGGGGATTAAATCCAACAGATAGGAAGGCCCCAGACATCCTGGGTTATGTGAAGGCAGAATTTCACCCCCGACCAACCACAGGATTGCCTTTTTCTCCCCAACTCCTTGGTCGGAGGAAGAGGGATGGTGCTGGTGAAAACCTGTACGGCCCCCACCCACCAAACAGGCACCGAGATTAGGCTCTGCAGGAGCCATTCGGAGGCAGCAAACTGGAGGATTCTGGGCACAACGTGGGCCTCGAACACAGAGCACACGTACATGCGGGTCTGAAATCCTTAAGAAGAATTCAGGATTAAGAGCACACGGTAAAAAAAAAAAAAAAAAAAAAAAAAAAAAACAAAAAAACCCACCAGAAGACTTCACCATGTGTCTAAGCATTACAGAGCTCTGAGAGACCTCTTGAAAATGCAGTCGGAGGAAATGAAACATAAGGGCACTGTGTTCAGACTCCCTACCGGGACTGAGCATGGCAAATGGAAACACCCGGGCCCTCCCAGCTTCACTGCGGCATCAGTAGGTAAGGGGCCCACTCATCACGCTCAGCAGCTTTCTGTTGACTGGCCGCAAATCCTAAAAGAATTTACTGTTGAGGACACAAACACCACGGACGACATACCACACCCAGGCCCTTGCCTCCTTGTGGCGGTGCAGGAAAGAGGGGGGACACCCTGGCACTGTCAGGCAGCCCCCGTCGGTGGACTCGGCACAGGGCCATCGTGATGTGAGTGAGGCTTCGGGGCCCCGGGACTCTGGCCTGGCCCTGTCGCCCTGGCGGTGAACGGAAAGGACGGTGGGTCAGCACAGAAGCAGAAGAGAAGGGGGAGGGGGCTAACACACCATGCCCTGGAAACATAAAGTCAGATTCGAGGTGACATGGGGGCCACAGGGAGAGCTCCAGGCCTTGGCCGGAGCAGTGGCAACGAGCTGACAGGTTGAAAGACTGAACAATGTTGATGCTTGGTGAGTGTCCTCTTCCCCCTTGACCTCCGCAACCCACCCTCCCGCCCCCGCAAGTGCATTCCTCTCCTTCCTCTCCAGGCCCACCGCTCAGGCTCCCAGAGCTTTGAAGTAACGTTCCCAACACCAACCAAACACTGGTCAGCAGTTTGCAGCCCCGCCTCAGCATCCAGGGGCATCATCGAATGACAGGACAAAGAAGTGGGGTTTTTCTCCCTCTCTTTTTTCATGACCCTGAATCCTCACTCGCCACAGGGTTTTCTGCCACTAATCACTGAAGGAAAAAGGTGAATCCAATAATTCAATGATCAACTCTGGAAATTTTGTTTTGCTTTGTTTTTCAATATATGAAATTGATTGTCAGATTGGTTTCCATACAACACCCAGTGCTCATCCCAAAAGATGCCCTCTTCAATACCCATCACCCACCCTCCCCTCCCTCCCACCCCCCATCAGCCCTCAGTTTGTTCTCAGTTTTTAAGAGTCTCTTCTTATGCGTTGGCTCTCTGCCACTCTAACCTCTTTTTTTTTTTTCCTTCCCCTCCCCCATGGGTTCCTGTTAAGTTTCTCAGGATCCACATAAGAGTGAAACCATGTGGTATCTGTCTTTGTCTGTATGGCTTATTTCACTTAGCATCACACTCTCCAGTTCCATCCACGTTGCTACAAAGGGCCCTATTTCGTTCTTTCTCATTGTCACGTAGTACTCCAATGTGTATATAAACCACAATTTCTTTATCCATTCATCAGTTGATGGACATTTAGGCTCTTTCCATAATTTGGCTATTGTTGAGAGTGCTGCTATAAACATTGGGGTCCAAGTGCCCCTATGTACCAGTACTCCTGTATCCCTTGGGTAAATTCCTAGCAGTGCTACTGTTGGGTCATAGGGTAGGTCTATTTTTAATTTTCTGAGGAACCTCCGCACTGTTTTCCAGAGGGGCTGCACCAGTTTGCATTCCCACCAACAGTGCAAGAGGGTTCCCGTTTCTCCACATCCTCTCCAACATCTATAGTCTCCTGATTTGTTCATTTTAGCCACTCTGACTGGCGTGACGTGTTATCTGTCAACTCTGGAAATTTAAGTCTGTCTCTTTCTTTCTCTTTCCTTCCTCCCCTGCCCCCTTTCGAAGAAAGTTCTCGCTATGATCTTCTGATCTGTGCACATTGATTTATTAATAGCCCTTCGCAGCCATTAGCCCAGCCCTGGATCTAAGGGGCGGGGGGGAGGGGTGCTTTCAAGCAGCAGCAATACCTTGAGGCCGGAAGAAAACGTGGGGCTGAGGGGGCTGTGTAACAGAACCCATGGTTCTACCTCCCATCCCCGCTCCTGCACCCACGGCTCTGCCAGGGGCGTGGAGAAGAAGGCACTTCTCAGGAAAGGCAAAACCCTAACAATAGACACAAACAGGGAAGGGAGGCGGGAACCCAAGACCCCGGAAAGCCCACAATTCCAAACAGGGAGTTTATCTCCACGTAACTTTGGGCAAGTTTTGCCTGGCTTGACAGACAGGACAGACAAGCATAGGCTCCCGAGTCATGCGGGACTGTGTTCAACTCCTGTATTTGTCACTTACAAGTGTGAGCCTAAACCGGTTACTTAACCTGTAAGAGGGAGATGGTGGTAATTACACTGTGAGGCTGATGAGGGATTAAATGAACTGGCACGTGGACAAGCCCCTATCGCAGGGCTGGACACACAGCTGGGTCTCAAGAAACACTGGTTTCCATGACCGGCGATCTACACCCGTGGAGGTACCATCCCATAATCTGCACCCATCTACCTCTCCAAAAATATTACAGCCGGGCAGCAAGCTCCCAGTTTCTGCTGTCCCTGCAACTTCATTTATTCAATCATTTAACCTTCCCTTCATTCCTTCCTTCCTTCCTTCATCTGTCAGCATTTACTGAATGCACAGTCCAGGCCAAGTCCACTCAGAGAGGCCAACAGAGATCTCAATAAGAACAAATGCTGGTTTTGTTCTTCTCGGGGAATCTGGATCTTCTAAAACAACGAGTAGCTGAAACGTGAGTAAGTTTTCCTATGACCTCATTCTGCCTTTATTATCATGGGCAGCATTTGCTATGTTTTAATCATTACCTAACGAAGCTCTACAGTGTTTCACAGCCCATAATCTACTTTCACATTTCATAAAAGCACAGTGAGCCAGAGATTAAAGGGCCAACAAAGGGTGTATCACAAGCTCATCTTGCTTTGTTTCTGACCAGTGACCTGCACCAGGGGCGGCACAATAGGGGCACCAGGGGGAGTGCGTGGAGGCATTCTCTCCGCTGAGAGCAGGGTGGAGCTTGGTGTGTTTTCTGAAAAGCGCATCTGGGACTATTTTGAACCGCAGGTTTCAGACTCTGCAGCCTTTCCCAGCCAGGCCCGCGGATGCAGCCTTGCAGGTTACACACGGCACAACTTTACATTACGTTACATAGGTGGTGATGCAAATGGCGATCCCTGATGTCGTATAGTGCACAGCCTGCACAGGTGTACCCCCGCAGCCTGCAGCTGGGCACCCCTATTCTCGGCGGACGTGAACAGGGTTGGTTCAAGTCCAAAACCTGAGAGGAACCACCGGGCCACACTGCCCCTCACTGAACAGCATCGGTGTCAGACACTGGTCGGTCCAGTTTTTCTCACGGCAGTTAAGCAAACCGTGACTGAAATTCTTCATCGGTAAAGAGCGAAACGAGCCCCGAGGGCTCCTGAGGAATTACCGAGAGGAGGCCTGCAAGGAGCTCCGCGCTGTGCCTAGAACACAGTGGGCACTCGCTCCCTGCTGGCCGAAAGTCTCGGATGAGCACAGGCACGTCAAAAAAAAAGAAAGCAGCCACTCAGGGCCGAAACCTGGCTCCATCTGTTGGGGGCTGGGTAACCTGTGCGTCCTTGGTTGTCTCCTCTGGAAAATGTCTCCAATTATACTTCCTCAAAGGATTTTTTGGGAGGCCTCAATATGAGCGTATACAGGACACGGGACCCACGGTGAATCGTTTCTTCTTCTTCTTCTCCTCCTCCTCCCCAACAGCAGAAGTCAGGGGTGAGCAGAGGTGCTGGAATCACATTCGAAGCTCATGCTTAGGGCGCCTGCAGGGCTCAGTTGGTTAAGCGTCTGACTCTTGATTTCAGCTCAGGTTGTGATGTCAGTTTCATGGGATCAAGCCCTGCATCAGGCTCTGCGCGGAGAGCACGGAACCTGCTTAGGATGCTCTCTCTCTCTGTCTCAAAATAAATAAATAAACCAAAAAATAAATAAATAAAAAGCTGATGCCAGGGTTACCAACGTTTACTGGGGCTCTGCCATGTATTAATCTTTGTAATGGGCTCTGGGGATAGAAAAAGGTCTATCCATTAAGACGTGCACTGTTGCAAATCATCAGCTGAAAAACTCAATGCTCCTTTTTCTTTTTCCCCAGTTCATTGCACTTCCGATTAATAAAAATTAATTACTAGAAAACGATATAACTAGAACAGTGACGTGAAATGCAAGCTACAATGCCAAACTTTGATGACTGTTACCACCGAGAGTCCGTAGGCGTAGGATGACAGTGTCATATTGCCGTAAATGTAATCAAACACCAGCTCTCCACTTCTGTGCTTCCCTTACCTTGGAGAGTAAGGGCCCAGCAGTTTGCAGACTGGCAAACCACACAATGGAGCACACCTTCAGTCAAGTGTGATCAAAGACAAGCGGCTGGCAAGCCCGTCTAGGGTGTATGCCCGTGTGAAGAAGTGGACCTTGTTATTTCTGAGGCCGCCGCACACTTTAAGGTTTCCACCTTCTTGCTTTCTCTCCCAGGTTCCAGGTCCCTCACGGAGACTGTCTATACCACCCCTGGCCTCAGATAAACTCTTACTAAGTACCCACCAATAAACACACCGAATGTCCGGGCATGACGTGGGCAATTAAGAAAGTAACTCCCAGGTGGCACCTGGGGGGCTCGGTCCGTTGAGCGGCTGACTCTTGATTTCAGCTCAGGTCATGATCTCACGGTTGTGGGATCGAGCCGCACGTCGGGGTCTGCACTGGGAGTGCAGATCCTGCTTCGGATTCTCTCTCTCTCTCCCTCTCTCTCTCTGCCCCTGTCCTGCTCTCTCTCTCCCTCTCTCAAAATAAATAAAAAAATAAACTTAAAAAAAGAAAGGAAGAAAGTAGCCTCTCCCCAAGCTGTGACCCTCTGACCCTCTGCCTTCTCACACTGCAGGGTTAATGCCCCATAGCAGATAAGTATAGAATCCTTCAAAACGATCAAAAGCCCACCTTCCACCTCTATATACTCCTAGCCCCCCACACACAATCACAGCGGAGCGTGAGTTGGCCACTCCTAGAAGTTCAAGTTTGCCACATGGGAGTAGCTAGATGTGAGGGAGTTCAGGGCAAAGCCTGTCTCCTCAAAACCAACCCTAATGGTCACCAGACCTTCCAACCCAGTGAGGAGGGTTTCTCTTTAAAAGGAGATAATTGTACTCTTCTAAGATGATAAAAAAAAAAAAAAAACAAAAAAAAACTACCTCTTTCTGAAAGGAAGCCAGTCACTGCTTTTAATAAACTCTTTGGCTACAAAGATGAAACAGGCAGACAACAACAACAAAGAAGATATTATTAACGTAATTTTATGTAATTAGATAGAGGGGTAATATTTATTTTAATATTACAGAGGAAATATCCCACAATGCAGACCTTGGATTAATTCTTTATATCTTTGGGCTGTACTTATCAAATAAAACTGTACTTATGGAAAAAGCAACCACATAAATCTTGCCCCATTGTCAGCTGGCAACTCCCAGCAAGGGCTAATTGTATTATATATCTTCTGCAGCCATGCCTAGTGGTTGTCAGGCCCAAATGCATTGTTATTTATTATATGAACAAATGCAATTTCCTTCTTGGAATCCGAGTTTGGAATTCCGTGGTGGCCTACAACGCGCCCCTCTTCTATTCAGGCGGGAAAAGCAAGACCCCAGGGAGTGTGATCTGTTGTGGAATTCTCCCGAGAAGAACAGAATCTAAGTTTCCCTTGAGAGACATCAAATCAAATCCACAAGGAGTGGCCTCTGAAGGGCCATTAGGATGGAGGTGAACTTCTAATCCTCTCTTCGAAATGCTTCTCTCTCCCAAGGGCAGGACCTGCTATGGATTTGCCGGAACGGGAAGCAGTGTCTGACCTAGCCCTGTTGGTTGGTAGCCGGGGTCACCGTGCACGCGAGCGCCACGTTATAGGTCTGGTTCCCTGTCATTTTCACTCTGCCTCTCCCTCTTCCTCTCTCCTTCTGTCCTTCTTGGGGGCCCAGGCTAGTCCCACACTGGAGGCTGCCGCCTGATGGCCACCTTGCACTTCCCGATTTCACTTGTCAGCCGGAACCAGGGCTACTCCCCTGTAGCAGGCTAGAGCAAGCAAATTCGTTCCTGCTCTCCGCATCCATTATCCCAGGACTTGTGGGTATGCCACACCGGCCTGGAACAAGGTTAAGCCTAACTGTGTTAGTCAGATAGATTTCTGCACACTCCGCCTCACCATATTCCCCTGCATTGAGGTTTGGGCACAAATATCAGTTACTGTAATGTTCGGTTTGTCGCAATCTTTTATGTATGCATATGTGTGTGTATATATGTGTGTGTCTGTGTGGGTACATGTGTGTGTATACACATGTATATACGCACATGTATATACATATATATACACATACACACAAATGTACACACATTTAAAAATCACAGAACATGTAAGTAGGCAAATGATGAAGCAGAATTTGGACAACCCTAGTTTCCTGCCAAAAGGACATTTAGTAACAATAAAAACACTAATACAGAGCTATTCCCCTGCTCTGGTTCAACTGAATACAATCTGAGCGTCTCTTATGCACAAGACACTAGGTTAGGCAGTTTCCACATACAACATTCTGAAACCATAGTGGTCACTGTGATAATTCAACTTTGCCCCCCGCCCTTCTTAAATGTGGTGAGGAGGAGACTGCAAGTTTGACAGCTACTCACTCACACAGCTGGGACTTGAAACCTGACTTCCCACTTCCTTCCCAAGACTCCTTCCGCGGTCCAACCATTTCCTGGAAACAGAGGCCCTGGGTAGGATAGACAGTGAGTCCAGGCTAGCATGGTATTTTTTTAAATGAGGTTTTAAATTCATTCCTCTATCAAATCAAGACCGGGGGTGGGGGGGGGGAGGCGGGGTTGGGGGGAGGAGGACAAAGAAGCAAACCCAATCCTTCCCAGGATTCTACACACTCAGTAAGAATTCCACAGTGGACCATTCTGCTGGGGGCAGAGCGCTTCTCCACTCTCCTTCATGAATCTAATTAAAATCAAAGCACACACCAGAGGAAGTCAAAGCCAGAGAAAGAGGCAGAGAGATTGTAGTGATGCCTCCAGGACAGAAAGTCAGCTGGTCAATTCCTTCCACCAACCTGTCTGCCCATTCTTAAATGTAACCCATCAGCCAGAAAACCAAGCTGACCACACCGCTCACACAAGTTACACGTGTGTAACTTACCTCCTCCAATTCTAGCAAAATGTCCTCCCTAGCACCTGGAGCTAGGGACTTATCTAGAAAAATAAATGGATTACAGAATGACATGTGTCTTGAATATGTGGCTGAGGAGGCGTTTGTTGTTTGTTTCCAGTGGGCCGTGGAGATCCAACTAAAGGCCGGAGACAAAGTTACAGGAAAAGAGAAAGGAGATCATTTTTCTGATGGCTTACCATAGTCTAGTTCCTGAACATAGCACATCCCATGAGAGGCAATGGTACACTCTTTGGTTGAAAAATCCACAGGTTATTTCTGCAAAGTTTGGGAGGACTCTGCAGAAGTCCTGGGAGAAAGAACAACCAAAGGACAGCTAGTGGTTACATAAGAAAAGTAGGAAATGGGAATCTGTCTCAAACTTGAAGAGATGTAACCTTCAAGGATCCCAGGGCCACAAAATTCATAGGGCATCCCAGATAAGCCATGACTGATTTCCACCGTACTGATCAGCACCTTGGACCTTGTTCCCTTCCATTCATAAAAACAGTGCTATCAGTGAATGAGCTCACCACCCAAGATAATCATAAATTCCTTGGCAGTTAAGTTAAATCATTGTTGAACTCAATTCACTGAACCCTGGGGAATATTAACACATTCTTCCAGGCCCAGAGAGGTACCTAGATGTCCCTGACCCTCCAGAGATGAGGACGATAGAAACTCCCATTTATTGGCCAACAACATTCACTGGGTTGACGATCTCCTAAGAGGAATGGTCAGAATCCTGCAGAGAAAATCAGGACCGGCTCCATTATTGTAGGACCCAATGAAAAATCAAAACATGAGACTTCTTGTTCAAAAATTATTAATAATTTTTTAAGATGTCAACAGCGGAGCATTAAACCAAGTGCAAGGCCCCTCCAAGCATGGGGACCAGGCCACAGATTCACAGGCGTGGCCCTACTGGAGACAACCCACTGTGATAGGTTCCTGAGAATGATCTGAAGAGAGAATGTAATCAAGAAATACATGTTCTTTACGATCAGCTGGCTTTTGGGGGTCCTTCCTAGTGTGGAAGAGCCGCTAGGACGGCCTCTGGCCCTCCGACCTAACGAGCAAATGAAAGCAGGTCTCCATAGACCCTACATCCTGGCCCTTGGGGGTCTTTCTTTCCTGAGGTTAAAAGGAAGAAGGGAGTGATGAGTGTAAAACAACTGACGGAACAAAAAGAAGCGGGAATATATCACTGAGGCTAGGAAGGGATCGGCCTCAGCCCCGGCCATGCAGCAGGGTGAATGGGCAGTGAGTGGGGCAGACAAAATGTAGCCACCGAATTATACCAAAGACACGGCAGAGGAGCAGCACAAAGAGAATGATTTTTTAAAAGAGGACAAGACATGGAATTAAAAATATCTAGGACACCCAAAGTCACACTAAGCATGGAAGCAGTGCCATCTAACCAGCACGGGGCTGGAGCAGGGATCAAACCGTTACGGAAAAAAATAAAAAGTATGAGAGAAATCCTAATAATGAGACCCTTAAATCTATTTTTTCCCCGGTGAATTTGGAAAAGACGACCATTTTGTAGCAGATATATGCCAAGGCTGAAGAATCGAGAGCTTTAGCCTATTTAAATCTTTATGGTGTACATTTTCACTACATATATTTTACATAAATGCATGGTAGGCTTTAATGAAAATGCTCATTACAAAAAGGATCTAGTAACTATGCCTGAACCTTTAGCACCCAAACAAACAGCATCAGAATATATACATATGGACACACCAAAGATTAATAACAAATACCCAGAGCATGCAAGACACAAATACAAGGGGAAAATATTAAGATATTAGGGGAACAAACAGATGGGGAATCAAAACAATGAGCCAACAGTTGAGTCAAAGCCCTTCTTTCTTCTTTAGGGGCCAGGTGGTAAAGGCAATAGTTTTCCAGTGGGTTTTCTCAACTATCTGTTAGTTTTGGCTCTACACTCCGATGTGCTGACATATTACTGTCTCTTCTCCCAAGAGGGACATTTAGCTAAGGTATCGTCCATTCCATTTCAAGCAGACGCTGAATATGTTTGCCTCTGCATTTGTTTGAGAATAACATCTCACCCCTCAATATTTAAAAGGTTTGGGGGTGGAGACCGTATTGCAGGAACTTTTTTTTTCCCCCCAAAAATGTATACTTTGACATTTAACCAAATTAACAAACATTAATTGCACATAAAAGCCACTTTGCTGAATTGCAATGAGCCATTTAACCCTATGGACCAATCCACCCGAGAGTTTAGGAGGAGAAGCAGAGTTGGCAATTCTCAGACGTTAAGATACTCAGCTGCCTACACCCTCGTTCCTCCGAGGTCAGAGAAAGCGATGTTGCAGAAAAAGAACCTAAGTCCAAATTAGCAATTTGGCAGCATTCTTCAAAAAGAAAAATGTAACCTCAGGACTTTCCTGGTGCTCTCGGTTGAGTCTGCCAGGACATGTGCATGGACTGTACTCTAACTTATACCCTGGCCACAGGAAGTCACTCCCCACAGAGTCCCCTTTCCTTAGCGTATATATAAAATTAAGGAACTTTTTTTTTCCATCTTCAATTTTTTTTTTTGATGGGGGGGGGACAAATCTCTCTCCGGCTAATTGCTGATTTTCTCTTAGCCCAAGGCTATGACACTTTCTGTCACATTACTTTCCTCACCGACAGTTCATCACAAAAATCATCTCTCCGTACTGTCTTCTCCAAGATGTGAGGGAGTTGTAGTAACCCATGTCTCCTTCCTCTCCCCCCCAGGAAGGTGATTCTTGGAAACAGGTGACCTACAACCGCAGCTTTGTCTTCCAGGGAACAGGTTTTCCGTCCTCCCGTGAGGGAGCACACGGCCAGGTCTGCTTTATTCACCTTTCTGTCCTCAGGGCTAGTCTCCCCCACATGGCTACATTAGCTGCTCACTAAAAGTTTAATGAATGAATAATGAGTGGTGCGGTAGCGTGACTTATGACTTCTTTCTTCCAGACCTGTCTTCCAAAACACAGCGGATCCCGAAGAAATCACACATGGCCACCAGACTCAGCGGGCACACAGATGTTACCGGTGCGTTATGTGTTTGTCATGATAGGAACTGTGGTTTGGGCTGTGTATACCGCAAAGTGCTGAGGTGGAAGTCAGGGCCTGGGGACCCAGATTTCAGGAGGGTCGTCTTTGAGGTCCCCGTGTCTCACTAACAGCTTCTTCTGAAAGAAGGTGGCAGCAAAGGAGCCGTCCGTCTTGTAAAACCTAGAAACAACTCTTGAGTTTTGTCCTGCCCCCACGGCTTTCCTCTATTAGAAAGTTTCTTCATGGGGCGCCCGGGGGGCTCAGTCGGTTAAGCGTCCAACTTTGGCTCAGGTCATGATCTCACGGTTCGTGAGTTCGAGCCCCGCGTCGGGCTCTGGGCTGACAGCTCAGAGCCTGGATGGAGCCTGCTTCAGATTCTGTGTCTCCCTCTCTCTCTGCCCCTCCCCTGCTCACACTCTGTCTCTCTCTCGCACACACAAATAAATAAACATTAAAAAAAATTTTTTAAAAGAAAACAAAGTTTCTTCTACATACCTGCATCTAAAATACGTGTGTGCATGCACACACACAGACTGTGGGTAAATGTTAGGGGAAGGTACCTCTCCTCTACCTCCAGGATGGAATTCAGGTATATATACAGCAGGCAACCACAAAGGAATGGGAAATAAGGGGTGATATTTAATATCAGTCAGGTAGACAAAGGAAAAGTGAAAATAAAATGCATTAAAGAGTTCCAGCAACAGTCTCGTTTTGCGTAGACAAAGAAATTACCTAAATTTAATATAGGGGCACCTGGGTGGCTCAGTCGGTTAACCTTAAGCTCAGGTCATGATCTCACAGTTCGTAAGTTCAAGCCATGTGTCGGGCTCTGTGCTGACAGGTCGGAGCCTGGAGCCTGCTTCGGATTCTGTGTCTCCCTCTCGCTCTGCCTCTCCCCTGCTCAGGCTCTGTCTCTGTCCCTCTCATTCTCTTTCACTCTCAAAAATAAATAAACATTTTTAAACAGTTAATATAATAATCATGCAGCTCTATGGACAAAATAATAGAGTCAAAATATAAAATCAAAATCATTAGAAACCGAAATAGAAATTAACCAAAAAAATGTAGGCGATATGAACCACCACCAATGGGATTGTCTGTAGTTATAAATCCCTCCTGGAAGGAGACCAAAGACACTAACCAACTTAGGGTCTAACTAATGCCTCATCAACAATTAGCTAACTAAAACAAGACAGACTAACACTCTTTGAAAGTTCACAGGAATGAAAATTCAAGTTGGATTGTCTATGTAATAATTTTATACCTACTTCTACAGAATGTCTTTTTATTTTCCCCAAATGTCCTTGGCATATCTACACAAATTGATCATCTAAATAAAGTTCCCAAAACACAAGCCCTCCAAACACAATGGTTTAATCAGAAAGTTGTAAGATTAGAAATGTAGAGGGGTGCCTGAGTGGCTAACTTAGTTGGACATCAGACTTCGGCTCAGGTTGTGATCTCACGGTTCTTGAGTTCGAGCCCCGCAGTGGGCTCTGTGCTGACAGCTCAGAGCCTGGAGCCTACGTTGGATTCTGTGTCTCCCTTTCTCTCTCTGCCCTGACCCCACTCACGCTCTCTCTCTCTCTCTCTCTAAAATAAATGTAAAAAATGTAGAGCAAACAATTTATGCAAAAATTGTAATTATTTTGAGTAAGCACACCTTTAATTGATGGGTCAGAAAAAAAGTTCAAAATTAAAATTTTCACCTACATTTACAAGTAAATAAAAGGTATATAATATATAAAATGCCAATAGGTGACCAATAAATCCATACATGATGTGTTAAATACTATAGTCAAAAGCAGATTCAGAGGGTAAAGGTTTTATATACTTTAAAAAAATTTGTTTAATGTTTATTTTTGAGACAGAGCACGAGCAGGTGAGGGGCAGAGAGAGAGGGGGAGACAAAGAATGTGAAGCAGGCTCCAGGCTCTGAGCTGTTAGTACAGAACCCGACGCAGGGCTCGAGCTCATGAACCGTGAGATCATGACCTGAGCTAAGTCGGACACTTAATCGACTGAGTCACCCAGGCGCCTTAAATATTTTATGTATTTATGCACACACATAAGACAGGGTTAAATATTAGGTATATGAAAAATACTTTATACTCTAAATGCTATACATGTATATTACATTACAATCTTTTTCCACTTAAGTTGAAAAATAAAGGGAAATATATAAGTAATGGTAACTTAGTAAAATAAGAAACAGAAAAAGCACACAAGTAGCCAAAATGCCTAAGAGTGGATACATGGGGATGACAAGGTAGAAATTACAATGAACTCTGAGAAGTCAAGTAATGGAGGCAAAAAGAGAGGAAACAGAAAAGGACAATGTTTGGATAAGAAGCAAGGCAGAGTTTTTGAAACAGAACACTGTTTGACAGTCTACTAATGAATTAGAAAAAAAAATCACAGTTAAATGTTAAACATTTTCTAGGAGGCTATCAAAATTGATCCATTTGCTTAGATCAATATTTATTTGCAAAGAATTTTTTTTAAAAAGCTTCCTACTATCATTTATGTAAAATAGCCTTGGGTCCAGAAGAATTAATAGACACATCACTTCAAAGATTAACTCATTTTTACAATATGTAATCTTACCCAGCCCACACAAAAGAGATAGACAATTCCCAAAGTTTTTAAGTTGGACGGACTATAACTAAGTTGAAATATTCCAAAGGACAAACTATAAATTCACTCCTGTTTGGGACTATGATGTAAAAATTCTAAATAATATTTATAAATATTTTTTTAATTTTTTAAATGTTTATTCTTGACAGAGACAGAGAGAGAGAGAGAGAGACAGAGTGTGAGCGGGGGAGGGGCAGAGGGAGAGGGAGACTCAGAATCCAAAGCAGGCTCCAGGCTCTGAGCTGTCAGCACAGAGCCCGACACGGGGCTCAAACTCACAGACCGCGAGATCATGACCTGAGCCAGAGTGGGACGCTTAAGTGACTGAGCCACCCGGGCACCCCTAAATAATATATTTTTAAACTGAATCTAGCAATGCATTTAAATAAGACTACAAGCATTTCAATAGCATGCAGCTCTCTACTAAAGAGAGCTGAATACCATATTAAAGCATCATTTAATAATAAGGGGTCTATTAATAGATTGGTCCTCTTCAATCCATCAAAGACAAAAAGAGATTTTTTTTTAACTCAAAGAAAGCCAAAATTATAGTTAATAAAATTAAACACCAAATGCTGATAGCATCTTATCAAAATACTTTCTAAATACCGTAAACAATATCCATCTGCAACGAGTTGCATAGTATCCCCCAAAGTGTTCACGTCCACCCAGAACATCATAACGTGACCTTATTTGGAGACAGGGTGTTTGCAGATGTAACTAAGGTCAGGATCAAGATGAGATCATTCTGGTTTAGGGTGGGCCCTGAATCCAAGAAGAGTGTCCTTATGTGACACAGAAACGGATGCACGGAGACACAGGGAAGGTGACGTACACAGAGAAAGGGACAGGAGTAAGATGCGGCCACAGGAAAAGGAACCCCAAGACCTGCGGGCGACCTCCAGAAGCCAGAGGAAGGCACGGGACGGTTTCTGGCTGAGAGACCCCAAGACCACCGTGTCAACACCTGGATTTCAGACTGCTGGCCTCCAGAACTAGGAGAAAATGAATTTCTTTTGTGTTAAGCCACCCGGTCCGTGGTCATTTGTTGCAGCAGAAATAGGAAACAAGACACCCTAAACCACAAGTCAACGTCACACTCGACAGTCAAACACCAAAAGCATCCCCGTTGGATTTGGAGGCAAGGCAGTCATTCCTGAAGGCTACTAGGAACTGAGAGTGGGGCTTCCTGGGGAGTAGGGCCCTCTCCCTCTTGCACATGGTGGCCTCAGATCCCAGCCAGCCAGCGTGTGCAGTGCCTGAGCTGATGCTCTGCAAGCCAGGACAGAGAAGGAGCATTACCCGTGAAGCCGCGGGCGGCTGTCACCCCGTTTCCTCCTATAACTGCTCCTGCAGGTGACAAACGTAAGCTTGAGCCCTGAATCCTGCTACTCACACTTCTTGTGTAATCCTGGCCGAGGCGTCTGCTGTCTCTGAGCTGCCTCTCCCTGTTCGACATGACAGAGACAGGAATACTGTTGCTACAGGAAAGACGAAGAAGCACCGAGCCTGGATCAGAAATGCCGCTCAGCTCAATATCCGGCACACAGTAGGTGTTCAATAAATGCTGGTTTCTTTCCTTTCTAAAATATCGACATATCATGGGTGAGCCTCAGAGACGAGAATTATATTTGGTCAATTATGCTATTCATATTCTCTCAACTGTGGTAAAATTATAGATTTCACAATGTCTCTGTAGATCAATTTCTCCAGGTCTATTGAATCAGAGAGAGGCAAATCACACACCAAAACAAGAAGCAAGGACAAATGTGGTGGGTGGGAGTTACTTTAATTGGCCCACGAGGAAGAATCATCCAGATATAGGTAATGTTTCATCACGACTTTCTCTCTGTTCGTCAAGACAGCAGTGGCCAAACGGTCTAAACCCATACATGCCGGTCGGGGAAATGAAGCTTTATGTACCAAAAGCGGTTGATTTTGCAGGTTGTTTAATGCACAGACAGTTTTTAATTTAATATTTTCCCAGAGGCCTTTAAAAGTATTGGGTGCATTTAGAAAAGTCCAATAAATATTTGTCATTTTACACAGGGCCATCATTTTTGGTTTGTGGGTTTTTCCCCCCTCTCAAACACAAATCAAGTGAAATATTTAAGGTCTGAGCCAAGCGCCTAGGAGCTTATTAAAAATGAACCCAAATGAATTTGTTGGCAAATGCTGGGAGTATGGAAATGAGGCAACATTTAAGAATCCCTGAGTGGGCTGCAGAAGGAATGCTATGCATGATGCCCTTTGGGGTAAGCCAGGACTAGAAACCTGAGTAGCCAAGAACAAGCCCAGAGAGATGTGCAGGGCAGGGAGGAGAGAGGCACTCCTGCACCCCGAGCCCACCTCCCCCCACACCATGCACACATTCACATGTGCTGCAAGTCAGGTATCTGATAGCCAAGTTCAGACTGATGTCCGGTTCAAGCTCGCCTCATAGTGGGCTTCCCCCATGCTGCCTGATCAGTTGCAGCGTGTTTATTTGCACAGGTCCCAACGACCCAGCTCCACCAATCCTGCTTTTTTTTTTTTTTTTTTTTTTTTAACATCACAAGAACCACACTTCTGTCACTTACTCAGCATATATATATTCACCGAATGCCCACTGATCCTTTGTGGGGCCTGGGGTAAAATGGCGAGCAGAAACTGACGCGGTCACTCCCTCATTCACCGGGGTTCTCTGCCTCTCCATCTCGGTTCTCACCGCCTTAGCTCAGCACATGAGTGTCCCTATCATGAGCCATGGCCACCCGCCTGCCTTCTTCTCCTTTACCCTCCACGCTCTAGCCTCAGAAGACGTAAACCTGATCACATCACTCAAACTAGAAATCCATGATGGCTCCCTGATGCCTACAGAACAAGACCCCAACTCCTTAGCAGGAATTATAAGAGTCTGGCACAGATTTTCATTCTTTCCCTCCAGCCTCATCTTTAGGCTCTGCTCCTACTGGAATTTTATGTTCCAGCAACTCCAACGGATTATTACTGTCCCAAGACACTATGTTGGAGCACACCTCTTTGCCTTGGCATTTCCACCAAACCTTTTAAGTTAGGCTGGACTTTGAAATCTCCCCAAACTTCTACCTGTTTCATGGGTCCTCTGTCTGCTTGGTCCTAAATATTGGACAATCTACAAATAACCTTTTAATGGACTCCCCTCCCCCCACCTTAGAAATACTTAAAATGCCATCTACACATTATAAAGTGTATCCTTCCATTCAGATGAGTATTTACTGAAACGTAAGCTGTGCCAGACTCTGCTCGGTTTGAGGTACTCCAGAGGTGAGTAAGATATGATGACCCTTTACCCCAAAGATCTCATCATCTAGTGCATGGGATATAAACAATAAAATAAGGCATTGTAGCATGATGTGTCCAATAACACAATATCGTATGACAAAACTAAAATTATGTGTTTCATAGGGATGAGTACTTGCTTCCATGAGTACTTGCTTTTGAGTAAAAGAAGTCTTAATAGAACAGCCGATTCCTGGATAAGCTTCAATAGATTGTGGTAGACAGAGCTTCCTTCCTGGACCTGTGAATATGTTTACCCTGCTTGGCAAAAGATATTTTGCCGACGCAGTTAAAGATTTTGCGATGGGGAGACTATTCTGGATTATCCAGACGGACCCAACATAATCACAAGCGTCCTTATAAGAGGGAAGCAGGAGGGTCAGGGTCAGAGACAGATTTGAAGATGCTATACTTCTGGCTTTGAAGATGAAGGAACGGGCCACAAGCCAAGGGAGGAATGCAGGTGGCTTCTAGAAACTGGGAGAGGCAAGGAAACAGATTCTTCCCTAAAACCTCCAGAAGGAATACAGCTGTGCCAACCCCTTGATTTTAACCCAGTGAAACCCATTTGGGCTCCTGACCTCCAGAACTGTGAGAGCATAAATTTGCATTGTTTTAAGGCACTAAGTATGTGGCAACTTGTTATAGCAACAACAGGAAATTAATATACAGACATACAGGAGTTTGGTGGGAATTCATTAGGCAAACAACCTGTGTAAAGCAAGAATCCTAGACCCCTTTGCAGTCTAAGGAAAGTTCTTCAGGATCATTGGGAGTCCTCAAGGCACAGTTACCAGTCAAAGCCGTCCTGTGTCTCTGGACGGGGCTGCTGTGCTCAGTCATTGGCTGGAAGCAGCCCCCAGGAAGAGTGACCCTTGGCACAAACACAGTGAAGGATTCAGAGCAAAGCAGGTGGGGCTTGGTACATTTCCCTCCCTGGAGTTTGGGGGCGGGGGGGGGGGGGGGCTGCAGGAAAGATTCTCATGGAGTCACCACAGTGACTATTCTGCTGATGGCAGCCGATGGAAACAGCAGTTCTCCCCACTCCCCAAGGTGGACCAGCCCTCCATGGCTGGTCTCGGGGCTGGGAGGACAGTCTCTACCTTCCTTCTTTGTCAACACACTTGAGAGGGTGAGAATGGCGCCCTCATTCTTCCCGAGCGTGGAAACACTCCTTTCCCTCCCTGTCTCATTTTTGCTCTATTCATACCTGGCAGGTGAATCTCTGGGTCAAGTTGTCCATTCAGTCCGACTGAAACATTCACCTTTTAGTTCTAAGACCTAAGAAATCAGGAGTGCCTGGGTGGCTCAGTCGGGTGAGCATCCAACTTTGGTTCGGGTCATAATCTCGTGGTCTATGGGTTCCAGCCTTGCATGGGGCTCTGTGCTAACAGCTCAGAGCCTGGAGCCTGCTTTGGATTCTGTGTCTTCTTCTCTCTCTGCCCTTTCCCCACTCATGCTCTCTGTCTCAAAAAAACAAACATTAAAAAAAAATTGTAATCGAGGAAACTGGTCTCTAATTAGATTAAAATGTTCTACTTGGTGGTTCACATCAGTCTTCCATACTTCTTTGAAGCTGGAGCTCTGGAGGCTACCTCCTCTCCCTCCCACCCTCAGTATAGAGATTAACGAATATTGGGGACTTGGGGCTCAATCACTGAACAGACACTTGTTGCTTCTGGCTATTCCACATCCATTCTCTTTACTTCTGATAATTTTACACTTCCTGCAGGGAACCCATTCTGTGGGATCTAAGTGAAAAGGATTGAGCCATAACTCCCCATATGAGACAGAATTAAGCAAGTGACCCAGCCCACCAATCATTTTACTCCATTCTCCTAAGTGGAGAAGTGATGGGCTCAGGGAGGTCCAGAAATAGAACCCAGATCTATCTGAAGCTTTAGTCCCACATTAAACTAAAGTAAGATATATAAAAAACATGGTACAAAGTAAATACTCTCTAGGTGTAATTTCCCTCTTGTCTCTTAATCTTCTTTATGATGTAGTCAGATCTCCTGATATAGACGCCCATCCATCTTGACTTGGGGATTTGCCTATTGCCCTCCAGATTCAGTTCCTAGGCCAGAATCACTATAGATTTTCCCCATCATTTGGGCAGAGCATTTGGGTCTGCCTGACTGAACTTTCTCAGGCCAATTGTGAGGCCATCTAATCCCTTCCCAATTCAGACCCTGCTTCCTCTCCTTCTCCCTGGGAACCTCTGGAGGTTCAAGCCCATTGCTTGCAAGCCCACTGCTCTAACCCACAGTGAGGCTGTTTGTACCCTAGAATACTAAATGTAGAATCCACTCACTACTTTGACTGTTTTTTATCCAGGAAAAACAGTAAAGGCAGCCTCGAGGCAGAATCTGTCATTCAAACTGTCTTAAGGAAATTCTACCTTTGCGGCCTCCCTGCGAGGACCACATGACCAACCCCTCCCTGCATGGTGAGGGAAGCCCAAAGACCTTTGGAGACAAGGGTATTATGTGTGGGAAAATAAAAATCGTTGAAATTAGTCATGAAAGAGCCAAACATCTCCTGTTGTTGAATCTGAGGCACGTATATGTGCAGTGAGAATAAAGTTATTAAAAACATTCTTTTCACTATTTATATATGTCCTATCGTCTTGTTTGGCTCTTAGAGAAATTGGAGGAGAAGCCAGTTAGGTCCTTATGGGAGGTTAGGGGCCAACGAAGATGGCCATGGGTTAAACAGCACATCTGCTGGGGGGGCCCCAAAGAGCCCTGCACTGGAGGCCTCGAGCTATGTCTGATGTGCCCATGGCTTCTGTCTGTCTTTATCAGGAAGAGGTCAGACAGCAAGTTTTCTTGAGAGTAACTAAGTGACAGGAAGAAAACATAACCCCTAAGTGATCTGTTCACCAAGAAGTTATTTTTTCCCAAATGAAATTGTATCATTCCATGGATTTCCATTAGATGGGCTATTGACAGAAGACAGGGCTCTGTCACCAGACCTGGATTTGAGTCTCAAAATCTGTCAATTATGAGCTATGTGATCTTAGGCAATTTTCCTAACGTGAGTCCTGGAATTCTCAACTTTAAAGCAAAAACCGTGTGTGGGTTGTTGTGAGATTTAGATGAGACACTACATGGGAAACGCTCATGCTCGGCAGGCCACTGGATCATCGTAGAGGCTCTGTGAATGTCTGCAATTAGACCCGAGAGGAGGCACCAGAAAGGCTCTTTGGTGTCAGAACAGATCATGAGAAAAAAAATCAATATCCCCAGGCATTGGTGACAAATGGTAACATGTGACCCTCTCAAAAGTAGGTGGCTCTCCTTAGTTCAATGAGGAGACGAGAGTTCAGCCTCCGACAGCAAGTCCTGCAAATGCTCCTCTCTCTCTCGGGATTTCAGATTCGGACGGGAATCTCTGGCGATACGGCTCTCAGGAGACCTTGGGTTCTTCCTATTTTGGGTGAGGCCAGAAATACCCCAGGCAGAGCTGACTTCCAATGGGACATCCCCACAGCTGGCCAGTCGTGGTGATTATGAAGGGAAAGCAGAGGCAAATAAGACCAGCAGGGGAGAAGGTGGGTGAACTCCTTTGAAGTTCACACATTTAACTCTGTCCCAATTTTGTTCAAGGCTAACGGGTAAAGTCATTTCCTATTTTATCCAAATGAGCTCAGCAGCCTCTAGAGAGAAGACAAGGGTGCTGCTACAATATTTCCAAAGCCCTCAACTAAATGTCTTTACTCTGCCCTGTGACACCTAAAATGCCACTGGAAGGTAGAACCATACATCGTTTAAGAGCGTTATCCCGTGTTCCACAATGAACGCATGGGGTGGGAGCTTTCAGTATTATGTAATGCACATGTCAGCTAGTCTCTTTGTAGTTGTTTTATGGGAAGAGTGGGTTTGATACATTGCAAAAGTTTCCGTGGGACCAAGGACGTGCTCCAAGAGCTGTTCTGACACAAAGGTTCCAGCTCAAAAGATTCCTTCAAGGTTGTGTGCACCTCACCCCAGTCTCTGTCCTGCTCAGGGGTTCTCACACGGAGTCACAGCCAAAATCTCTCTGTGGGTGCTCTCTCGGATCTCATGAAACAACGGAGAAGACTGGAGAGGCCTCTCAAGCTCTCAGAAGGCTTTTCATCCAGGGCAAAGGTCCAGCTGAAACTTGTGAGGAAGTGACAGTTGAGTGGCGATGGGAAGGATGAGCCAGCATGAACAAGGCAGAGGAGTGAAGAACACGTCTGGGAACCCAGGAGGAGGACTGGGTGGGGGCTGGGACCAGATTGTACCAGTTCACCAGAGCCAACTGCATGCAACTCCTCCCCACTTCATGCTCAGTGACATCACATTTGGAGCTTGAAATTGTCTGTGATGGGAGTACACCACAGACATGGGCAGATGCTACACGTCAGGGCTTTTCTTTCCTTCTTTCTTTTTCTCTTTCTTTTTTTTTCTTTCTTTCTTTTGGATAAGGACTTTATCTTCTTTCCTATGTTCTCATTGCTAACAATCTGCATGGCAGATTCTAGATGCTCATTAAATGTGAATCTTCTGGGGGCGCCTGGGTGGCGCAGTCGGTTAAGCGTCCGACTTCAGCCAGGTCACGATCTCGTGGTCCGTGAGTTCGAGCCCCGCGTTGGGCTCTGGGCTGATGGCTCAGAGCCTGGAGCCTGTTTCCGATTCTGTGTCTCCCTCTCTCTCTGACCCTCCCCCGTTCATGTTCTGTCTCTCTCTGTCCCAAAAATAAATAAACGTTGAAAAAATAAATAAATAAAAATAAATGTGAATCTTCTGGAAGCAACTTGGAGATAGTTACAGGATTCACAGACTGGCTTTCCCAACTGTCTAACCTACTGAATGGTTGGGAATCACCATGGTGGAACGGGGCAAGCCTTGTTCCAACATCTCCCAGCTGGTCTCAGAGAAAAAGGCTCCCACCTGCCTTGAGCAGAGCCTCTTCCTCTCACTAACAACATGGTCAACCAAACACGTGAATCTCACTTTTTTCCCCACAGCTTTGACAATTGCTCTCAGTTATAACTTTCTACTGAAAGTACTGGGATAGTCTATGCTGGAGTTTTCTTGTCCTGATGCCATCCAGGGACTCAAGGACTCAGTAAGTCACAGCTTGGTCACCCACAGTAGAGGAAAAAAGAGAATCGATGTCCAGCCTTTTCTATGAAAGCAATAGTACGCCTAGACACGTATTATTAACAAGGGCTTAATTTTAAGAGTGGGAGTTCTAGAGTCAGGGATAATTAGATTTAAATCTTGACTCTATCACTAGTTTTTGTAACAGGGGCAGTCTATTTATCTTCTCTGTGCCTAGGTGTCCTTATCTATAAGGATTTGATAGCATACCTCCTAAGGTTGTGACCAAGATTTAATGAGATAATGCAGGTGTAATCCTTGGCACAGAGCCTACTATGTCATAAGTCCCCCATAAACAGCAGTTGAAGGTTTTGAAAAACTAAAATTATAGACATGCAGAGATCCAGAGATTACTTAGTTGAACATCTCTCGTAGAGCTACCACTTACTGGGAACTATTATGTGCCAACTGGCTTTCTGGATGCTTGTAATTTATTATTTACAGTTCTTAAAGAGCCCTACTGGCCACATATCATTATCCTCCTTTTCCTAATGAAGGACCTGAAGACGAGTGAGGTTAAGTGACTTCCTCGAGGCCACAGTTAGCACCTGGCTGAACCAGAATTTTAATCAGGGTTTGCCTGTCTTCAAAACCTGTGCTATTTTTCTATACTGTATATTGCCTCAACAGGTAAGAAAGTCTGGAGAGAAGACTTCTTTAAATTTTAATTTGCTCAAGATAAAAATAAATACATAAATAGGACTAATAACCCAACTACAATCCAATTCTTTGAATCCTATGCTGGTTTAGTTTGCACCAACCTTCAAGGGCTCACCCAGCACCACACAAATAGATTTAGAGCATCTCTATTCAGGACATGTGCATGCCCACATAAACTATACGTTATGTGTTGGCCAATAATGGCATTTTAAGACTCCTGTTTGTAGGTGGAAAAAGGGGACATTTAGTGCCTGTTGATTACCCAAGGGTATGAATCACAACTTCGTTTTTTTCCCCCAATGTTAAAAAAGAGACAATGAGCCAAAAAATAGAGTCATCTGACCCCCAGGACAGCAAACCAAGAATGAAGCCCAGTTTCAACCTCTCCCTTTTAACTAATAGTTCATCTGAAATTTCCTATCAGCACTGGGGAGGTAGGTAATCTGCACGATAAAAGTCCTGCCAAAAGGGTGTCCTGACCTAAAGCAATCCTTTCTTTTCTTTTGCTATCACTTCCTCCCCCCACCCTCCTTCCTATAAAAACCTTCCACTTTGTACAACTCCTCAGAGCATCTCTCTACTTGCTAGAAAGTTTGCTGCCTGACTTATGAATTGCTTACTAAAGCCAATTAAAGCTTCAAATTTACTCGGCTGAATTTTGTTTCTTAACACCACTGACCCCACGTTTCTTTTTTTTCTTTTTTTGATCCCACGTTTCTAAGCTTCCCAGCATTGCTTCCAGTCCTGTTGCCCATAATATTTGTGCCTCAGTTTCCACATTTGGAAAGAGGAACTGCTAATACTTTGCAGTGCCACTGTGAGGATTAACAGATCTGAAAGCACTAGGTATAATTTTGTACAGACAATGGGTGCCCAGCCACATGCAGTTTCCTTCCCTACCCTAGAAACACAGCTCTGTCACATAGCCGTGCCCTCATCTCAGCCCCGGGCAGGACATGATATTCTATAGGATATGCCCCGAACCGTGCGCAAACCTAGCTTCTGTTTACACCAAAAGAGATTCTTCTATCGGGACTCTCGTTCGATGATGGGTGGTGGCAACAAGGAATCAAAGTGCAGTCTTGGGACATTCAGCAAACATTAACCACTTCATTAGTGATTATTTCACATTGAGCTCTATTGTACGCCAATTCATCGCTGGCACAGGATCCTGAGGACGGACAAGCTAGTCACAAGTGATGAACGAGCAGCACGCTCAAGGGCTTGCAGAAATAAGTTGCATGGAGAAGACGCAAGAGCCAGGTCTGGCATCCCCTTCCTGGGATGAGTGTGCGTTCACGTCGCTGATTTCGAGAAAATGTATCTGGAGAATAAGGACCACCTGTAAGCCTGGCTCTGATGGTAGTCAGCTGTCAACCCCTGAGTGAGCCACTATGCAGGCCATATTTATAAAGACAGAGGGCAGACGTGGTCAGAAAGACGGGGCTTTGGATTCCAGGAGCTGCGCTTCCTAGCTGGGTGGCCTTGACCTCACTGGCTGGCCTCCCAATCCATTGCCACTCTGACTGTTGATAATCCACGGCAGAGCTATACTCATTTGAATTTTTATGATGAAGTTTTGTGGTTGGTTTGTTCACCATGAACAATTACTTGGTCTGACCCTCTGCATTAGTTTCTGATAGCTGCTATCACAAATTACTGCAACTTAGTGGCTTAAGGCAATTCAAGGTTAGTGAATTAAAACCAACGCCTTACAGTTCTGGGGTCAGAGGTCCAAAGGGGGTCCTACTGGACAAAAACTGCCCAGTGTCATCAGAACTGGGTTCCTTCTGGAGGCTCTAGGGGAGAATCCATTTCCTTTCCTTTCAGCTTCTACAGGCTGCTTGCATCTCTTGGCTCTGACCTCTTATTCCATCTTTAAGATGAACCACTCTGGCCTTTGCTTTGTCATCACGCCTCCTCCTCTGACTTTTGGATTACACTGGACCTTTCTGACGACACTGGGCCCATCCACAGAATCTAGGATAATCTTCCCACCTCAAGGTCCTTACCTTAGTCATACATGCAAAGTTCCTTGTGCCATGTCAGGTAACACATTCACAGGTCTTGAAGTTAGAGTGTGGACATCTCGGGGGAGGGGGACAGGGATGTTTTCTGTCTACCACACCATTGTACAGTCAGTCAGATTAAAATTCAGTGACAATAACCTAGGACAAAGAGTTCAACTTCCACTGGCAAATCACTTTGAACATAACAAAGAAACGGAAGGGCTAAAGAAGTTGGAACAAAAGAAATGATTGTTGAGTTGGTTCAACTCAAACTGAGCCACTCTGTGGTCAGTTCCATTCTGGGGAAACGACGATTATAAAACGACCAATTACACAGACTTGCTTCAGAGAGGTGATATTCACAGAGCATCTGGTAGGTGTCCAGCACACTGTGGGAAAAAAACACTAGTTCTAACTTTGAGGTCCTCCCCTCTTTGCAACCACCACACCATTCCTGCAAGAAGAAAAGAGCTGGTTGTTGAGCGCCCAAGGATAAGTGGCACTGGGACTTCCTGACACAACGACATCTCCAACGAACTCACTTAGAGAAGCCCACGAAGACTTCTTTTGTCAGACTTACACTCTTACGGATTTTAGAGGTAGTAAATAACATGGAAGGCGTTTTAGAGCCTACACGGCATTTTCTGCCTTCATATTCATGACTCTCTCCTTAGAGGTGTTAATTCTCTCTACCCAGAGGAAGAGAACAAGGGTCAGAGTGGTTAAGCCCAAAGTCACATGACAGAGAAATGGAAACCCAGGCTCTAGTCCAGCTTTTCCAACTTTGCACCCCACGCTGTCTGTATATTTTCTCATGTTTGTGTCACATCCATGTATTACAGCTGGGAAAACAAGGATAAAAGACTCCAACAGAAATTAACAGGTGAGTCAACCTCAGAGCAGCTGGGAATCATGTAAATGAGATGACCGATCATTATTTTTATTGCAATGTTTTCCTTGGAGTATGTTCCTTGGGCTCAGAATCCTGGTGGTGGAGTGACCTGGGCTTGAGTCCTGGTTCTGACATTTAGAGCTCGGTGATATTCTGCACGTCACGACCCTCTCTGAGTCTCATTGCCAGCTCTTTCTCCAGTAAGGCCCTGTGTTACTGCCGTCTGGACATAAATGTAACAGTGAAGGTAATTGCTGTGTGACAGATTAGTGGGGTCAGACTATCCTTATGGAAATGTTCCAAGGGAGGTTTGATTGAATTAATCCTTCTAGAACCCTTGCAATTATGTGGAAACAATGATAGAGGCTAACTGACAGGCTTGGCTAAGGTGAGCCAGCTTTCCCTCCATCAGTCTTGTCCATATTTTCTTGGGGCACTTATTTGGGGGAGATAAATATTTAGGTTTCAAGAAATCACGCTCAGTTTCTCTGGGGCCTTCTCACTTCAGCTAGATATAAAAAGAGCCACGGTTTGGAAGGTGCATCATAAATCCAGGGACAGCTATTCTGGAACTGATTGGAGACACTTTCAAACCTAATTAAAGTGGTTTCCCTTTTTGAATTTGCTCCAGGTATGCATTTATTGCCTGGGCTAGAAACTAATTTGTAGCCAGATTTGGGATCCAGGCCCTTATACTGGGAGGTTTGTTATATGTGATTAAGCTAAACTATTTAGTTTAATACCAGAGAAGTCATTTGAAATAAAAGAAATTGCATTCCATATTCAAGAAATAAAATAGCCTTCTAAGTATACACAGAATTAAGTTGCATAAAAATATATTTTCTGAAACCAAGTACCTGTTTCAGGTGCTTTCTAAACGTGGCCTTGGAAATAGTTGCCGTAAAATCATTTCTTCAACCACAAGCCCAATTCCTGCAGACATAAACCCAGGGCCTTTTTCACCCATTGCCTTATTTTCTCACCCTTTCTAATCTCATGCTGACCTCCTTCTAGTGCAGTGTCCTCACAACGAATGAATATGATGTAAATTATTTAGCACAGTACCTGGCGCACAGAAGGCACTCACCAAATCCTAGCCTACCTCAATATCATCATCAGCATCACCCTCACCATCACTTGTCTAGGGACCTATCTTCTGGAGTGGCGGGGGGCAGGGAGGTGCAGGGGGCTGGAAGACGACAAGTGGAAGCCAGAGAATCACTAATCGAGGGAATTAATCTGTGCCTGACGATGGCTTTCACTGAGCTGCCTAAACCACTCTGCTATGTGGATCTGGCTAACTCCATACTACAAAGGAAGAACGGAGGCACGGACACATTCACACGACTGCTCAGGATCAAACAACCACGTAATTCTCATTACCTTGCACCTCCCAGCCCAGTCATTGCCCCCTCAGGGAAACCATCGCTAAACCCCTGGTCAAAGTCTGGTCTCACTTGGTGTCACTGGTATACAACCTCAGAGCATCATGCACTGCTCCCCCCTTGTAATTCTTCGCATAATCACATCTTTACTTATATTATCCTACAATTGTTATTTGTCTCTCCCAACATGTCATAAGCTTCTTGTGCGGTTTTCTCACTATCATACCCTAGTCTCTAGCACATACAGGTACCCAATGCCTAACTGCTGAGTGAATACATGAAAGAATAAAGAGACGCATCAAAAAGACCAACAATAACAAGTCTTGTTGAGGATCTGGAGAAATCGGAACCCTTATATATTGTTGGTGGAATCATAAAATGGTCCAGCGACTTTGGAAAACAGCTCGGCACCTCCTCAAAACCCTAAACATACAGTCGCCATATGATCCACCGAGTCCATTCCTAGGCATATTTCTAAGATAATCTCCAGGAGAAATATGTGTCCACACAAAAACCATGCATGCTCACCATATCACTATTCATGAGAGCCAAAAAATGGAAGACGGCCCAAACGTCTATCAACCAATGAATGAATAAACAAAACATGTTGTATAACCATGGAATATTATTTGATAATTAAAAAGAATGAAGAACAGATACACATGCTGAATCTTGAAGACTTCATACTAAATGAAATAAGCCAGTCATAAAAAAGCCACATATTACATGATTCCAATTATATGAAATGTCCAGAACAGGAAAATCCATAGAGACAGAAAGTTCAGCGATTGCCAGGGGTCCCTGGAGGAGGGGTGAAGAGTGACTGCTAAGGGCTAACGAGTTTCTCCTCAGAGGCCATGAGAATATTCTGGAATAGATGCTGGTGATGGGTGTACAACCATGTTCACACACTAAAAACCACTCAATTCTACACTTGAAAACGGTGAGTTTCAGCACAGACGTTTTTTTAGAGTTGTGCATGATACTCTTATGGTAGATGTATGTCATTATCCACTTGTCCAAGCCCATGGGATGTGCATCAAGAGTGAACCCTAACGTAGACTATTATTGGCTTTGGGTGATAATGATGTGTCAATGCAGGTTCAAAGGCTGCAGCTAACGTACCAATCTAGCGAGAGACGCTGCTACTGGGGAAGGCTCTGCATGTGTGGGAGCAGGGGGTATAAGGGAAATCTCTGTACCTTCCACTCAGTTTTACTGTATACCCAACACTGCCCTAAAACATAAAATTTAGGGGCACCTGGGTGGCTCAGTCGGTTGAGCGCACAACTCTTGATTTTGGTTCAGGTCATGATCCCGGGGTCATGGGATCGAGCCCTGTGTCGGGCTCCACTGAGCACTCTCTCTCCCCGTGCTCCTCTCTCGCGCTCATGTGCGTGCACGTGCTCTCTCTCTCTCAAATTAAAAAAATAATAATAAAGATAAAGCATGAAATCTAGTTTAAAAATGGTAACTTTTACGTATGTGAGTAATATCTCAATAAAGCTATTATCTAAGAGAAGAAATGTACAACGTGCTGGACCTTCTCTATCTACCCCAACACCAGCCTCCCTCCCCACATGGGTCTGCTTCTGTTGGGCAGTGGGGCCTCCTTGGGGACCATCAGCCCTTCACTGCTCACCTAATTCTCCTCTCTGGGATCTGGGAAGTTGACGGAACCAAATACCCTCCACCAATTCCTGCCACAAATTCATCAGGACGGTTTCACCATAGGAAGCTTGCTCCGAATGCCTCAGTAATGAATCAGTATGAGCTCCAGCCCCAGCAATAACGGCAACAGACTTTCAGCCACGTCTGTTTTGTAATGTGAGTTGTTCCACTCTATGGCTGCTGTCGTATAAATGTTTTTAAATAACAGAATCAACCATGGTCCAAGCTCATCTTCGATCACTTCCTGTCTAGACCAAAAAGCACAAGGCTAGTCTTCCCGTCATAAAAATACATCACAAACTTTATCCAAGTGGCATCACCTGCCCCTGTCATTCCCAGTCAGATCTGTCAACATGTCAGCACACTTAGGATATCTGTCACTTATAAGTGAGGGACACACAGAATTTACACAGGATACCCTCACAGGATCCCATCAGAGAAGGGCTGAAGAACGCAGTGTTTGGTGAGAACTTAAGGGGAGTTTTTAGAGCCACTCTTTAATGTAATTTATAAATACATGGTTTCCTTCCTGGTTCTTTCTGTAGAATTTGCCAATGGAAAGAGACATAAATCTGACTTGAAAGCTTATGTAAATAAACTAGCAACTACCTAGATTTTTTTTTTAAGTAGAAGACAGATTTATTTTTTCACAAACACAGCTTCTTGTTAAGAAATTATGTTTAGATGTTTCTACTCCTCCCCAAACTTTCCTAGCAGCCAAAACATTCTTCGGCCCATCTCTCTACAACGACATACGTTCTCAAGTCCCCTGCCCCACCCAAACTCAACCCCTAGAGGTTTGATAGTCTCTTTCTTGAGCCTCTTCAGGGCTCAGTCTTTACTGTATACATTCCTTATTTCATCTTCCTGAAAGCTTTCGAATGCACATATTGCTATGCTAGTATTGCACAGATTAAAGAACTAAGGCTCAAGGTAGTAAAGTGATTCGCTAAAGGTTGACAGTAAATAGAAGTGAATGGGCTATAACTGATGGTGTCTGATGGATCTCTGACCTGTCTAGATGTCACACATGTCTAGATGTTTTCTTCTCACTAATTGCTTTTAACTTGAGCTCCTCCTTTTATAATTTGAGGAAATGGATGCTTATTCAGATTGCCCAGATTGGAACCTACAGTGCAGCCCTTATCAGTAACATCATGCTTCAACCTCCATGGAGGTGGGATGGATAATCAATAAACACCTTCCCAGTATCTAATAATAAATAAGAGACCTGGCAACTTTACTTCCAGTGGGTGGGAAAAAAACGAACTAAAAAATCTCTGTTAAAATGACTGGGAAACACAAAATGACCATTAGTCATATATTGAAAGACTGAGAGAAATGATATGAAATAGGGTAGCCAGAAAACACTTTCTAGAGAAGGGCTGCTAATCTGAGTCCTGGATGATGCACAATACTTGGAATAGTACATTACCAAGGGATAAACCAAACATTGTACCACTGACCTCCACAATGTGCATTTTCTTCTTTCTTATGGGGACTGGGGTGGAGAAAGGTTGAATTTCTGCTTTTCTTCACACAGGAAAGTAGAAAGAGGCGTTGTATATGGGAGTAGTGTGGAGCGTGAGCCTCAGACCCTGGGCTCCCTCCTTTCCCAAGCTCCCCCTCATCAGATGACTTTCTAAGCTGGGGGTCCAGAGGTGGAGGAGATTCACTGGCCTATGTGTTACCAATTCCTGTATCTTCAAGGAAAAAAACAAGGCCACTCTTCCAGTGACCCCAGATTGGTAGTTCTCAGCTTAAGGAAGACCTATTTGGCAATGTCTGTAGACATCTTTGGTTGTTGTGACTTGGGGGAAGGAGGGTCCTACTAGTATCCACTTGGTAAAGATCAAGGGTTTCTCCTAAACATCTTACAATATACAAGACAGCCCTACCATAATAAAGAACTACCCAGCCTAAAACGTCAATAGTGCTGAGACCGAGAAACATTGCCCAGAAGGACATATTCTTAGTTATTTTTCCAGTTCCAGTCTAGGCCAAGCATTGTCCCCCATGTGGCAGGAGACCAAACCTTCTCACCTCCATTCTCCCTTCTCCAAATATTGACCTAGTAATGTGGACCAGCAAGGATTAGGCTGCCCATGCCAATAACTTGCCAGTATCTTAGGCCACCTGTGTCTAGCTACCCTCTCTATTTGGTGCCATTGATTTGACTTGTTCTTGAACTATACTCATAGTACCCCTCTCTATTATTTCTAGGTAAAACAAGCAGAGGTTCAGGAAGGAGAAGCAAGTAGTTTTTCCGGAGCCCTTGGTCTAATCTCTGCTTATTGTAGGAATCTCACATTTCTTGGTACATAAATTTCCGTCCAAGTCCTTCCTTGCTTTCCACTTAGCTTTTGCCCTTGGTCACACAGCTCCCTTGTCTCAGGAGACTAGATAACAAGAGGGTGAATGGCAGAATGTAGACATTACAATCAGACACAGAACTCTAAAATGCTAGTGTCATATTTGAGTCTTCTCAGCAAACCCATCGCCTGTGAAAGTGGCAACTGGGTGTCAGAGGAAATGGAGCAGAGATATTTCATTTGTAGGGGAAATTCCAGATCATCCCAAACCCAATGGCTGAGACACATTTCCAAGAGGAACAGATGGGTGCCTATGAGCATGAGGGCTTCAAACGTTCAGAAAGAGAAGATGTTTTAGCCAAACTTCCTGGGGGAATCCATCTGGTCCAGGCCCAGACAACTTACCCCATGAGGAGGCTAGATGAGGCCCGACAAGGCCTGCAGTTCTGTGGAGGCGGGCTTGTGGAAGACCGACGTTCTCATTGGCTACCGGTCTATTCGGGTCTTGATGGCGACTAACGGATCATCTCTGAGAAAGAAGAAGACACAATGCTGAGAAGGCAACCCCAAGAATCCAATCTACCTGTTACAAGTGCGCCTTAAAGGAATAACCCGCACACGACTCAGCCGAGCTCCCGCTGATTGGAGGGTTGAGAGTTGCAGGTCTCCAAGTTCAGGGTGAAAGAGTGACACATTCAAGGACAACTCTCAGTGGGCATTCGATTCCCACCAGCTGTTTGGTATTATTTTTCACAGCATGGCTTTCCGTGCTGCAGGTCATTAAGCCTCCAAACTCCCAAACTCCTTAGCCTTGTGAAACTTCAGCTGATAATGTAATGTGACCACGCTATGAAATGCAACAATCTCTGGTGTGGTGCACATTTACAGGTTAAGAACAAGAGTAGCACATCCCTCTAAGCACAGAGAAGATCAAAGAGGTGTCAGTAGTGAAGGTCTAAGATGGTATTGCTCAAACTCTTGGTCTCAGAGACCCATTTTCACAGTGACAATCTATGGAAGGCCTCAAGGAGCTTTGGTTTGTGTGAATTATGTCTATCAATACTCAAACTGATGATATTTTAAAATATTTATTCATTCCTTTAAAAGAGCAATACTAAATCCGTCACATGTCAACCTAAGTAACAGTTTCAATTTTAAATAACCATAGTTTTTAAGACAAAAAACAACTTAGTGAGAACAGTGGCATTGTTTAGTAACATTTTCTGCAAACGCCTTCAATGTCTGGCTTAGTAAAAGACAGCTAGAATCTTACATTTACTTATACATTCAATCTGTTAGAATTTGGTTTTCAGTTGAAGTCTATGAAGCAAATCCAGATTCACGTAGGTATGTAATTAGAAAAGAGAAGAATACTTTAAATAGTCTTCTCAGATAATTGTGGGTAGCCTTCTTTGATACTACACCAAAACTCAACAAGGGGTATTTCTCAAAGATTGGCTGCAATGTAGAATCTGAAACCGTGTCAATAATTTTTTTAATGTGTCCAATTAAAATTCATCAGTCTATCTCACACTTTGAATGGTTTATCATGCATGATGAATCATTTGGAAAACAAAGATTCCCTGGGGTGCCTGGGTGGCTCAGTCAGCTAAGTGTCCAAATTCAGTTCAGGTCATGATCTCACGTTCACGGGTTCAAGGCTTGCATCAAGGCTCGTACATCAGGCTCGTACTGACAGCTCAGAGCCTACAGCCTGCTTCAGATTCTGTGTCTCCCTCTCTCTCTGCCCCTCCCCTGATCACACACACACACACACTCTCCCTCTCTAAAAAATAAATAATAAACATTAAAAAAAGAAAAAGAAAATACAGATTCCCTGAGGTGTGTAGATCTTTTCTAAATATTTTCACATTCCATTCATATGATACTAACAAAAAAATAAATCACACATGTGTTAATACCACCAATCTCATCCAGAACTGGGAAGCTGTCAAGCTCACAGTTGCACATACAAGTGTTCCAAAATTCTAATTTCCACTTGAAAGCTTGAATTTTAGCATTGGCAACAAGGACTGTCGGTTGTGTCTGTTGAAGCAACAGGCTCACCTTACTCATTTTCGAGAAAATGTCTGCCAAATAGCCAACTTTGCATAATTATAATTTGTCTGTCAATTATTCTTCTAGGTGATGGTGTCACAGGAACAAAGTGGCTAGTTGAGCTCACAACTCAAGCACGCGGTCACTCAAGTGCTTTTCCTCGAGGCAGCCACCGCACTCTTGCTAGGCTGCAGAAGTACTTTCCACATACTTCTCATTTCATCACACAAAATATTAAAAGATGTGTGGCCAAGGGTTGAGATTCCATGGAATTAATAATCTTTATTGCTTTATCAAGGACGTGCTTAAGAAAAACTGGCTCTAGTTGTCTTATTTTCTTTTTTAATGTGAGAGCAGGGGAGAGAAGAAGACAGTAGTAGCTTGTACAACCCAGCTTGTGTAACCACTGTGTTGACTCCCGCCAAGGCACCAACACTGGCATCCACCATGGCTTTTGCACCATCAGACCCAGTGTCAGTACTATGGAAAAGCCAATGTCTCAACATTAGGAAGATAGTTTTGCACTCGCAAACCTCCTGCAAGTCTTGGGGACCCTCGAGGTCTCCTGGATCATGCTCAGAGGACCTCGGCAATGGTACAGCACTAGGAAGCTTAAGTGACCACATCCGGGAAGTGTCAATGGACAGCTTCCCCCGGACTGGAGGAGATCAGACATTCTTTTGAGAAACCTCCTGTTGGCCACAACGTGGAGATGGCTTGAAGGGAAGGCTGACAGGGTAAACGCAGGAAAACCACTTAGGAACCCACTGAATTCATCTGGATGAGAAACAATGAGGGTGTAAGTATGGCAAGGGGGTCGGGGTGGAGGGAACACTCTGGAGAGCTGTGGAAGGGTCACCATGTTATGAGTCCTAAATCCAGATCTCGACTCCATCACCAGGCAGGTCATTAAAGCTATAAATTACAAATTAATCTTGAAAAAAAAATAAAGGAGGAGAGTGTGGTGTGTGAATTCTTCTTGCGCTCTGTGTGTGTGTATTTGATGACTCTGGGTTTCCTCTGCAGAAGTCAATGAAACAATTAAGTCTCTGCCCATTTTTCCTCATCCTGATCTCAAACAGTGTTAAAAAGGCTTGCACTACACTTTTCACACCCAGCCCTGTTAATAATTCATGCCCTTGCCTTCTTCAGTTCTTTTTGTATTTGCTGCTTAAATCCGGCGGTTGTGTGCATGTGCTCCTTTGCTTTCTGAATGCCCCATCCTTCCAAACATTCAAACAGCTACTTCTTTAAAGCCAGGAATTGGGAGCTGGTGAAATCCTCTCTACCTGCCACCAAAAGCCTAACAAGGGATAAAAACTGATCTCTGCTAACTTTGTCATCTCACTTTTGTTTTTTGTTTTTTTTTTTAATTTTTTTTTTAACGTTTATTCATTTTTGGGACAGAGAGAGACAGAGCATGAACGGGGGAGGGGCAGAGAGAGAGGGAGACACAGAGTCGGAAGCAGGCTCCGGGCTCCGAGCCGTCAGCCCAGAGCCCGACGCGGGGCTTGAACTCACAGACCGCGAGATCGTGACCTGGCTGAAGTCGGACGCTTAACCGACTGCGCCACCCAGGCACCCCGCATATTTTTTTTTAATTTTTTTTTCAACGTTTATTTATTTTTGGGACAGAGAGAGACAGAGCATGAACGGGGGAGGGGCAGAGAGAGAGAGGGAGACGCAGAATCGGAAACAGGCTCCAGGCTCCGAGCCATCAGCCCAGAGCCCGACGCGGGGCTCGAACTCACGGACCGCGAGATCGTGACCCGGCTGAAGTCGGACGCTTAACCGGCTGCGCCACCCAGGCGCCCCTTTTTTTTTTTTTTTTTTTTAAATTTTTTTTTTCAACGTTTATTCATTTTTGGGACAGAGAGAGACAGAGCATGAACGGGGGAGGGGCAGAGAGAGAGGGAGACACAGAATCGGAAACAGGCTCCAGGCTCCGAGCCGTCAGCCCGGAGCCCGACGCGGGGCTCGAACTCCCGGACCGCGAGATCGTGACCCGGCTGAAGTCGGACGCTTAACCGACTGCGCCACCCAGGCGCCCCTAAAAAAAATTTTTTTTAATTAACAAATACATGTTTTATTTTTTTTCAACTTTTTTTTTTTATTTTTTTTTATTTTTGGGACAGACAGAAACAGAGCATGAACGGGGGAGGGGCAGAGAGAGAGAGGGAGACGCAGAATCGGAAACAGGCTCCGGGCTCCGAGCCGTCAGCCCGGAGCCCGACGCGGGGCTCGAACTCCCGGACCGCGAGATCGTGACCCGGCTGAAGTCGGACGCTTCACCGGCTGCGCCACCCAGGCGCCCCTTTTTTTTTTTTTTTTTTTAAATTTTTTTTTTTCAACGTTTATTCATTTTTGGGACAGAGAGAGACAGAGCATGAACGGGGGAGGGGCAGAGAGAGAGGGAGACACAGAGTCGGAAGCAGGCTCCGGGCTCCGAGCCGTCAGCCCGGAGCCCGACGCGGGGCTCGAACTCCCGGACCGCGAGATCGTGACCCGGCTGAAGTCGGACGCTTAACCGACTGCGCCACCCAGGCGCCCCTTTTTTTTTTTTTTTTTTAAATTTTTTTTTTAACGTTTATTCATTTTTGGGACAGAGAGAGACAGAGCATGAACGGGGGAGGGGCAGAGAGAGAGGGAGACGCAGAATCGGAAACAGGCTCCGGGCTCCGAGCCGTCAGCCCGGAGCCCGACGCGGGGCTCGAACTCCCGGACCGCGAGATCGTGACCCGGCTGAAGTCGGACGCTTCACCGGCTGCGCCACCCAGGCGCCCCTTTTTTTTTTTTTTTTTTTTAAATTTTTTTTTTCAACGTTTTTTATTTATTTTTGGGACAGAGAGAGACAGAGCATGAACGGGGGAGGGGCAGAGAGAGAGAGGGAGACGCAGAATCGGAAACAGGCTCCAGGCTCCGAGCCATCAGCCCGGAGCCCGACGCGGGGCTCGAACTCCCGGACCGCGAGATCGTGACCCGGCTGAAGTCGGACGCCCAACCGACTGCGCCACCCAGGCGCCCCTGTCATCTCACTTTCGTGACAAATTCTCAGCTTCGCTTGTGTAGCTTAGCCCAGAGTCCTTGTGGCTGAGCCAGAAAAGGGGACTCTGCTGCCGCTCGGGGTGTGGTCTGTGGACCAGCAGCATCGGCTTCAGTGGGAACAGGATTTCTCCACCTCAGTACTATTGACACTTGGGGCCAGAAAGTTCTGTGACAGGAGCTGTCCTGTGCACTGTGGGATATTTAGCAGCATCCCTGGCCCGCACCCACCAGATGCAAATAGCACCCTCATCCTCCAACTCTGACAACCAAAAATGTCTCCAGTCTTTGCCAAAGGTCCACTAGGGGCAAAACCGCCGAAACTGAGAACCACTGTCCAACCCTCGTCAGAAATGTAAACGCTCCAGCCCCATCCCAGAACTAATGAGTGAGCATCTGTATATTCCAAGACTCCAGGTGATTCATGGGCACATTCAAGTAGGAGAAGCACTGGGCTAGAGGTCTGGTTTCCAAACTTGGCTGCCCACTGGAATCACCTAAGCATCTCTAAGAAAACTTTGGTGTCTGGGCCCCAGCCCCAGAAATCCTAACTGCTCTGGTGTGGGTACCACCTGGCCAGTGGGAATTTTAAGATCTCCCCAGGGGATTCGGATGCAGCAAAGTTTAAAACCATTTCTTGCATGGTTTAGCCCTAATCTTCACATTTTTGCAGGTGAGGAAACCGAGGCATAGAAAAGTCCAAGAACTTCCCCATCTGATAATCAGGAGAACCAAGATTTAAACTATGAACTACAATGTGGGACAAGAGCCCTGGTCATGCCCTACTGGCCCCCTGTAGGTCCTCTGACAGTCCTGGTCATTACTTCCGCATGTCTTTGTTAACTTCCCCTCTTCCTGATTAGACGGTAAGGTCTCCAAGGACAACGATCATGTGTGGCTGGCTCACCATGCCTGGGTGTCTCTCTGGGGCTGAGAACATCCTTGTGCACAACAGACAAGCAATGTTGGAGTGAGAGAAGCGATGAACAAAATGAGCAGAGAACACAACACAGCCAAGTCCGCATGTGTGTGGTACCAAAGCCCTCTCCTCTACTAAAAGGAATCAGAAGAAAACTGCAGGGGTTCTGTCTGTGGCTGAGTGCAGCTGGACGCCCCTCCTGCCTGCTCGCTGGCCAGCCTTTCGGGCTCGATGGCTGCCAGCGGAGGCCAGAGGAGGCTGAGCTCCAGCAGCCACGGCATCAGCACCTCCAGAGGAGCATCGGTCACACGGAAACGGTGATCAGTGGCACTTCCCCTCCAATCCTCTGTCCGCGCGAATGGCGAGGCCAGCTATGTTTCTTCACAGGGAAAGACACCATGGTTCAGTAGTAGTGACTTGCTGTTAAGTGTTGGGGGAGCTAGAACACAGAAGGCCCTGTGATTCCAGCCCTCTCAACAACCAGGGCACAGAAGGGACTCTCTCTGGGTACCCTGGGGTCAGGGAGGCACTTCAGGTGTCAGGCCCATCTACTTTCTCCAGCCTCATTTCTCACTTTTCTCCCTCCCTCTCCCTGTCCCTCCTAACCCAACAGAACTCTCCATTCACTCCAGCCACCATGCTGACCCCCTTTCACTTTCTTGAATGTTCCACATTGTCACTCACCTCCAAGACTTTGCACGTGCTATTCTAGTGGCCTGCGATGCTCCTACAGCTCATTCTTCTCCATTCTTCAGGCCTCAGCTGGTATGTTAACTCCTACAGGAAGCCCTCCCAGACTACTCCTCACTAGGGAGACAGCTCTGTTTTACGTTCCTACACACACTCTGACTTCTGCCACTGCCCTCACAACACTGTCTGATGGTAATTTCTTATTTGTCATCCGTACTATGTGGTAAACTTTGGGAGGCCCGTGAGCATGTTCACGTGCTTCACCTCATACTCCAACACCTAGCATAATTCCTCGCACAGAGCATGTACTGAATAAACATTCATTCAGGGGATCAATAAGCCAAACACTGTCCATAGCACCCCAGCCAAGACTTGGGCCTGTGTACTCCCTTTCAGCCAGATCTAAGGCTAAAATTCCAATAAGGAGGTGGGGAGGGGCAGGGGGAAAGTTTGTTTCTGTTTGGATGTCTGGGAAGTCACATTATGTGTCAAGTGATCACCAAAGCGGCAATTGTCAGTTTCCTGCCTCTCTGCAGGCCTCCTTCCTCATCAGCCTTCCTGGATACAACCTGAATGATGAGAGGGAAAGGAGACCGCACAGCAGCACCCAAGCTCTGGACCATGCACAAGAAGCAGGTCCATCCCAGGGCAGGGAGTCAGAGGCTGGATGAGCCACACTAAACACACGTGGCATTTACAAGGAATGTCCTACCCAACACTGGCATCTGACCAGAGAGTAAGGGTAGGGCATGTTAATGTAAATATTTGCACGGTTGAAATTTAGCAAACCAGGATGTGAATTCTCCTGAGCCAACCCTGGAACACACCGTTGCAGGTGAAGCTGTGAATTTCTGCTAGAGGCTCAGCAGCGAGGGCGAGGAGAGCTCTGAGGGTTTCTGCCTTTCTCACTCCCCATGGCCACCTCAGGCAGCTTGAGTCTGAGAAACCTTTGGGAAAATAACCACAGTCCTCTCAAACCTTCCCTGCAGGGAACTGGGCTACTAGAGGTACTGCAGGTAGCCTGACTCTGAGGAAAGGAAGGGAGATCCAGGCAGAGGGGACAGTCCACACAATGGTGTGGAGGCCAGCACGCATGAGTCATGTTCAGGGGTAGGGAAATGGACCCAATGTACAGAATGAAAGCAATGAGCCAAAGCAATAGAGCATACTGAAGAGAACGGTGAAAAGTAGTGATGATGTTGATGAAAATGGTATACCAAACATAGGTAGAGCCTCGGGTTGATGCTGTCTTCTACTCTATGACAAAATTCAAATTAGGTACTTAGTACAAGTGCTCAGCAACTGTCAGCCACACATAACATCACTTGATTCACACCAAACCCCATGACAGACTGTCATTACCACCACGCAACAAAAGGAAAAAACAAATGAGAAACAAAACTGAGCCTGTGTAAATTAACACATATACACACAAGTTGGCCAAGATGCCACCCTAGGGGATGTCAGAATCAGGTTGGGCCAGAGTTTCTGAATCCAGGCCCACGGTCCTCTTCAGTTTATCACACCAGGCTGGTAAACTAGAACTCTCTACAAAAAGCAGGGGAACCAGAACAGACATGGGGCACAGCAGTGGGAAGTCATGCCAGAGGTGTGCTACTGAGATTTCTCCAGTCCAGGGCTGAGAGCAGATTGGAAGTGGGGGCACTGGGGGCAGGGAGAAAGGGCATCTCCCACTCTGGGAAGATGAAGGTCCCAGACAAAGGGGGTAACAGCAAGACAAGAAAGGAAGAGGTGGATTGGAGAGACTCGGGGGTAAATCCACGTTCTGTGGGAGCAAGACATAGAACATAAAAGTGGGAGAACTAACACAGCCACATACATACAGGAGACAGTTCTACAAGGGAGATAGATGAAGATGACTCTTGAATCCCATAAGAAGTGTAATCCTTTAAGGGACATGCCTCTCCCTTCTCCTGCTCTTCCTCCCCTCCTTTGTTAGAGTAATTTATTGAGGTAAAATTCATACAGCATAAAAGTAACCATTTCAAAATGGACAGTTCAGCGGCATTTAGTACATTCACGACATTGTGAAATCACCATCTCTATCTAGTTCCAAAATACCTCCATCACTCCAGATTAAAACCTCTAGACCCATTAAGCACTTACTCCCCATTCGCCATTCCCTCTAGCCTTGGCAGGCACTGATCTTGTGTGTCTATGGACGTGCCTATTCTGGACATTTCTCACAAATGGGATCATACAATCTGTTGTCTCCTGTGACTGACTTCTTTCACTTAGTGTTTTGTTCTCAGGTTCATCCACACCGCAGCATGATCTGTGTAATTGCCCCCCTTCCGAGGCTTGTCCCACCTCACACCACCCCTCAGAACATTCTCAGAGCCCACAATCAGCCCAGCACTGGTGGAGCTCTTCCTTCAGGGCGCTGTTTATGGCAAATAATTGTATAAGTCCTTCCAAGTGGAGGGGAAAAATTGACAGTAAACGTGGGATGAGCACTCACTTCCAATGTCTATCTCATCCCTAGATGTGGTACCTGTACCCTGACATAGCAAACAGGAAGACAGGATTCCCGGGGGGAGTACATCTCAGGGTACATGTTGTTCTTTATTTCTCAATGCTCCCAGCATCATCATAGACAAAGAGTACAGAAGGTGAGTAGCTAGATCTCACTGCATCCTAACTTTGTCCTGATGCATAACCGTCAAGACCTCACATTTCAAAGGCAATGGTTGTTTCAAAGGCCAACAATAAGCTCTTGCTCTTTGACTTGCTCTGTGAGCCCCACAGGGTTTTAGATTTTTTTTTCAATTTTTGCATTTAGATCTTTTTAAAGCCAGCACTGCACAAAGCACAAGCGTATGAGTGAATTCCCCTGATGAGAGCTCTGCATGCTGCCAGGGATGAGCCCAAGAGGGGCTGATTGGACAATATCTGCGTGGGACCCAGCAGGTCACGGTCAAGGGTGGACTGCAACTGCCAGGGGCGTATCCAGAGCAGAGTTGGGTGGACGGAGAGGCAGAGCAAGCGGGAAAGGCAGGCATCTGAAACTCCATGCTCTCCTCTCCGCCTCCCTCCTAGTTCAGTCTCACCATCCCACTCGTGGGCCGTGACCACAAAGGTTCCCCCACTGCCAGTCTTAAGCTTTCTGTACCCCTCCACAGCACAGCCAGAGCCATCATCCCCAAGGGGGGACTGAGAGCTTTGCTGTCATCTTCACAATCCTTCAGTGGCTCTGAAGCCACTATAGCAAGGTTGATCCTACGTCTAGACACCCAGAGGCCCTCGGCACTCTCTAAACTAGGGGCCAGCCAATGTTTTCCGTAAAGGGCCCAAAGGTATATTTGAGGCTTTGTAGGCCCATCATACTCCCCGTCACAACCATGCAACTCTGCCCTCGGGCAAGAAAGCAGCCAGTGACGATAGGCAAATGAACGACCGTGGTTGTGCTCTAATAAAACTTTATTTACAAACATGCCACTGGCCACATTTATCCAATGGGATGTAGTCTTGTCACTCTTGCTCTAACCTTCGAAGATATATGCAAAATGATGTCCAACCGGGCCTTTCTGTGGGGAGCAGCTCGACAGCTTTGGGCAGACAGTGAAGAGGGTGGATGAACCTCCAAATGCAAATACTCTAGGATGGTCTCACCCCAAGCCTCTGACTGTTCACTGGCCTTGCTGTGAACGTGCTGGTTATAGAATATACCAAGTTCTCTCCACACCTATCTTCACACATGCACAGCCTGACTGCCTGCTCCTGGCCAGCATATCTCTTCATTCAATAAATACTCTAGTACCGACTGTGTGCAAGGCACTGTATAGTTTTTGCATTCATGAAATCTACTGCCTAACAGGGGAAAACAGTTATAAGAAAATGAAGGAGATAAAGAAATTACACACCCCGTAACTAACAACAACACTCAATTGTGCTAAGTACAGCGACAGGAAAGGAAAGAGGACCACGGCGGTCAGGTGGCCAACCATCGCAGTGGGTTTCCAGGAGATGGAACTTGCAGTGCTAAAACCAGGAGGTCCTGGTTGAACAGGCAATGTCATCCTAATGAGGGTGCACTTGGGAGACTCTAATCAGAGTGGGGGCTCAGGGAGGCACCATGGAGGATGTGGCATCGCAGTGAGATATCCCACTGTGTGACCATTGTCCCCTTCCTTCTAGAATCCTCCCAGCTTGCCATCATGCTGTTCCACCCTTTTTGTATTCCTTCCCCCACCCGCCCCCACAGCCCCCTCTACACTCCTTTTGTAGAGGCAGGGTCTCGCAGCAAATCAAACTCTTTCTCCACCAAAAGACAGAGTAAGACTTCCTCTTCGCATCAATATTTTTGCCCAACCATATTTAAGTTGTATTTTTGAAGAGTTTTCTTTCATTTTTGAGGATTTGATTTTCTTCTCATAAGTGTGTGTGTGTGTGTGTGTGTGTGTGTGTGTGTGTATAAAGCATATGACAGAGGAAAGCTGGACAGTATACGAAAGTGTGATAGAGCAGGGAGAAAATAAAACAGACTCCGCTCCATTTCACTGGTAGTCCCTAAGACGCTCTCCTACGTCCTCCAGTCCGACCTTCCTGTATTGACCGCGATCACGTACATATTGTGCCTCTTGCTGCAGTAAACGTCTTTACGCAGAAATCTTACAAGTTTTTGTAACTGTGGCAGTAAAGAATTTTTTTTTCCGAAAGGCAACTACCTAAGTTCCATGAAAATACTTCACGGAAAAAGTGTCATTCCTCTTTGTGGAAAGCTAGCAGTTCCTGGTGGGATGCAGAAGGACAGGGGACAACAGATGTCTAGCCAGGAGTAATGGCCAAGCCTATCGATAATGCTGTCCTTATTGGCACTACGCTCATTTGCGCTGCAATTACAGGTTCTAGAATATTAACGGCAGAGGAGTCCTTTAATAATTATAGTTTCCCAAGGCTAAACTGAATCAAATAACCTGGCAAGGGGTTATTTTAGGTACTGATGGAGCCACGTGGAAGTGACATTTTTGTACCACAAATACCATCGAGTATTGCAGTGGCACAGAATTCAACCTAACCCAGCCCTGTGTTGCTAAGTTTTAAAAACTCTTTCTTTGGGGTGTACGTGTAGTAAATTAGCTTTCTTGAAAGAAAGCTCGAGGACAGGTGTTAAACGTCTGAGCTCCGATCTGGGCTCTACTCCTTATGAGGCAGAGTGTCAGTCAGTTATTGACCTCTCCCAGCCTCAGTTTCCCCGATAGTAAAACAAGGATGTCAGCAACTACATCGTGGAGTTACCAAGAGGATGATGTGAGAATGTGCAGGGTCCAGGAAACGGTGTGTCTCCAAAGGAGCTCACCTAATGGACTCCTGCTGAGAGCCCTCAGTCACAGGATGGCACCCTTAGGATAACAGATCACAACTCTTACCACCCCATCACCCTGTTCAGGAATGCGGTAAATGGTCTAAACGGACTTGCGTCTGGAGCTGACGGAGCCTGAGACCCAAGTGTTGAAGTGGCTTCCACGTCAAGACAATGGGTACCTCTGTTTGCAGGTGAGCTATGCCTTGCCTCTACGTTCACACGTGGTCCCCAGATTCCAAAGACACTGACACCAAGCCCAAGATTTGGGTTTGCAGTCACATAACCCAGTGGATATGAATCTATGGCGGAGGGAAGAGAATGTTCTACAGCAAGAGGAATTAGCACTCTTGGACCTTGAGAAGCCACACATCCATGCTGATCCAAGAGATCTGAGGTCCACATACTCAGTGTTCCTATTTTTATTTAAAAAAAAATTTTTTTTTTCAACGTTTATTTATTTTCGGGACAGAGAGAGACAGAGCATGAACGGGGGAGGGGCAGAGAGAGAGGGAGACACAGAATCGGAAACAGGCTCCAGGCTCCGAGCCATCAGCCCAGAGCCCGACGCGGGGCTCGAACTCCCAGACCGCGAGATCGTGACCTGGGTGAAGTCGGACGCTTAACCGACTGCGCCACCCAGGCGCCCCAGTGTTCCTATTTTTAAAATGAAGCTTTGGTTTACAGCAGAAAAGTCACTAAGGATCCTCTCTGGGAGTCTCAGGACATGTACAAAGACACGTGGAAGGACGTGTCCCACCAAGTTGTATTAAAAATAGATATAGAAAGTTCAAATGCTCTCTATCAGCATTAGCTCTTACTTCTAAATGGGCGACTCCTTCTCTCCTGACATAATAGACATGTTTCTGCTGCCTCAGCCTTTTGGGAAACAAGCATCCCAGAAGCCCCCGTGCACATTTTATTGTGAATCAGGTGTAAAAATCAGATGGTACTCTCCTTCCAGCCTCCTGAAAACCTGCTGATTTATGGAAACTGGGAGATATTGCATTGCAAGGTTGAAAATCAGTACTTTCCCTTTCTTCTGTTGCCCATAACACTTTGCAGAACTCACAGAAAGGTCCTGGCACTAGAAATGGGAAAATAAATAGCTCTGAGAGGGTGTTTGAGGAAAAAAAAAAAAAAACTAGCCATTTTCTCAACTGTGAAGATAATAGAAGAGCTGAGAATAAGAAAGGCAGAAAGGAAGAGAACAAATAATAGTAAAAGTGAAGTTCCAGCCTACCCACCTATTTTGTTGTGTGGTCGTGGGCAAGTAAAGCAGGCATACTAGGACTGAAGGAAAGTTGCTAGATAATTGCTAATATTCATAATCTTTTCTTCCTTAGCAAATGTCACTTTACTATTTTCCCAGACTCCTTTGAAGCTAGCTGTAGACATACAACAATGAGCTATAAGTAGAAGTATGGCAGAAAACTTCCAAAAAAGTCCTTTAAGAAGAAGAAGACCTTCCACTCCTACTTTCTTGTGGCCTCGAATAGAATATAATGGCTGGAGCCTGAGCAGCCATTTTGGACCACGAGACAACATCCTAAAACTAGCAGAGCAGCAAGTCAGAAGGGACCCACCCATGTCCCTTAATGATTTCATGAAGCTGCCATGCCAGCCTTGGATTGCCCAGCTCCAGTTATCCTTTCACTTGTGAGACTCAACCTTGTGTATTTAAACCACTATAGGAGACTTTCCAGTAAGTGAAGCCAAATTTCATCATAATGAGTCAAGTACCAACTTCATAGGTTTTCGGTGAGACCTACAAAGCCAAGGTGAGTGCAAAGTGCCTGGAAGGAATACACGACTATCCCTCTCATGAAAGAGGTGATGAGGATTAAGGAATATACTTGTTGGGGATTAAGGAGTGTATTTGTTGTGAGGAGCACTGGGTGATGTAAGGAAATGATGAATCACTATATTGTACACCTGAAACTAATAGAACACTGTATGTTAATCAACTGGAATTAAAATAAAAACTTTAAGAAACAAAGATTATCTCTCCCTTTCTCTCTCTTTCTTTCACACATACGCCATACTTCAAGATCAAAAGTTCATTGGAAGGATATGAGTAAAATATAGAATTTTGTCTTAACCTGGACAAAGACTCAGAGAACAGAGATTATTATTACACAATGGAAGAGTTGGATCATGTTAACCTAAAGTTATTTTGACTAGGCTGTGTTTTAAATTTTGATCTGTAAACTCTTAGAATTGTAAACGGTATAGAATCATATGTAGGACTTCTCCACTGATGTCTAAAAACCAAGACTAAAGCAAAACTCTTGATTTTTTAACATTTATTTTTGAGAGACACAGAGAGAGACAGAGCACAAGCAGGGGAGGGGCAGAGAGAGAGGGAGACACAGAATCCGAAGCAGGCTCCAGGCTCTGAGCTGTCAGCCCTGCGTTGGCAGGGCTTGAACCCACAAGCCGTGAGATCATGACCTAACCCGAAGTCAGACACTTAACCTACTGAGCCACCCAGGCGCCCCCTCTCGGTTCATTTTTTAAGCCAACTTCTGCCCCAGTCATCTGTATCTCAGAAAATGGCACCGCCCTGTCATTCTGCCCCCCCCCCCCCCACCCCGGGGGACTTACTCCTATTCCCTCTTTTTCCCTCCTGTCATCTAATCCGTCAGCAAGCACTATGGAATTACCTGCAAGGCCTCTCCCAAATCCATTCACTGCCCCCTCCGCAACCCCCACCGCCTAATGCCAGACACAGTGATCCCCAACTGCTGCCACAGCTCCCTTGCTGGTACACTTGCTTCTGGTCTTTGCTCTCATAAAGAAGCCAGAACGATCTTTTAAAAACATGAGCATCCGAGCATGTCATGAGTCTGATGTGAACCATCCAGTGGTTTCCCCACACAATTCGGTATCAACTCTGCATACCTCACCAACACCTCCTTCTGCCTCTCTCCCTCTTGGCTCTTCATCTCCAGCAACGTGGCTTGATTTATATGTTCTTAAAACTGCACTGAGTTTATTCCCGCCTTGGGACTTTGACGTCCGTACTTCCCCTTTCCTGACAAGCTCCTCTCTCACATCTTGGCCTGGCGTCACCCTCAACATTCAGCTCTCAGCTGTCATCTTCTCGGGATGCCCTCCCCGACCACCCCGTCTGAAGATCGCCTGCAACCCCGGTGTCTGTCACTTCCCTGGGTTTTAGCATGACCAAAACTCATGTGCATACCTGAGGTATGGGGATTTGTTTGTTTGAAACCCCACCTAGACTGCAGCTCCAGAGGAGAAGGGTCTATGTTGTGGTCATGGCCACAACCGCTGTGCTCAGCACATGGTAAGTGCTCAATAATTTCTTCGTAAATGAGTTGATAGGCCATGCCAATCGAAATATTAAAATCAGCTGGGTCGACTCAACTACTGAAGTAATATTAAATTCAAAGTGAACCCAAACAAAATTCTAACATTAATCCAGCAAGTATTCCAGGCGTTAATGGACTCCTCACCACCCCCGCCACCCCGCCCTTCATCCCATCTCGCCAGCCAAAGGCTTGCCGTGGGAGAAAGTGGCCAGTTCTGTGGCTAAACAAGCTAAGAAAGGGCTAAACTGCTTATCAATAGTAGGTGGGGGGTTAAAGAGTAGTAAACATATTCCTTCTCTTTCTATTGGCAAATGATAAGGGTTAAGAGATTACCGAACTGCTTTAAGCATCTCCAGTTGATGGGCAACACTTTTGTCTAATTAAGCAAGTCCTAGAGATACAAACCAGCCAAGGGAAGATCGTCATTTCTAACATTAGGCAGCCAGAACGGAGCTAAGCATTTTCCTACCTTTTATGGCGTCTGACTATGAACACACCGAGTGCAGTCAGCACCACACCTGTAGGGTATACCCCACCCACATGCACACACCCCAGTTAGGGAGTTTTCTAAGCATGAAAAGTAACAGTAGATCAGAGACTCAAAGCTTGGCAAGGTAGAGTGATCAAAGTGTGGTGATGCTTTTGTGGAATAGGAAACATGCAAGTTAAATAGCCACGGAGTCAATAAACCTTTCCATTGTCTTCACTGAATCAAAAGGTCTCATGCTAGTTTTCTTACTGGCAACTCGCTGCTTATCAATTATTTTAAACAAATAATTTAAACAAATAATGTTTCAGACAAAGCAAAGAGGGCAGTGTTTTAGTAACTGGGATGTCATTTGTTTAAGAGCCAGAGAGATCTGGGTTCAAATCTCACTTATCTTTAGGTAAATTATCCGAACTCCCGGATCCTCAATGTTCTCACCGTGTCAACGGGGATGGGGAACGACCAACTTAACTGGTTGCAGAAAGCACGAAAGTAGGATATTGCCAGGCACAAAGCACTCTGCCAAGCAAGTTCATGGCAAGTGCTGCTTCCCTTTCGTTCATCCCCATTTTTATTACCGTTGAAACCTGAACGCAGCCTTTGTCAGCAATGGCGATCACCGAGTCTGATCATTTCTTCAGGTGTCAGGTTCACTTCAAGTGTTCCTGCTTCTTCACATAGATTTTAACTTGAGCTGTCGTTCTCCCTTAAAATAAAGTAGGTCTTAGCACGACCCCTGAGAGCTGGGTGATCTGGGTCCTTCCTGTGTCTTCTCTGATTCCCACGACAATCCCCATCAACACCGCAAACTCAACATCCTCCCTGACGCTCCGGGAACGCTCCGATGCTGCCCTAGTCTTTGCACCTCTGGCTCCCTCCCATCGCCATGCTTCAGGTCACCAGCTCACCACAGCTCACCTGACGACTGCTGTATGCCAAGAGTCTCCCTTCTCTCCCTCCGGCGACCCTGCTTATTTGCAGCAGGACACTTCGGTACAACTATTCATTCTATGTCTGCTTGCCTATCTCATCTGCCTGCTCCCCCAGGGTCTATGCTCCTCCAGTCAGAGGTCTTACCTAGTTCCCAGCTGCCTGCTCTGAACAGGCTCAAGACAGGTGTTTACTGAATAAGCAAGCAAACAAATTTGTTGGTACAATGATCATTTTGATTTGGATTCCCCCAAAGGACAAGACAGGATTTGGGTGCAATTGGTCTACTTGGGCGGTAACTTCAAGGAAGTGGGAGAGTGACACACAGAAGGGACACAGACTGGGGAAAGGATGGATTTTCATGCCTGTGACCATTAGGGGCAACTGGGGCTCCCACCAGGGAACACTAGGCACAGAGAACAATAGCCATGTGGCCACCCACAGTCTACCCTGAGAGAAAGTATGTCTCCACCTCCCACCAAAGCACATGAGTTATTGATTGAGGGCTATGATTTCCGGAACACTTCCAGCTTCCTTCAAAACAGGGAGACTGGAAAAAAAAAAAAAAAAAAAAAAAAAAATTTAAAAAAAAAAAAAAAAGGGGCGCCTGGGTGGCGCAGTCGGTTAAGCGTCCGACTTCAGCCAGGTCACGATCTCGCGGTCCGTGAGTTCGAGCCCCGCGTCAGGCTCTGGGCTGATGGCTCGGAGCCTGGAGCCTGTTTCCGATTCTGTGTCTCCCTCTCTCTCTGCCCCTCCCCCGTTCATGCTCTGTCTCTCTCTGTCCCAAAAATAAATAAACGTTGAAAAAAAAAAAAAAAAATTTAAAAAAAAACAGGGAGACTGGGCTTCCCAGGGCAGTGAAAGCACTCAAAACAATCATAGGGGCTGGCAGGTGGGAATTAGGCAGGGTGTGCTCCAAAGTGCTACATTCCAAGAACATATATGGCAGGGACCTTTACTGTTGAAACAAAACTCAGGGCACACAGTCCAGCATTGAAAATCAAGGCCACTCCCTCAAGTCTACGAACCTTGCCGCAAACACACACAATGCGGGGCATACACAAGGTACAACAGCAAAAGCTAACTTTTCTGCTTCCTTCCCCAATGACATCTTGAACAAAGCCTGACCAAATTAAATAAAGCCACTGTGGTCACCACTAACGAGGGAGAGGCATAGCGATGTCTGGTAAAATGATGCTCCAGGAATACCCATTCGAACACACTGGGGCACCACAACATGGTCTGCAGAAAGGTTCTGTCTTGCGATCCAACATGATTCCGAAATAACCAATATCACCCTAACAAGGTTTATGCTGCAAATTACTCTGTGCAAAATGCTATTAAAAGTCAGTGATGAGTGAAAATAGCCTTCAAAATTCCACGACAACATTCAAACCCTAGATTGAGTTTCTCCTCTCCAGCCTCATTCAAATAATTATCTTCCCTGGATTAAATGATATTTTTTAATTTGATCGCATCCCATAGCCATACGTTTATTTTATTTGGATGAGGGAGAAAGGTATCTTAATTTCTCATAATAAGAGCTCTCGTGAAAGGTGGAACTTCAGTGACTGGGCAGTAATCAAAACTGAATTCTGTACAAGAGGTAAATTATACTGCCTTCGAAATTCATTTGCAAATGGTCACGATATTAATAAAATGAAGGCGAGACTGTGATTTCCCTTTTGCAAAAGTCTAGGTCCTCACTAACCAAAAGCAAACTCGCTGAGGAGCACACAGAAGCTGTAGGTCACGTGCCACAAAGCCTGAGGCTGGCCCCAGATGTGCAGTGCAAAGGGCAGACACTGCAGCAGGGCAAAGTGAAGGAAATGGCCTGATTCTTGTCTTCCTCCTTACGCTCTGGGGCTGCCCTGGGAGATGCCAGGACCTGGCCCCAGAAACCAGAATGAAGACAGACCTCGCGCAGGACACAGTTCTGCACTATTGCAAGCCCTATGGCCCCTCCGTGAGGAAGGCCTTCGAGGATGATCCCACCCCCCCCCCCATAAATTGTCTGATTTTATTCTCAACGCCTGCAGCTCAGGTTTCCCTTTGAAGTCCGCTCCGGTTGATGGCCGAGTCTCCTACCAGACTGAACGGCTTGAAGGCAAGGACCTAGCGGGGGTGCGGTAGTTTCCTGTAGCTGCCGTAACAAATTACCACTCGCTTGGTGTCTTAAAGCAACACAAATCCATCCTCTTGCAGCGGTGGAGGTCAGAGGAGAACCCGTTTCCTTGTCTTTTGCACCTTGAGAGGTAGCCTGCTCTCCCTGGCCCGTGGGCCCCGTCACTCCAACCTCTGCTTCAGTCTCCCGTCTCTTCCTCTTGCCTCCCTCTTGTAAGTACCCTTGTCTGTAGGATAATCCAGAGCCATCTTCTCATTTCAAGATCCTTAATCACATCGGCAAGGTCCCTTCTGCCACGGAAGGTAGCTGAGTGACAGTTCTGGGAATTGGGATGAGGACGTCTTTGCAGGGGCGTTATTCTGCCCACCACAGTGGTAATCACCCCTGTGTCTTAAGCGCCTGGCCAAGAAAAGCCACTTCCAGGTAACATGAAGTTCCAGTGAAATGGCAACAAAGGGAGGGAATTCAGGGTTTGTGCTTTGAGTGTGAAATCAGGCCGGCTTGGCCATGAATCCTGGCTCTACTGTGTTAGCCAGGCCAGCTTCCTGAACCTCTCTGAACATTAGCTTGTTCGCCTGTGTAATACTTACTGGGACCCACCTCAAGTGGCTACAATAAATTAGGTGATGCCTGTTGAGGGTTTTACCAGTGCCAGCTCAGTAAGCTCTCACTGAGACAGAGGGAAACCAGGGCTCAGCAAATGTTTTCTGTCAAGAGCCAAACGGTACATATTTTCAGCTTTTGAAGTTTGAAGGCCAAATGGTCTCTGTCACCATCCTGCCTTGAGAGCACAGAAACACACATAGGTGATACATGAATGAAGGAGGGAGACTGTGTCCCAATAAAACTTTACTCATGGACAGTTCAAATTTGAACTTCACCAGTTTTTCCATACATGTCACGAAATATTTTTCTTTCGATTTTTTTTTCCCCAACCACTTAAAAATGTAAAAGCATTCCTAGCTCATGGGTCATTACAAAAAAAAAAAAAAAAAAAGCAGGTAACAGAATGGATTTGACCTGTAGGTTATTAAACCTTGAATTAGATGATCTCCAAATTCCCTTTCTTCTAAGTAGCTGATGCAATTAACCATAAAATAACATTGAGGTGGGGGGTGGGGAAGGGCTGAGACTGCAAACCCAAGTTCAAATCCAAATTTCACTCTGATGGCTGGTTACCTCCAGTAGCTGATTTAACTTCTCTCAGTATGTTTTCTCATCCCAACGAGAAAGACAAACCTCTACCAAAATTCTGAAGACCGACGTAAGCAAATCTTACAATACAGTCTCCAACTTGGTCTCTGTCACGTAGTAGGTGCCCACTAAATACTAGTTTTCATCCACTTGGAGGAAGGATGCTTCCTCATCAGAAGGATCTGGCTCCAAACCGATCTGCTTTTTAAAAGGCAATTTCCAATAACAAGATGGAAATGCCAGAGACAGCATTCTCCCCTCTTAATAGCATGTCAGCCCCAGTGATTTACCCTAAAGTCGTGATGAAGAAGGAACAGCAGTGACTCTACATGGTTTTGTACACTGCGCTCGCCTGACCCATACTGGGCTTCAGAGGGGGACAGGACACACGTTGCTGAATCCTTCCGACGCCTCCCTTCTGACTGGAGGCTGAGGTTCAGAGACAAGTCCTTGGGCTGAGTCCAAGGTTCACTGCAGCTGAATTGAGGGTCAGGAATCTCCCAAATCCGTGAGAGAAAAAGCAGGAAGAAGGCAACGAGTCCAACCTTGTGCATCCTACCCAATCTCCCCCCATCCCCCATCCCCCATCCCCACACAGCCAAACCCTCTCCCGGCCACATCCACTGCCGCGAACGGAAGCACGCGGTGATAAAGCACCAGCTAAGCGCTTACATCATTTTACAATCAAACATCTCCAAATCTGTTTATCTGATCAGCCCCAAATTCTGTCAGAGCGTTGACATGTGCATTTCTAAATAATTTCAGGATGTCAACCTGAATAGACCCGCAGAATCGGAGAGTTAATTATCTTTGACAACTTTGCCAGCTAATTTCCTATTTATATGTACCAAACCGGGGGCCTCTCTCATCCCCTCCTGTCACAAAGGATTTATCAATCAAATCAAGGCCTAAAATTGTCTGCCACGGCATTCCGGCTTCCCAAAGGGGCATTTATCTGTTTGAAATCTCGCAGACTATCCAATGGCAGCGAAGTTGACGTGCAACGGAAGAGGAGCCGCGTCCTTTCTGGGTGAGGCCCCAGCAGCGGAGGGCCCCGCTGGCCAGCCCCCACCCCCGCCCCGGCACAGGGCAGCACCCCCACCCTCCCTTCCTCCTCCCGTCTTTTATCCGGCTGCACTGGCCGTGCCCCAATTTCCAAAAACGACACAAGCTCGGCCTCTGGGTTTCGGCTGACGCGCCCCCCCCCCCCCCACCCAACACCAGGGCCCCGCCTGTCCCAGCCGGTGCCCCGAGCGCCAGAATGGTGCCCCCGGGGAAAGCCAACCGGCTGGTGCTGACAGGTAGTTAGATGGTGGCGAGCAGGGCTCCTGTTGTCACTTTGTCCCCCTGACAGGCAGTCGTGTTTAACTTTAATGGCCCTTTCCGCTGCCGAGTTCCCTGAAACCTGGCCTCTGCTTTGCAGGCTTGCAGCCGGCTGTCACAGCTGGCCGTGGGGCGGGCGCGGGGAGCAGCCCGGCCCGCCTGTGATCCTGTTGTTGGTTCCTCATGTGGATCCACGGCCGCTGAGGAGGCCGCTGTGACCGGGCCGGGAGAATGAGGCTGGCCCGGACCCGCCCGGTTCCTGTCCAGCCAGCAGAGGTGCTGATGGGAGGAGGGGTTTCCGTCCCTGGTCGCCTATTCAGTCCATTTTCACCTAACCTGTTCTCTGAGCTGATCGCGTTGTACAGGGAGCCCTGCCTTTCAGGAACTTCCCGTTTAACAGGTGACATTTATTCACTTCTCCTATTTAACAAAACTATGTCGAGTGCCTTCTAGGTGCAAAGTATTGTTCTAAGCACCTGGAAGACACCAGCAAAAAAATAAGGAGGAAAAACATCAGACCTATTCTCAGAGAGCTTCTACTCGCTGCAGGGGGTCAGCAAACTGAGGCTAGCGGGCAAAATCCACGCCTGGTTTTGTAAATAAAGTTTTATTGGAACACAGCCACACCCATTTGTTTGCACATTGTCTCTGGTCCCTTTTGTGCTACAACAGCAGGGCTGAGTAGTTATAACAGAGGCCACGTGTCCCTCAAAGTATAAAGTGTTTACTGTCTGGCCCTTTACAGAAAACATGTGCTGGTAAATAAAAGTAATTTTAACACAAGAGACATGGAAATATAAATACGTAAGAGTCCAGGGCACCTGGGCGGCTCAGGTGGTTAAGCGTCCACCTTTGGTTCAGGTCATGATCTCATGGTTCATCAATTCGAGCCCCACATCGGGTTCTCTACTATCAGCATAGAGCCTGCTTTGGATCTTCTGTCCCCCCTCTCTCTCTGCCCCTCCCCTTCTGGTGTTCTCTCTCTCTCTCTCTCTCAAAACAAATAAACAAACTTAAAAAAATTAAAAAGTAATATCGAGAGTCCACAGGGGGCCTACATGGCAACTTAGAGGATTTGTCTTGTTCACTGCTGTTGATACAATGCCTGGAACACAGATTGGCACAGGATAGGCGCCCACTGGAAAGTTCTCATTTCTAGGCTGGATAAAGGGACTGGGAAGATGCAAAGATACCAGAAGATTTGATAAAGGAGGGAATAAGCTGGATTTTGAAGGAAAAAAAGCATTCACTGTAAGAGGAGGAGGGTAAAAGTTTTTGGGAGGAGGAAATTCACTTGTAGTATCTGCTATCCAACCATAGGACGGGAAATTGCATTGAGAGAACAAGGAGGTGAGAGAACACAGTAACCTGAGCGGTGGGTCACAAAGAACATCAGGAGACTGGGGAGAAGTGATACCATGCGAAGACTTGTCTTCATAATCTTACTGACAACAGACAGCAAGCAAGGAGTCTTTAGGCCCTGGCTAGTAGGGCCCCAACCTGACTCCATGCCATAGGGACCACACACTTTGGAGTACCTTCCTTAAACTTTGGGTTTCATTTCTCCATTGTGCGGTACTCTTAGATCTTTACCCCATATGTTGAGTCAAACAGATGTCCCAGTTAGTTCCAAAATTCCTACCTCTAGGGTCTCCCTAAGGCACCACAGCCAGGTCCCAGTTACAGGGGTATGACCTGCCAAGGTCATGCTGCATGAGACACAGATACTCTGCACAAATGAACTACTCCCATTTCTCCATTCACGGGCCCTTTGCCTGTCTACCCCTATTCATCCCACTTGGAGAATGGCAGGGTACCATCAACATCAAAATAAATCACGTGCCAGGCACACAGTGATTATATCAAGACTTCAGAAGGAGACACTGTTGGAAGATGTGTTATTCTACATGGACACACAAAAACAGTTTGTGAACAGCAGATTAACATGACCAGGCAATGAGTCGTCATGCCCAACCTCCTGTATTTGTGGTCGCCACCAACGAAGCACAACCTTTGCAAGAATCACCAGAGGCTAGTGGTATTCACAGACAGCATGAAGGATGACGCATCACCGTGAGTAATGATGGGACCAGCACTAACTATATGCTGGTGGGCACTGCAAACACAAGAACACCGGCCCTGTTGGAATATAAGCAGGTTATGAAAAGTCACGGTATAATTACGAGCAACAGCAGCTCCCGGTAGAAGATACGAAATTCACCAGGAATGGGGCACTAACAATGAAGGGGCACAAAGAAGTGGTCCCCAGACCTGGGTGAATGGTGCCGGGACTCCTCGCATGCACCACTGGGTCAATAAATAAGTTTGTGTTCTCTGCCTGCTATTCTAGATCTTCACCAGATCGCCAACCTTTACATGGGCCCATGAATTTTGAAGACATTTTATTTTTATTTATATTTATTTATTTATTTATTTTTTTAATGTTTATTTATTTTTGAGACAGAGTATGAATGGGGGAGGGGCAGAGAGAGAGGGAGACACAGAATCTGAAACAGGCTCCAGGCTCTGAGCTGTCAGCACAGAGCCCGATGCGGGGCTCAAACTCACAGATCCTGAAATCATGACCCGAGCCGAAGTCGGACACTCAACCAACTGAGCCACCCAGGCGCCCCATATAATCAAATTGCTTATATAGACGAGAACCCCCAAAATTTTCCCGGGGTCCCACACACCCGACAAGGGGTCGTGAAGGCACAAGGTGTCCATTTCTGTCTCAGACAATGTATTATGTTTAAAAAAGAAACCAAAAATTAAAGGGCCGACAAATGACTTGGAATAGGACATTCATTTCCCTTGAAGCACACCTAGCACGGCCCAGAAACTTGTCTTCAACCCCCTCTTTTTCCTCCTGATTCTTACCTCCCACTCTCTCCGGAGATTTCCATTTAATAAAACTGCCCCCCAAACCCGCTCCCCCCTCTGTGGCCTGCTCAGTTTTTACTTTCCCTCCTCCTGGCCATGTTAGGTGTCTGCGTCGCTCAGGGTGACCTTCTCACCCAGTTCTCCCACCATCCAGTCATCTCTACTTGACTCATTACCTGCTCCCGCATCGCAAAGCGCTAGAAAGGTTCTGGCAGAGGCGACCTCTCTCCGCTTCCAACCATAGCTTCCTCTGCGGTGGACTTTTGGGGAGAGGGTGCTGATGAGCACATTTATCTCACTAGGGTCATACATACCGTATCGTCTTTGTCGGCCTAAGTTTCTGGATTTTCCCCAAAAGGCAGAGGCGTGGAATCATGAAAACGCAGACTGTGGTGCTAGCCAGAACAGTGCCTTCCAATTGCAACGGATTTGAGTAGCGGCTAAAAATCATACCAGAGGTGGTTGTCAAGGAGATCTTGAAATCCAACAGGAGGCCGAGTGTGAGCCACCAAAGCTAAGGCCGTGTGTGGGAGGAATGATCTGGGATTCAGGCAGGGCATTAATTATGCAATTTGTTATCGGTTGCATCTTGATTCATTGCTACCTGGGCTTCTACATATAAAAATTAATCTATGGAGTTAATATGGGTAAAAACTCTCGCTAAGGAGCTTTAAATAGTGGATGGAGGCAAGCGAAACCCCTTCTCATACCCCCTCTTACAGCCAATTCCTATTAAAACACTTAAGCGTGTGTGTGTGTGTGTGTGTGTGTGTGTGTGTGTGTGTGTGTGTGTGAGATGTTGCTAGTAATCCTGGAAAAGAAGTGTAAGTCTCCACAAAATAAGGAGATGATAAGGAAATGAGATTTTTTTTTTTTGGTATTTAGATGTTTTAAATGAACACACTTTATTTTTGAGAGCACTGTTAGGTTTGCAGAAAGTGGAGTGAGTTCCCATGTAATCTCTCTTCCTTCCTCCCCCACTCACCCCAGCTGGCCCAGTATCAACACTGTGCATCAGAGTGATACTTTTGTCACAACTGATGGATCAATATGGATACACTCTTATTAACCACAGTCCGCAGTTGACATCAGAGCTCACTCTTGGTGGTGTACCTCCTACAGGCTTCCAGATGCTTTGTTTTAGATGGTTTCCTACCCCTTTAAGCACCTAAGGAATCATTAAAATTTTCTTTAAGGCACGAAAACAGCCTTTTTATAAACAATAACTGGACTCCTTACTTAGTTATCAAAGGATAAATAACTGCAAGGATATGTAACTCCAATCAATCTGGTCCAATTACACGTACGGTACAGGGTGTTTACTGTGTACCAGGAACTGGGCCCTGAGGACAGAAAAACTCTTTTTCCTCCTCAAGTCTAGAGTTTAAGAGAAAAGATGAAGATTCAGTAAGTAATGACAAGTAGGTGCCCCTTCCAAAGGGCGCACGCAGAAGCCACAATAATGTACACAAAGGGGACATTTGTCAAAGCTGGGCTTCGTCTAAGCTAGAAGCTGGCTCACGTCCCCACTACCAGCTCCCGGGTCCCGGGTATCTGGGAGGTCCAGACCAGGAGGCTTCACGTAGGTCCTGCACCACTCAGGCCCGTGGTGGTTCCCAGAGCTGCCTCCGGTCACATCCCTGCTCTGTGGGAGTGAAAAATTCGCTGCCTCGCCTCTCTGACATCCTTTTGTCTGGCAATGCTGAGTTGGCCAGTTCACGCCGGGTTTATTTCAGGGGCGAATTTCCCGAGCTTCGAGGACTAGCCGATGTACGAGGAGCACTCTGAGCATTTCCTGAGCTGCGAGGACTAGCCAAAGGACAAGGAGCACCCTGAGCATTTCCCGAGCTTCGAGGAATAGCCAAAGTATGAGGAGCACCCTGAGACAGGTTCCCTTGTGTGCTGGCTTCCCGAGGCTGCTCCAACAAAGGGCCACAAACTGGGAGGCTAAAACAACACAATGTATTCTCCGTCTGGAGGCTCCAAATCTGATAGAAGGGTGTCAGCAAAGCCACACTCCTTGTGAAGCCTCTAGGAGAGAATCGTCCCATGCCTTTGTGCTAGCTTCTGGTTGTTTCTGACAATCCTAGGCATTCCTTGGCCTGTAGACACATCATCCCAATCTCTGCCTCCATCTGTGTGTAACTTTATGTCTCTAAGTCCAAATGTCGTCTTTCCACAAAGACGCCAATCATTGGATTTAGGGCCCATCTTAATCCCATATGACCTCATCTCAGCTTGATTACATCTACCAAGACCCAATTTCCAAATAAGGCCACATTCACAGGTACTGGGGCTTAGCAATTGAATGGGTCTTTTAGGGGAACGTGAGTCAACCCCACAACACTTTCATTCCCAAAGTTGGCTCACAGCTGCTGTCCCTCAATGATGCTAACTGGGAGCAAAGCTGGGACCAGGATAAGAAACAGGCCCACAAGTCAGATGAGGCCTCCTGCCTTCAGAAATTTAATTAAACATTACCCGTTATGTGTTCATTCTGAAACGTGTGTTCTAAGTACCTACATTGCCCATAGTGTTCCAGGCACTGGAGATAGAGCCTTAACATAGAGGCTTCTATTCTGGTTTTAAAAAAGGGGAGACTGACAATAAATAAGCAAATAAGTGGAAAGAAGAGAAAGACAGCACTGCGGTGAGCACAGAGTGAAGGGGAGGGTATCAGCGGAGCTCGCGAGCTACTCCTGGAAGGTGGCTCTTGCTGGGGAGAGCAGAGACCATGAGTGCAGAAGGGGGCAGAATGCAGTTTGTCTGGCATGGAAATGGCTAGCCTGCGTCCCGGTACGGAGCTGAAGATTGGTGAGAATGGTTAACGGCAGGAAAGAGAGGGCGATGCTGCTGACTGAAGGCCCTGGGGGCGGGGATGGCCAGTGCTGAGGAAGACCAGGCAGAGGGGAGAGAACAATGGACTGGGGCGCTGGTGGACAGGTGAGAGAGTAGGAACACGCACCTCAGCCCACCGCATCCCCAGCGTGCCTGTAAGATAAAAGCCGGCTCTGGGGTGCCTGGGGGGCTTAGTTGGTTAAGGGTAGGTCTCTTATTTTGGGCTCAGGTCACGATCTCACATTTCGCGGGTTCGAGTCCCGAGTCAAGCTCTGCACTGACAGCGCGGAGCCTGGTTGGGATTCTCTCTCTCCCTCTCTGCCCCTCCTGCATGCACGCTCACTCCCTCAAAATAAATAAATGTAAATAAAACTCTAAAAAAATAAATAAGAGCCATGTCTCTGGCTTCCAGCTGGGATGCAGGGTCTGGGAGACCACACGGTTCTACAATTGCCATGAGCAAAAATGCAAATGGGACTTTACAGAGAGGAGGGGTGAGGTCAGGGGGCAGGGGCAGCACGAACAGAACACAGAGTGCCTTACGCAGTCCTGGTTTCCTGTCGAGAAGCCAGGCTCTCGGGGTAGCCTCCAGGTTTTCCATCCTGGGCTCAAGCACCCAGGGGAATGTCCTTCAAATGCTCTGGGCTTCATCGTCCTCACGTCTAAACCGGTGATAACAAGAGTCCTTACTGTTGGCTGCTGTGAGGGCCAAGTGATTGACTCGATGGAAAGGCCTAGAACAGTGTCCAGTACAGAGTAAGGCTTACTGAATGTCCCTGGTAACAGAGGGTCCCGTCCCCACTGTTACTTGGGCCACTCCTACAAATTCTGAGCATCTAGCACATGCCAGGCACTCTTCCAGCTGTTGACAAAATATGACACAGCCCATGCCCTCGAAGAAACCATGGCCAACTCAGCGAGACTGGCACATGCCAGCTCGGAGGCAGAACCTCTGGGCAGACTGGGGGTGAAGGGAAGAGAAACTTGATCAGGAATGAAAGAAAAGCCTCGTGCTCATCACTGGAAAGGCTCTCAGCGCCAGCGTTCAGCTGGACTAGCTAGGAAAAGAGAAAACACTTCCAGGAAGCAAAAGGCGCCCGGACCACCTTCTGTCATTGCCACATCCTGCACCGGGACCGACTGAGCTGAGCTCCGTGCCACCGCGTGGTCAGGACCCCCCTGGAACCAACCCCATGACTGCGCTGACAAGCCGTCTGGACACCCTGAGGAAGACACCCTCTGACAACACCCACAAAACAGAGCCCCCTGCTGCACGGATTCCTGGGGGTGCCTGGCGTGGAGGGACACTGCCGGGATGCCTGCCCGACTCTGCACGGCCCTGTGAACTTTCCCGGCTTTGGAAGACTCTCTCCCAGACCCACCATTCTCTCAGATGAACGTGTTCAGCACGACCATACCTGAGAGCAATTACCTGATACAAACGCACAGGGCTACGCACATTCACCTGAAGCTTCTACTTCCCAGAAATGCCGTGGGGAGTCCCGCGGGCATCAAGCTGGGCACAAGCATCTCCAGCACCGCGAGCCGCTGCTAACTCTCAGCTTGCCTCCCTGTAAGGGGCAGCCAACACTCCCTGTCTCTCTTGGCAAAACTAAAGGACACCATGAGAAAAGACTTCTGGGAAGACGTTGTGGACTGTATCGTTTTGTCAACAGCCATCAGGAGACTCTCGGGTGCTGGACAAGAGGGCGAAAACCACATGCTCATCAGCGCGTCAGCTGCCTCAAATCCCTTCCAGAACAAGGCAGAAAATTCATGCAATCATGGAGAGGCTTAGAACTGGCCAAGTGGAAAGTCTTTGAGAGATCACGTGATGAAATGTCCTCATTTTACAAGCAACAAAATCCAGCCCCAGCAGTTTAAGTGACGGGCCCAAGGCCCCCCCACAGAACACGGACTCTCAACCCCGCTGTTGGACTCTGGGTCACAGCCCTTCTCCGTCATGTGGCACAGCGGGCTCCTGCGAAGCCCTCACTGTTGCCAACTCCAGTGTCTGTGCCAGTGAGAGCCCCATACGGGAACTCAGAGCTTAGACTCTGTGTCCCCTGCTCTTCCTTGGGGACCGAAGTTCCAGCTGGGCTCTGACTACCTCCATGACTCTGCTTCCTCATTGGCACTCACGGCCACTCCTCTTCACAAACACCCCGACAGGCCCGGGGGGAGTATCGTAGCCACTGCAAGGGTCTCACTACCTGATGGCTTCCCACTCTGCACAGTGGACATTCGGGTCAGAATCCTTTGTGGGGGACGCTGTCCTATGCTCTGTGGGATATTCCGCAGCAGACCTGGCCTCCGCCCAGCTTTGATGACCAACAATGTGTTCAAGCATTGCCAAATGTCACCTAAGGGACAAAGGTGCCCCTCGTTAAAAATTGCTACTAGAGCACAATCACCTTTTCTTGAGCCCATTCTGCCCAGACTGTCCCTCCTCAGGACAGGTGCCCAGACACAAGGTCTGACCATGACAGCATTTGGGTCCCTGCCCAGTTTCTGTCCTTTAAACCCCCATCACTATTGCCTTCCAGAGTTAACTTTACTGCCTTTGAACAAAAAGAAACTAGCCTGGGGCTGCCTGGGTGGCTCAGTTGGTTAAGCGTCCGACTTCGGCTCAGGTCATGATCTCACGGTTCGTGGGTTGGAGCCCCGCATCGGGCTCTGTGCTCACAGCTCAGAGCCTGGAGCCTGCTTCGAATTCTGTGTCTCCCCCCTCTCTGCTCCTTCCCCACTCACACTCTGTGTGTGTGTGTGTCTCAGAAAAAGTAAACATTTTTTTAAAATTTAATAACAAAAAAATTTTTAAAAAACTACACTGGATGGTGCTCTGAAAGATAAGTGATTATATGATCTTCTTTATAAAAGCATCATTCCTGTCTGCAGTATACACAATGGATTTCTTTTTTTCTTTTTCTGAGTCACCAAAGACAAGTTAATCGAAGAGCAGAATATTTTCTGGTATCCTCTCTGAACAATTTTAGAGTCATTATTCTGTTTTTGAATATTCTTCATTGGGAAAAAAAATGATTATTTTAAGACACGGGGGTGGGGGAGGAGAAAAGTATATCAGATAATATTAAACAATGATTGCTTCGAAATTTTACTAATTATTACTGCCGCTAGCATCATTGTTTTTATTTTCTAGCTTCATCACGAAAGTCACAATTCTCAAAAGCAAAACTGCATCTAATGAGATATAACCAGGACAGGGACGTCTTCCTAGAATTTCACTTCTTGAGGTCATTCCAGTTTGAACTCCAAGAAGGGTTCACTGAACCACTGAAGGGAGGATTCTCAACTCCACACTGAAGAGTGAATCAAGATTTCCATTAAAAAAAGAAAACGCAGCGTGTTCCCAGGCTTTTATCCGTTTGTATACCTATAATCAGCTGCTGCAACTTTGCATACAAGGGATTTCTTTCTACATAAATAAAATGTTTTTGCTATTTTTAGTCACTGAAGCATTTAAAAAAAAAAAAGTGGAAGCTGTTGAAAAAGCCTGCCTTACAAAATAACTTTGTTGGCTTACTGCATGATTAGTTCTTGGTTTTTTGAAAAGTCTGTCGTACATCCTATTCCCAATTCAATTTACACTTACCCCTGTGGACCTCTCTGCCTTTTAACTGCTACTCTGATTTCTCCCCCAGTTTTATTGAGAAATACTGCCGCTCTGGTTTTTGATGCAAAGATGTCTTTCTCCCCAAGAGGCACCATGGCCTGAGATAAACGATTTCGGGGATTTGGAAAGTACTTTTAAACACGGCATTAGGAAACCTAAACATGAAGCCTCCGAGCATCAAAGGCAAACGCACCAGCAAGCAGACTGGCTGCGAGAGAGGGCTGTCAGTCCACAGGTTGGCACGATGCAACAACACAGCAAGAAGCACCATCCTATGACTCGCTCCACGCGGGCCTCAGTAGTCCACAGGTGGCCTGTTGCCTCGGCCTGAGAACATCCACCAAAGGAGTTCTGTCACTGAGTATCCACCTGCTCCCCACACACGTGGCTTCACCCTCTCTTCCTCACCCAGAGCAGAGCAGGTCAGAATTCCACTTACTACGTTCAAAAGCCTCGATAGGTAAGCTTAGAGCTTTTGTATTTAACTGTCAATGCCCAGTCTACATACTCACAGACAGTCTGCCCTTTGTAGATGCCACAGGGGTTCACATTCGTAACTGGGAGAGGCCACAAGGAACAATCATCTCAAACTCCGGAAGCGGAAGCAACTTGTTCCACACATTTTTTTTTTTTTTTTTTTTTACTTCTCGAGGTTCTGTGGCTCAACTGGTAGGCCTTCTGAGCTGGGCCAGATGGCCCAGGACCGATGATCCAGAGTGGCCTCGCTCACACACCTGGCAGGTGACTCAAGGTCAGATGAGGGGAAAGCGTGGATATGACCCGGACACACGCACTGTCCCCCAGCAGGCTGGCCCAGGCTCCCTCACGTGGTGGTAGCTGGGGGGCTCCAGGCAACACCAAGAAAGTATGCCACAACACATAAGCATTCCCCAACCCTCTGCCTGCCTTCTGTTTGCTCCCGTCCCACTGACCAGGTCCCAGGACCAGCTCAGAGTCAGTACAGGGGGTGATTACCAAAGGGTGTGCCAGAAGGAGGGGAATCGTATGTGGTCGTTATTAATTTATCACGTTTGTTCATTAAACAAATAGGGTTGATCCTCATTACTCACAGATTCCATATCTGTAAGTTCACGTAATCATTGAATTAATTTCTAAGCCCAAAATCAACAGTCACAGCACTTTAGTGGCCATTCACAGAACGGTGGAAAACACAGAGGCACTCAGTACCCGTGTCCCAGCTGAAGCCAGACCCCACCCCCTCGTTTCAGAACAAGCTCCCTGCTTGTGGTCTACTTGGGGCCACTTCTTTACGATCTTGGGATGCTCTTGCGTGTTGGCGATTTTGCGGTTTAAAACGGCCCCAAAACATAGCGCTGTCTAGTGGTCCTGAGTATGACAAGGCTGTGATGTGCCTTATGGAGAAAAAACTGGTGTCAGATAAGCTTCCTTTAGGCATAAGCTGTGGTTCTATTGGCCGTGAGTTCTAGGTTAATGAATCAACAATACATATTAAATCCGGTGTTTTTAAACAGAAACACACATAAGACAAGATTAGCTGATGAAGATGTTGCGACCAGAGGCTGGTCGGAACTTAACCCTTTCTTTGCCCTAGGAAGAGTGGTTCAGCGATGGCTAATTCAGTGTTCTCTGTAATGTTCCCTAACGTAACCACCACGGGTAATGAGAATCAACCCTTTTTGAACACCCTTTATGTGCCAAGCACCATGCCTAGAGCTGAGTATTTGGTGAGCTCCCTGCTTTCAAGGAGCTCAAAGTCCAGCCATGCACTAATCAATGATACTAATCAAGACACAGTTTTACTGCATCAGGGAAGATGCCTGAAGTATGAGCCAAGACCTAAAAGACAAGCAGGAGGGCTATAGCTCAGGTCTCCAGGACCTGGGAGCTCAGGAGCTGGGGAGACTGATTAGAAATGTCCTCAGCTGAGGCCAAGAGGCCTGGACTTTGTACCCCCACATCAACCACTCATAACTTTGGTCAAGTCAGCTCCCTTCAGCTGAGGACAACATCTGGGGAAAGACTCAGCTGTCAGCCAATGGCAATCCTGGCAGGAGAGGGGGTGAATGCTTAAATGGGAATGGTGAGCAACACTCCCCAACCCCCCACATCCCTAAAAGGAGCTAGAGACCAAGGAGACAGGGAGCTATAGCCAACAGTGGGAATGCACGTGTAACGGCCCTGCGGTAGCAGAGCACATGGATCAACACGTGAACAATGTAGAGAAGGCTCATGCAGGGCTGGGACGGAAAGCAAGGACAGGTGTGGGCAGAGATGAAGCTGGACAGCAGGGCCAGGATGAGATCATGTGGGGCCTTGGGGGCCATGGGAAGTTTGGGTCCTCACTCTAAGAGTAAGCTGAAGCCACAGAGGGTCTTAAGCAAAGGAAGCCATGTGCTGCAGTGCAGAGAACAGAACTGAGCGGAGTGGGGAGAGGTGAGGTCAAGCAGGCGTGGCAACACCGGCTCCCATGCATCAAGGTGGCAACTCTGGAGATGGCGAGAGCTGAATGGAGTCCAGAGAGGTTCAGGAGGTGAAGCTCCAGGCCCTGGCACTGGTGCAGCCGTCGGCGAGCACAGGGTAAAGCGTGATCACAGATGCTGCCTGGTCCCTGTTCGCCTGAATGAACAAATGCAGGTACCAGTGCTGGGACGGAGAACCCCAAGACGTCAGAATCAACCACAATGTACCGGAAGGTCGGGGGGGATGCTCAGGTGATGCTCAGATCTCTGTGTCTGGCACTCTGTCTTGAGATGAAGATTTCCATTTAGGAGCCACGGCACAGAGAGGCTCATCGCTGAGCCTCTGTGAGGTTGAGACTGTCCAGGGTGCATGGAGGACAAGGCCTCCAAAGACCTTAAAGTAAGTATCAGCAATCTCCCACGTTCAAAGGCCAGGTGGGAGAAGACAGAGGCAACAAAGGACCTCAAAGAACAGCTAGAGAAGTGAAAGGACATAGGGAAGACAAAGTCACAGACCCCAAAGGAAGACACCGTTTCAAAGAGAGAATGGTCCGGGATGAAGAGTTGCTGAGGTTCCAGCAGGATGAAGACTGAACATTCTCCACTGGATTAAGGACACACAACAGCTGGGGGTCTCAGACGTGAGAAAATAATCAAGTAGAATATTTCTCCCCATTGAGGGAATGACAGCCTGGTTTATCACGTTGCTAGACAATGGATTCGCTCTCTTTTGGGTTTCACTCACCAAAAGAGAAGTTACAGGAATTCTTAGCCCTTAGGGAAAGGATTGTGTGTGCCCCGAAGCCAAGTAAACACTGCCTTTGACAAGCTCGGATATGGCCAGGACCTTCTTGCTAGAAAGAAGATCAAAAGCCATCTAGTTGGTTAAGGGTCCGACTCTTGATTTTGGCTCGGGTCGTGATCTCACGGTTCATGGGATCGAGCCCTGCACCGGGCTCTACAGCACAGAGCCTACTTGGGATTTTCTCTCTCTCTCTCTCTCTCTCTCTCTCTCTCTCTCTCTGCCTCTCCCAACCTCTCTCTCTCAAAATAAATAAACTTAAAAATATATGATTAAAACAGAGCAGGAAGCAAACCATAAGAAACTTTTAACAATAGAGAACTGAGGGTTGCTGGAGGGGAGGTGGTGGGGGTTGGGATAGATGAGTGATGGGCATTAAGGAGAACACATGTGATCACGAGCACTGGGTGTTGCATGTAATGGATGAATCAACTAAATTCTACTCCTGAAACCACTACCACACTATATGTTAACCAACTTGAATTTAAATAAAATCTTAGAAGGGAAAAAAAAAAAGGATTTAGAAAAACCGGCCTTTTAAGGTAACGATCCTGCTTTCCTGAATTGTATCCAAGGATGTAATTCAGCAGAAACGGAAGAAAAAAAAATTATATGCGTGCAGATACTTAATGCATATTTCCTCTAAAAGTTAATCTTTGAAAACAACATAAATGTTCAATATTTGGGGACAATTTTAATAAATATTTGTAAAGCAACAGGACAGAATACTGAGGGATCATTAAAATGAGTTTGTGTAATCACAGAGGAAAGTGTCAAAGTGCAAATCAAACACAGAGGAGTAGTTTTGGTGTTGTGTTCTCTGTAATTACACAGACAGAGAAGATAAACAGAAATGAAATCATGAGGGGTTAGTTGGGGTCCCAGATTTCCAATTTTTAAAGTCATTAATACTTGTGTTTTTTATTTATTTAAAATATGCAGGAGTGACATGTGGGAAAGCAGCAGCAAAGGAAGAAAAATGCCTTGTGAAAAGGCTTTGCTGGGAAACCGAACACACATCACTATGCTCAGAACAGGACGGTCTTCACTCCACACTGAAGTATTCAAGATAAATTAGAAGGGAATGCCTTATTCACTGTTAACTCCAGCCCCCACTGGGAGAAGGACAAATGAACTCTCTGATTGCCCAAGTGTCTGGCAACTTTGAAACTTTGTTCCCTCTTTCACATCATCTCTGCAAAAGGAATCATTTGGGGTTAGTAGAGAATCCTACATAATTAAGTAGACGGAGCCTACTTCTCAGGTAATTATACCCGGAGGGATCCAAAGGTCCGATGTACGAAACCCACAAGGAGGGTTAACAACTTGTAGATTGTCTGCTGGACCTTCTCTCCAGATAAGACCAGGCACGAGATCTGGACAAATGTAACAGCATCCCGAGTACTTGGCCACGCTGCCCCGTGGCCAAGAGATACATGGGCCAAACCAGCACCTACGTGGCTTCTTTATCTTCTGATCCCCCGTCTCCGCTGAAGAAGCAAGAGCTGGTTGGCAGGTGCCCCTCTTGCCAACAGGGCCTGGCTCTCCTGTCCACTGGAACTGGAGACAGAGCTGGCGTTCATCGGACTGGAGATTGAGTGCCCGGATTCCCAGCAGCAGCAAGGCGCTTGTCCGCTAAAATTAAAACGTCTCCCTTCGTTCTTGCCTCACTGAATCATGGGGCTCTTTCTAGCTGCTGTGGCCGTCTTCTTGAGAAACAGGTGATCATTAAGTCCTGGCACAGACACTCCATCTCAGCCCTGGGTGTCTGGAAAAGGACAGCAACTTTTCTGCTCCAGGAGGGAAAGGCTTCGCTGTTGGTCATGAAATAAGAGGAGGCAAGATGCACCATGAAGTGATAACTAGGGGCCGCTTCGGATTGCTGACCGGTGCTCCCAGACATGGCAAATATACACTGTATTTAAGCCAGCACTTGCTATGGACAACATGCACAGGGGGAAACAAAGGAAACGGGCACCAGACACCGCAATGATGTCATCAATATCCCCTGCCTCTTGCAAAGGGATGATCTGGAGGTGCTTTTCTGACACGAAAGCCTTTGCAGCTGCAACACAAATGAACAACTGCCCTCACAGAACTGTTCTTTTTCAGGACCAAGCGTGTGCTTCAAGGATCCAGCCGGAGTCCTTTGGAAGCACCAGAGTGTCAAACAACTATCATTTTCAAGCATCTTGAAATTATCTGCTTCCCAAACCATGAAGCCCCACCCCCTTCCCCAAACAAGAACCCATTTCCCAACAGCGGGCGGCAATATCGGCATCTTAAATCATGACCACGGACCAGCCAAGAGAAGTAGAGTTTGTTTGCCAAAGTGTAGATCTTGTTAAATAAATCCTTCCTTGATGGCAGAGAGAGGCCTGGCTCAGAAAATGGCTCCTTAAACATTTTAATTTAATTCAACAAGGATTTATTGTGCACCTGCTAGCAGGAGCCAAACTCTGGGAGCTCAAACTGTGGGAGAGAGAGAGAGAGAGAGAGAGGGAGTGAGGGATGGATATCGCGATAATGAGAGAGGAGAGAGGCGTGGCAGGAGTGAGGGAGGGGAGGGAGGGATGACGAGGGAGGGGGGAGGGAGAGAGAGAGAGGGAGGGAGAGGAGAGAGGGAGGGAGGGAGGGAGAGAGAGGGAGGGAGGAGGGAGAAAGAACGAGGAGAGAGGAGAGAGAGGAGAGAGGGAGGGAGGGAGGAAGAGAGGGAGGGAGAGGAGAGAGGGGGAGAGGGGATGGAGAGAGAGAGAGCGGGGAGGGGAGCAGAGCAGAGAGGGACTCGGGGAGGGAGAGAGAGAGGGAGGGAGGGGAGAGAGAGAGGGGAGGGAGGGAGAAGGGAGGGAGGGAGGAGAGAGAGGAGGGAGGGAGAGAAGAGAAGGAGGGAGGGGAGAGAAGAGAGGGAGGGAGGGAGAGAGAGAGGAGGGAGGGGAGGAGGAGACTGAGAGGGAAGATGGAGAGGATGAGAGAGAGAGAGGAGAGAGGGACGCGGAGGAGAGAGAGGAGGGAGAGAGAGGAGGGAGGGGAGGAGAGGAGAGAGGGATGGAGGGAGAGATGGAGGGAGGGAGGGAGAGAGAGAGGGAAGGGAGGGAGAGGAGATAGGAGGGGAGGGAGGGGAGAGAGGGAGGGAGGGAGAGAGGGAGGGAGGGAGAAAGGGAGGGAGAGGGGGGGGAGGGAGAGAGGGGAAGGGAGAGAGGAGAGGGGAAGGGGAGGGAGGGAGAGAGAGAGAGAGGAGGGAGAGAGAGAGGAGGGAGGGAGGGAGAGAGGGAGGGAGGAAGAGAAAGAGAGAGGGAGGGAGAGAGAGAGAGAGGGAGGGAGGGGGAAAAGGAGAGGGAGGGAGGGAGGGAGGAGAGGGAGGGAGGGAGGGAGGGAGGAGAGGGAGGGAGGGAGGGAGAGAGAGAGGGAGGGAGGGAGAGAGAGAGGGAGGGAGGGAGAGAGAGGGAGGGAGAGAGGGAGGGAGGGAGAAAGGGAGGGAGAGGGGGGGAGGGAGAGAGGGAGGGAGAGAGAGAGAGAGAGAGGGAGGGGGGACGAGATGAGAGAGGGAGGGAGGAGGAGAGAGAGAGGGAGGGAGGAAGAGAAAGAGAGAGAGAGGGAGGAGGGAGGGGGAAAAGGAGAGGGAGGGAGGGAGGGAGGGAGAGAGAGAGGGAGGGAGGGAGAGAGAGAGGAGGGAGGGAGGGAGAGAGGGAGGGAGGGAGGAGAGGGAGGGAGAGGAGGGAGCGAGGGAGGGAGAGAGAGAGAGGGAGGGAGAGAGAGAGAGGGAGGGAGAGAGAGAGAGGGAGGGAGAGAGAGAGAGGGAGCGAGGGAGGGAGAGAGGGAGGGAGAAGAGAGGGAGGTATATTCTCTTGGCTGGGGAAAAGGTGGCAGACTGTGAACCTTCCGAAAGCAAGTTAGCACGATCCAGGCATTCTCCTGAGGGCCCACCTCTCTAGCCTGTTCCTGAAACCCGCCCCTTTTCTCTTAGGGGCACAGGTTTCAGTCTCCCGTCAGCTCCGCCTCCTGCCGATGTGTTTCTCCTTCCCTGTCTCTCGTCTCGGTGTCTCACCCTGCCCAGAACCCAGGGCACCCCTTCTCCCGGGCCCCCTGGCTTATCCGCCCCACCCCTGCCTTCTGATCCTCTAAGGATCCACTCATTTCCTGATCTGAGCATCTCCCCCATCCCAGCCGGTTCACAGCGGCCCTGCCTCTCCACACCTGTAAGACCAGGCGCGTGCTGAGGGCAGGGCGGGGCTGCGGGCCTACGGAGGCTGCCCAGGTTGGAAAGGCCTGGCTCACTACGTGGGCTTGATTTGGGGGCCCATTACCGGGTGCGTGACCTTGAGCGCACCGTCTGTCCCTCGGACCTCCCCGGGCCTCATCTGTGAAACGGGACGTGAATCATACGCAAGTCGGAGGGTTTTCATAAAGGTGCAATGCGGTAAGTGCCCGAAGTGTTTACCAGAGCGCCTGCAATCAGATACACAAAGTCTGTTTGCTTCGCTGCACACACCCCATGAGTGGAGGTGTCTACTAACGCAGAATTCAGAGGCTATCAGAGGTTCTGCTTCCAGGCCTAGCAGAGTAACTCTCAGCAAAAAGATTACTGCTGCAGGTAACAACTGAACACTCCGAACAAAACATTTAAATCTACCTGCAGGCTTTGGAGAGTGACCCAGGGCAGACAGAGTCCGGAGGGGCATCAGCACTTAGAAGATGGCGTCGCATCAGAAAAAGACGCGTGTGACCCCACTCGTGAGTGGAATTTAAGATATAAAACAGACGAACGCGGGGGAAGGGAAACAAAAACAATAGGACACCAGGGAGGGGGCCAAAACCTAGGAGACTCTTAAATAATTTACAGAGAACAAACGGAGGGCTGCTGGAGGGGCCGTGGGTGGGCGGAGGGCCAAATGGTCAAGGGGCACTGAGGGAGACACTTGCTGGGATGAGTCACTCGATCCCGCTCCTGAAACCATCGCTGTACCATAGGCAACTCGGATGGAAATTAAAAAATAAACAGGTAACACCAAAAAGAAGACAGCATTGCAGACTCTGAGCTGCGAGACACAGGCTGAAGGGAAATGGCAGCAAATCCCGAAATCTGGACGCTCGCAAACAAATGAAGAGCTTCAGAGGCACAACGTTGTGGACTCCGTGAGAGGCTTTTCTCCTCTTCTCAGTCCCTTGATAATATGCACGATTAGTTGAAAGCAGAGGTCAGCAAACTTTTTCTGCAAAGGGCTGGAAGATATTTTGGGCTTTGTAGCCCACGTGGTCTCCGTTGGAGCTACTTGTGGGCACAGGCGACGCGTCAACAGCTGAGCATGTTTACGTATAAATATAACTTTATTTACAAAAGAGCTAATGGCTAAGTTTTGTCCTGTAGGCCATAGTTGTCCATATTTAAAGCAAATATTAGGAAATCTTATTTTGAGGCTTCTAACATACGTAGATAGAAGACGTACAACTGTAACATGGATGGAGGTGACGGACCCACACAGTTGGAGGTTTTCTACATTCTACTTGAACTGGTGCAAGATACTAACTCTAGGTAGATTGAGCATATAGTCAGGAATAGATATTCAAGTACCTATAGACGCTGCTAAAAACAGATTTACCAAAAAAGCTGATCAATTGTACGGAATTGTAATATAGGCTCTAAACTAACACCCAAAAAAGGGGGGGCGGGGGAGACAGGGGAACAAAAATAAAGGACGTGACAAAACAAATAGTAAATAAAGCAGGTGAGATCGAATCCCATCAACAATTACACTAAACAAAAGGCAGAAATCATTAGACTGGATTAAAAAAAAAAAATCAAGACCCAACCATATGTGGTCTATAAGAGAGGGGTCTTAAATATAAAGACACACATACGTTGAAGGTAAGCTTGGATGCACAAGAGTAGAGCGGGCAATTCGGAACCTCTTCATCTAGTGTAATATCCGGCGAGGGAGACCGGACACAAAATGTGCTTCCAGAGATGCAGCTGCGAAGAGAGCTGGTGCCTCAGGTGGGGAGGAGAAGGCCACTGGGAAGCACCCTCCGTATAAAACGCCTGGGCCAGACCTGCCATCGGTGACAGTCCTCTGCTTCCCGGTTTCATCCTCTTCAGAGAAGAGAGTGAAATAAAGGAGACGAGTGGACAATTGTGGAATATAGCAGGCCGTGAAACTCCCCGATTCCAGGAAGCCTGAGGACACAGCCAGGGAGGTGGGGACGCAGGGCCTGGGGAGAGGCTGCTAAGGGTGAGTGGCCCAGGGCCAGACCTGGTGTCACAGGATGGGATGGAAACAGATGGGGGTGACACCCCCAAGCAAAATCCGAGCCTGCAGCTGGCAGCAAAGCGGTCAGGGAAGTGTTTTCCGGAACGCGCACATGCGTTTGGCCTCCTCCGTGCAGTCTGGCACACCACAGCTGACAAAGGCCACAGGACCAAAGAGCTGCCAGGAAAGTCAAGGAAGCAAATTAACTCAAGGAGTTTTTTCTGCTTAGGTGGGGATTTGCTTCCTGACGCACAGCAGTGTCAAGGAGAACCATCCCCCAATCCAGACCGGGTGGGGGCAGAAATCCGGAACGATCATGACACAGGAGGATAAAGGGGGTCCCGCTCACAGAACCGGTAATCCCTTCTTCCCTGCGTTTGGATGGGCAAAGCAGCAGCCTTCGCGCTTCGTGGCGGAGAAGGAAGGACACGAAAACAGTGAAGGCAGCAGCCCACGGCAAACGTCCGCGAGCGAGCCCTCATTTAGGCCCTGGACTTGGATTCCACCGTCTCAGAGGAGTCTCAGACGCCATTCCCATGGGATCATGAGACACAGGGGTGCCTGGTCCCCCAGATTCCCAGGGAGGGGAGGGGGAAGAGACAGCAAGGCATGAGGGGAAGAAGAGAGGAACAGAGAGAAACCCAGAGCAAAGTGCTTGGGAGCAGGAAGACCCAGAGTTCATTCACTTATTCGCGGAGTAAACACGTACTCACGGAGCATTTTCTCTGCACCAAGCAGTGGACAAGGACATCACGGGCACTCTGCTGTATTATTCCCTTCACATTCTTTGAAAACTGAATCCTTTCCTTTGGGGATGTAGAGCAACTATTAGCTAAAACATTGTGTTATATAGGATGCAACCCTCCACCACACCTTAAACTTTAGACCAGAGTAGACTTCTTATGAACCAAGAGACTGGAAGTTCCTAAAAAAGAATGCCTTCGCCAAGAAAGAGCAACCCTGCCCAGTCCCCTTCTCAACACCTGACATCACCCCTTCCTCCTGTCCCGTCACCCGGCTTCCTCGGTGCTTTTCCTCCATGCTTTCAAAAAGAGACAAAAACATTACCTATTATGCCAGCACATCACATCAAACCACGGGCTAAATCCTGAATGGGCCTTCGTGAATTTCATCCTCACTGCATCCTGATGAGACACGTGCCACGGTGGCCACATTTACCAGAGAAGTGACCGACGCTCAGAGAGGGCAAGCGGCTGACGAAGTGGGAATAAATTCAGCTCCCAAAGCGGATGCACCGCTCGGCAGCGACAAAACCAATCACACAGGAACATCCTTTGCTTGTAAAAGCCTCAAGAAGGGTCTGCACACGTCCCTACCTTATCACCATGATTTTTAACTTAAAAGGGAAGAAAGACTTCCTTGGAGCCTTGATGGCAAAACCCTGAGCCTCAGTGAGTAGGCTGTAGAATATTTTACGAAAAGGGATTCCCCAATATACCAGGAAATGGAGAATTGTGCCTCACACATACAACTTACATCCGTCTCAGTCTCAGCTTGCTTCCCTGTAAAATGGGGATCACGAAAATCCGCACGTCCTGCATTGATGAGGAAATTCACTAAGATGACTCTGTGAGAGTCCACTGCATATATAGGGCGCCCTCAGCATTTCTCGGTCTTGAGCCCCACACCGATGGGACAGAGGAATCATTCACTACACAGAATTGTTCTTTGCACAGCATCTGTTGTAACCAAATCAATAAGCTAGCGATCTCGATGGTCTGTCTACCACGCAGAACCAACCCTCCCTGTGCCTGTTGCCTTCTGTTCTGTGATCTTAGCCGAAGACGACCAGAAGGCAGCATGGTTAGCCGTGCTGAGTGGAGGGTCCCAGCCAAAGAAATCACTAGCCGTTCTCTCAGAAAAGTGGTCTACCCGCCAAAAGAACACGGAAATAAACGTTCCACATAACCTGGGTGACTCTGCTGACGGTTGCAGTTGATGGGGTGACGTGGGAAGGGGAGATCTCCCTGGTGGTACCTCTAAAACTTCCCACAGGCCTGGCTGAGGCCATCTCAGAGCTCTTGACCCTCACTACCATCACCACGTATCTGTCAAACGCTTAGCTTACAGTGCTTGGGGACCGGGCTAAATGCTTTACTTGCATGATCCCACTCAGGCCTCATTTCAGCTCACTGAAGTCCAAACTACTAATAGGGAAACTGAGTCAGAGCTTAGATGGCCTGTCCAAGATCAAGGACTTGGGCATGGCACAGCCTGGACTGGCAAATATGTTGGTAGGGCTCTTTAGCCTGTGCTCTGAATACCACTATCCGTCCTCTCCCCTCCCGCTGGGCCTGGGTTGCAGGTGCTGAGGCGGCCCTTGGTCGGCACCCACCGGCCCATCCTGCAGTCTCCCGCCCTGCATGGCTGGGAGGGTCCACTTTCAAAGAAGGGCCGGAGAGAAACCCAGGGACCACTGGAAAGAACACCCTCCCCTTACCAGACAGCTTCAAGTTCCTTTAGCGTTTGAAGAGAGGCAAACAAGAAAAAGTTGGAACTGACACTGATTTCGTCCAGAAGTGGGTCACCTTAGGGTGGGTGGCCAAACCAGCTCCCTGCAGAGCACTGTCATCACCTTTCGCAGATCAGCAACAGAGCACATGTTCCTCCAATCTGTTCAATCTCTGCGTTTTTAAATAAACTCTCTAAGTCAGGCCTTTTATGCCCTTCCTCTCCCAAATGCTTCCTGTTCACCAGCTCACAGGTGTTTGGCGGCTTGCACTCGTTTCCCTTTGTCTTTGCCCCCATTCGGGCCGTGGACCGCGTACGGGGCACCGGCTGCCTCGTGTGTATCTCCCACCGCGGCATAAGTCAAGTGTTATTCCTCTCATTCTACAGACTTAAAAAAACTAGCTCAGAGAAGCTAAATAACTTGCCCGTCACCACAGGGCTACTGAAGTGGCCAAGTTGGAACTCTGAACCTTTATCCGTCCTAAGGCAAAGCCCGTATCCCCAACCCTCTGCGAACACAAGAAGACTTAATTGTACGTGACTGTCCCATCTTGTGGTGGAGTTACAGGAACCTCAAAGAATCAGACCTCATCCACCCCCACTCAGCACAGGAGTCCAACTAGTTAAACACCTCCAATTTTTCTCTGGAAAGAAATAATCTTAATACGAAGGCTCTTCAATTACTCTGTGCAATTAAGTCCTGAGTGCTTGTTTGAACAATTAACCAAAATAATTATAAATGTATCTCTGTTACTACAATTGCATATTAACAAAGGCTCAGGGCCAATTAATCATTACTCCATCAATATCTCATTTGCATAAACCTATTCTCTTTAAAGACTCCATGTTTGGGGTGACAGGGCTCCCTCATCGATTATGGAAATATCCCCATCAAACTTCCCCGAGGCCGTCAAAAGGAATAAAAGGGGTTGTCTGTTGTGGGCTTCTTAGCACCCCTGCCCGGCCCTCCCAGGGACAGGCAAGGATAGAGAACAAAAGGGAAGAGAGGCAGTGAATGTGCTGTTCTCCGCAGGAAGGGAAGACTGACAGGGCTCAGGTCACGGGGGTGATGGGAAGACAGGGGCATCTGGCCTGGCCGAGGTCAGAGGGAAACAAGCATCTGAGCCTTCTTTGGAGCCATGCAAATTCATTCATTCCGCTCATTCATTTATTCGTTCAATAGATTCGTCAACAGTACCCAGTTCTGTGAAGTAGTCAAAGACTCTCCCTGTCCTCACCTGAAGCAGGTAGGCAATTAACTCGACGTCTGAGCTTTCCCGATGCAGACAGTGAGATAGAGCTGAGGTGCGGATGTTTATTAGGAAGGGAAGGTGCAGGACCGGGCAGAGGGAAAAGAGGGCTGGGAGGCAGGTCCGAGAGGACCTCGGCTCCCTGAGTAAGACGCCCTGGGGCAGGAATCACCTGCTGGGCTTGTCCTGAACCTGGGTGAAACGGCAGGGTCTTTACATGCCGCCTCGCTCAGTCACTGGACGGGGGCTGCCCCAGCTTACGTGGCTCGCCCACCATGTGCCACCTAGACGGCCTGCTGCTGGGTATCCAGTCCTGCCTCCCAGCGGAGCTGGGCGGTGCGCCTCCGCGTGCGCTATGCTGAAAACTGCTACAGAGGATAATAACACACAGAGGCAAGGGAAGAACGGAGGCCACGGTACTACAGAGAAGAGGCCCCTAATACCGTCCCAAGGGGCAGCGAGGTCAGGGTCGGCCTCTTGGAGGAGCTGACACGGGAAAAATTAGCAGACCTTTCTCAGGTGAAGAGAACAAGGGAACAGTGTTTCAGGGAGAAAGACGTGCTGAAGCTTAGGGGGTAAAAGGTTGTCGAAGGGGGAAAAAAAAAGCAGACTGGGCTACAGACATGATGTAGGTGTTATTCAGGGTGGATTGTGGGACTACCACTGCAACCCCTCTCCTCCTACCTCATGATGGGTTTCTGCTCAAATGGGCTCCTCCGTTTCTCCAGAGGAAGGCAAGCTAAGGCACTGTCACCATGGAGACGTGTGCGAGGCAGGGTTCTGACGCATTCACCAACCTGTTTCCTGGACATGAGAGCAAGTCGTGCTGCTCAGCTGTTTACATCTAACTATAAATGGGAAACACATGAAAAAACCCATTAAAAATATGTAGACAGGTCTGCCTATATATCTTCATATTTGTATGTTGATGTAAGTATCGAAAAAGCTATAGAGCACCATACATCAAATGTTCACATTGGTTCCCTAATGTGTAGAGGCTGAAGAAGGGTGGGGAATGACTATTAACTTTTTCTTTCCTTTTTTTTTTTTTTTTTACCTGCTAAAACCAAGCATTTTTGTAAACGTTTTTGTATCTTAGAATTTAAATTTTGCACATTTCAAAAATAAACCATTGGAATTTTGTTTTTCAGTGTTTTATTTTGTTCAGCATCAATGGCCGTGTCTTCAGAAATCCAGAGCCTAACATTTCATTCAGCAAGCAGCCACCGAGGGCTCCTGGGTGCTGCAACGAGGTGGGTGAGACAGAATTCTGATCTCAAAGAGTCTAACAGCCTTACTAAAGGGACAGAATATTACATGATCAAAGCTGAATTACTGGTATTAGTCAGAAAATACTTATAGCTTAAAATGAATTACACATAAGAGAAGTGACTGATGCAGAAAAAGCAGGCGACCAGAAATTGACCAAGTCCTATTTTCCCCTCTTATCAGTTGCTAAACGGCAGCATGTGTTTGCATTGTTATGTGTGAAAAGGATGAAGAATGAGAAAGGAAGTCACCCCGACGTGTCCAGGTAAATGCTACAAGGTGGCCGCTTGGGGACAGCAGTCCCCACCCTTGGAAGGAGAGCTACTACCACAGCAAGGCCTCATCTTAAACAGCCCCGACATCTCAAACACAAGGACAAAAATAGAAGCCCCAGAAGGATTTAGCGAAAATAAAATGAAAGGTGAGAGCCCCAGAGGCAACCCTGAACTTGCTGGAGAGGCAAAGTGAAGTGCAAGCTGATGGGCCCCAAGGTCAAGGGTAGGAAGCTTTACTGGAGGCAAGAGCTTAGGAAGGGGGCAGCTTGACCTGGCCCCAGGGTGGACAGGAGGATATGAGAACCAGATGACAATAATGATTATAACAAGGATCAGGCTTCACTCAGCCTTACAGATGCTTCGAGAAACTCTCTGTCTTGCAAAACAACCAAACCCGCCTGACTCAGGAAAAGCAGAGGGAACATTTTACACTAAATACTATTCGAGATCTGTCACCAAGAAATATCTTCAACTGATTCCTCATACTCCTTGGCCTGCAGCAGAGGTAGCAAGGACAATCTTCAAAGAATCTGGTCCCACACAAATACTTCTGAATAAGCACGGCAGCAGGCCTGCTGTATACACATCATCAGGACTCTTCAACTCCACTGGAACTCCACTCCATTCCAGACATCCAAGCATAAAGCCACACAGGAATTCCTGTCACTGAAAAATTCATGAGCTAGTTGGCAAAGACCATAATCTAAACCAATCATTCTTGAACCTGGTTGTTCATGTGAAGTAACTGGGGATCAATTGCAGGGCCCCATCCCCAGGTCCCCAAAGTTATTGATGTTGAATCTCTGGGGGGAGGAGACTATGAATCATTTAAGCGAAAGTTCTCCAGGTGGTGCTATTGATTGGCTGGTTTTAGGGAAAAATGTGGTATTTTTTTTTTTTCAGAGAGAACATCTCCCCAGTTAACATTTTTTCTAGCAGAACACTTTGGTTTTTAATACTCAAACTTCAAGAATGTAACTACTTCTCCAAAAATATGCAACTATTTCTCAACATTATTCTACCAGTGTTTATCAAGGAAAATATATATTTACATCCCCAAAACTCTGGGCAACATATTTTTTAAAAACAATGTGCAAATAAAGAATTGCATGACCTTCCAGACAAAAATCAGCTAATGTCAGAATGACATGTAGATATTTTAAAGAGCTAGTTGAAGGCCAACAGATGGGACACATGTCTCAGATGCGGCTGCACTAAAATACATTACAGCCTCAAATTAAAAAAAAAAATGGGGCACCTGGGTGGCTCAGTCAGTTAAGCCTCAGACGTCAGCTCAGGTCATGATCTTGCAGTCCGTGAGTTCAAGCCCCGCGTCGGGCTCTGTGCTGACAGCTCAGAGCCTGGAGCCTGCTTCGGATTCTGTGTCTCCTTCTCTCTCTGCCCCTCCTCCACTTGCTCTCTCTCTCTCTCTCTCTCAAAAATAAACATTAAAATAATAATAATAATAATAATAATAATAATAATAATAGGGGCGCCTGGGTGGCTCAGTCGGTTAAGCATCTGACTTAGGCTCAGGTCATGATCTTGCAGTCCGTAAGTTCAAGCCCCGCGTCAGGCTCTGTGCTGACAGCTCAGAGCCTGGACCCTGCTTCGGATTCTGTGTCTCCCTCTCTCTCTGCCCCTCCCCTGCTCATGCTCTGTCTCTCTCTCAATAAAAAAAAAAAAAATAAACATTAAAAAAATTTTTAATAATAAAATAAAATACATTACAGCCTCACAGCAGACAAGACAACCTGTCGATAGATAACATCTGTGTGATCTGTTGGTGTTCAAATGTAAACTTTTAAGCATTTTACGCTCTAACATGACAGCTTATGGCATCTATGGGTATTTTACTGAGTCTCCGTTATGATTTAAGCAATGTGTCAAGGCTTTGGGGTTGATATATAATGCCATACAATTTTTCCCATTGGAAAAAAGGCACAGGATCCAGGCCCCTGGTGAACATGTTCAAGCAGAGTGTCTAAGGTGCGGGTGTGGATTATTGGCGTTAAAGGGGGGATGATCAGGATTCAAACCCAGGGTGGGGCTCGCAGCCATCGGGAGTCACATTCAACCCAGGGAGAGATAAACTCACCGCGAGCACCTGGGAAGCCACCACAGAGCCCCGACACTGGCACTCGGCCTCAACGGGTGGGGAGGTGTTTCGTGGTGAAGAGAGGAAAGGAGGAAGAAGACAACATTTCAGGAGGAGGGAGAATCCCATGGGAAGGCAACGATTTTTGAAGAAGCGTGCTGTTTCCTAGGGTACAGGACTCTATCTGGGGCCTAGAGTGTGTGAAGGACTGGGCAGGGGGAGTGCTGTGAATCTGTCCACGCGCTCACATAGGCATGAAGCACATGTCTGATGAGCACCTACTACGTGCCAGCCGCCCAAGACTGAGGGGAGGAAAATTGACTAGCAAAAAAAAAAAAGCCAAAATAATCATGATTTTGTCCCTAAAGTGGTTTCTGTCCCGTGATGCATATTTAATTACAGTGAGGATACAGACTACAAATACAGGCTTTGAAGGAGGTGGCGGGTGGAGAGACCCAAACTGGCGGTGGGGGGGAGGGGGGAGCAGTCATAGGAGAACTCAAGGAGGATTTAATTTTCAAGATGGAATCTGATGGATGGGTCCCAGTCTTTTTTTTTTTTTTTTTTTTTTTAATAGGATACGGAAACATTTGAACACTTTAAATGAACTATGGTTTGGGTGGGCATAACATAGGAAATACCTCCTGTTTATCCATTTTGGCAGGCTGTACTGTCCAGAAGTCCAGAACGGACTGCCAAGGAACACAGGGGTGTGCTTAAGACAGAGTAGGGAGAGGCTGAGAGGCATGGGACGGGGGCCTGTTAATGCAAAACCAGACACACAGAGGGGCAGTTTCTATAGTGGCTGTAGCCTAGCCCACCTGGATTAGTGCTCTCTGGCCGTCACCAGCCAAGACCTCCAGCAGCAACTGGTCTGGATTCGAGGGTGGGCAACATGGAACACAATATGCTAGTGATGAATTTTCTCTCTGCAACTAATGAATATCACACCTTGGAGAGCAGCTCAGAGTTGTACCAGTCTGCTCTGCCTCCTGGAAAGCACAGGTGGTTTCGATTTGACCTTGTTGAAGAATAGAAACAAACCGAGTAGGTGTCATTTGCACACCTCGGCTCCCCAAAAAATCCATTTTAGAGTCTGCCAAGTCTGTAAAGATGTAGGGCTGCCTTATATGTGCATTTATTCCACAGCTGTTCTCTGAATTCTACTACGTGCAAAGGACTATGCTGGCAAAGGATAGCAGGAAAGACACTGGGAGAAGCAGCTAAGTCACAGGAAAAGGTCCTGAGGCTACAGGGAGCAAGGCAAGTAGGAGAAAACGCAAGACAGCCGTCGTGGCTCAAGGGCAGAGAGCCAAGGAGAGTGAGCCTTGAGAAGGGGGTGGGGGGAACGAAAGGAGGCAGGTCCTGGTAGACCACCCCACAAAAGATTATACTGAAAGGTTTTCAGCAGTGACAAGCTTAATGAGCTTTGTTTCCAAAAGATCATTCTGGCTGCACCAAGAACAGATCACAAGTAGATAGAGGAGGTGTGGGAGAGCCAGTGAGTCAAGACACGAATTTACCCATCACACTAGGAGGTGATTGACTTTAGACCAGGGCAGAGCTACTCAAAGCCAGGTTTCAGCCAGCAGTATCACCCCACGCCCAGGACCTTTGGAAAAGGAGATTCCCAGGACTGACTGACCTGTACCTACTGAACCACAATTGGTGGGAGCTGGGCCCAAGCATCTGCATTTTAATCAGTTTACCTGGTGATTCTTACACACTCTCAAGTTTGAGAAGCACTGGACCTGGGTAGTAGTAACAGAGAGGGGGACACATGAAAATATATTTTGAAAAGTGAATGAGCGGATCTACAGGGAGTGATGAATAAATTCTGGTAAATCAGAATAGTGTAGAACTTTATGGAACAATTCTTCTGAGTTAGAGGATGCATATACATGAAGAAAGGTACTTTTGGCGTAATTTTAAGTAAAAAAAGCAAAGTGCTGGGTAAAGAGCATAATACCCCTTTTAAGAAGTACAGACATACATGGCTATAATTTATATATTTGTATGTTTACATAAGAATATAAGAAGCTGGGGGTGCCTGGGTGGCTCAGTCGGTTGGGCATCCAACTTTGGCTCAGGTCATGATCGCACAGTTGGTGGGCTGAAGACCCACGTCGGGCTCTGTGCTGGCATCTCACAGCCTGGAGCCTGCTTCCAATTCTGTGTCTCCTTCTCTCTCTCTGCCCCTCCCCTGCTCACACTCTCTCTCTGTGTCTCAAAAATAAATAAAAATGTTTTTAAAAAGATTTAAAGGGGCGCCTGGGTGGCGCAGTCGGTTAAGCATCCGACTTCAGCCAGGTCACGATCTCGCGGTCCGTGAGTTCGAGCCCCGCGTCGGGCTCTGGGCTGATGGCTCAGAGCCTGGAGCCTGTTTCCGATTCTGTGTCTCCCTCTCTCTCTGCCCCTCCCCCGTTCATGCTCTGTCTCTCTCTGTCCCAAAAATAAATAAAAAACGTTGAAAAAAAATTTAAAAAAAAAAAAAAAAAAGATTTAAAAGTGAAGAATAGAAGAAACTAGAGAATACTATACATCAAATGTTAACATCAGTTCCTTAGCAGAAACTGACTAGTGTGGGGAGTGCTTACATTTCAATACACGCATTTTATTTACTTATTAAAACAAGCACTTTTAATAAATGCTTTTATAGCTTCAAACCAAAAAGAAGTCTTAGAATTATACAAGCACATAAAATGCTTACTGAGAATTCCAATACGAGTGGAGCACCTGTGTCCAGACCGGGGTGAGAGGCCCGGGCGCAGAGCACTCTGGACCTTTCTCCAAACCCACCCTTTGTCAACATCTGGGACTCTGTTTCCTAAGTGCTTCATTTATATGGTTCCTAGGTTTGGAGAGATCATCACCAAACTAAGCTCGTTTATTCACGTGGGGCTCTGCTCTCATTAAACAGAGAATTTCTATTAGGCCTTTTTGAACATCAAAATTAACTTCGAGGCCCCCTTTTTGGGGTTCACAGAACAGGAAGACATTTAGGGTCCCTTTCGGCTGACCATACCTCTGGTCACGATGCTGTGATTTCCCTTAGAACTTTCCATGAGGAGCATGGCCACCGGCAACAGGGGAAACGGACCATCGCCGGGCTCCATGCTCTGTGCTCACTAGGGCATGACCAAATGACAAAGGCCCACAGAGGCCGTTAGCTGTCCCCGAAGCATCACTGTCGGGGTGGAGGGGGGAGGGGGGGGAAGCTTTGAGTACAAGCAGGATTCTCCGCTCAAAAGAGCCAACTATGCTGATTCAAAAAAAAAAAGAAAACATTTTCAAAAACGCCTGTGGGTAAATTTGAGCTGCCCACAGCTCCCCAGGGGCATCTCGAACTTGCTGTCGAGCCATTTCTGTGGATTTCAGTCAAATTCTAATTTTAGTGTTCATTAAACACGGGTAATTCCCCAGCCGGTCCCTGCCTCACCTCGTACACAGAGTGCGTCGGCAATATAGGTCACCAAGGCTTCGAAAACACTCCCACATCAAAGACAAACCTTTTCATTATAAGCATTAACTTTCTAAATAATGATGAACTTGAAAAGTTTTCCAAAGCTGCAGGGTGGGTGTGAAGAGAGCTGGCATCCTCCTTGTGAATATTTGCATGAATGTGGCCTGTTATGGGGGCGGCCGTTCACAAAGGTTTTGTGTTCCAGCAAGTGTAAGGGATGCAGGTATGTCTCCATCTATCCCCCATTTAGACTGATACTTATTGAGACCAATAATGTAAGGACACAACCGGAGTATGCAGTATTGGGAAAATACACTCAAGTATACGTGCACGCCCACACACACACCCATTATGGACATGACATGTCCAGAAAAAAGACTGCTTACTCAACATTTTAGGTCTTCTCATTATTATAAAGGCCAAATTCCTTATCAAAGTTGTATCAGTTAATATCTTTCAAGCTGAAAGTAACAGCAACAACAACAACAAAGGGTGGCTTAGATCCTAAGGATACTTAATACTTTACAAAACATCCCAAATGAGTTGGCTCCAATCCTCTGGCTCACAGCCTCACGATCACAAGATGGCTGCTGAAGTGCCAAACATCAATTCTTACACAAGAGTATCCATTTGACTGGGAAGTCTTTTTTTTTTTTTCATTTTTTTAATGTTTATTTTTAAGAGAGAGAGACAGACAGAGCACGAGCAGGGGAGGGGCAGAGAAAGGATACCCAGAATCCAAAGCAGGCTCCCGATGCTGAGCTGTTAGCACAGAACCTGATATAGGGCTTGACCTCACAAACTGTTAGATCATGACCTGAACCAAAGTTGGAAGTTTAACCAACTGAGCCACCCGGGCACCCCTCGTTTGGCAAGTCTTAATCCCATGATCAACTGTCACATTAAGCAGCATTCAAAAATGTTTTCTCCCTTATTCACACCTTTGCGTATGCTGTTCCCTACATGTGAACAGTCTCTCTTTTTCCTCCACACAGATAACCACCACTTATTCTAGGACATGGTGTAGGGTCAGCTCCTAAGACCTTACCCTGCAGTAGGTTACCTGTCTCTCCCACTTTTTTGCTATTATCATAGCATTTCTCCACCTTTGATGTAATTGCCCATTTATCTGTTTTCCACCCAGGGGATGATGAGCTCAATGAGACAGCAACTATGGCAGGAACTTGTCTCTGGTTTCCCTGTGCTTTACACGGGGCCTGACTTGTCTATACGTGCTGATGGAAGGAACAAGAAGTCGAAGCGAATTGCCCAGGACCATGCTGCACTCAGAAAATCAAATCCCTCTCTGTACAGGGCACAGGGGCAACTTAAGAGATGTATCTTTACCAAGGCACCGTCCAGAAGACTGGATCCTGCAGACCTTCATTCCCGTTACCCTGTCTGGAGTGCTACTGAATGACCCTAAGAGGTTGTTAGCACACCCCTTAAGCCCCACAGAAGAGTGACGGGACCTCAAAGGAGCTGTTGAAAGAACACGGACACTTCTGCCCCAAACTCTGGGATTGTGGTGGGGGATGGTGGGGTTGGGTGGCCAGTGAGGTGGATACAGCAGGATACTTAAGCTCTTTGTCCACTGGCATCCACTTGTCAGTTTCCAACAAAGGGCCTGGTTGTCCGTCTGGGAGCAGGGCACATCTGTGGGTGGCGGCAGGCCCAGGGAGCTGGAGCGCTTCCCTTGGGGTCGACCTTCAGGGCCTGGTAGCACAGAGTGAGAGAGGAGGAGGAGGAGAGGGGGGCACTCCCTGGGCCAGGGCCAGGCAAGCAGAGAGGTTTCGGCCTCTGCAAGCACACAGGGCTGGTGTGAGAGAAGGCAAAAGACCTTGAGGCGTGAGAGATGTGGCTTCTAACGAAGAGAAGAGGTTGGCAAGCGAGAGGACGCTGCAGAGTGACCCAATCTCTCATTGCCCAAGAGGCAGCGTTAGAACTAAACCAAACCGGGGCGCCTGGGTGGCTCAGTCGGTTGGGCGTCCGACTTCGGCTCAGGTCCTGATCTCACGGTTCAGGAGTTCACGCCCCGCATCGGGCTCTGTGCTGACAGCTTGGAGCCTGCTTGCAGTTCTGTGTCTCCCTCTCTCCCTCTCTCTCTGACCCTCCCCTGCTCACGGAGGGTAATAACTGTCACTGCCAGGCAGGATTGTTACGAGAATCAAATAAAGTGATATCTTTAAGTGCTTACAAGAATACCTGCCATACAGTACGTGCTACACAAATACAACACACACACTGAGGTGAGAGAGTCCCAGGGAGAACACGGGTGTCCAGGTGACTCAGCCTTTGGGTGTCAGGCTCTGTCCACACAGCACAAGGGAAAGGGCAGAGCTGGAAGACATGACCAGTAAACTTGGTTAATGAAACCAGGCAAGGGATGCTAAGAAACAGCAAGCATACCAAGTCAGCATCTCATCTTTTTTACCTTTCCTACTTTTAACACTCAAAACCGATCCACCTAGATTTTTTTTTTTTTAACATGAGCTGGATATCTGAGTATTTGCTATTTGAATTTTACTTAAGGGGCAGGGTAGAGGGAATCTGAATTCTGGTGTCAAAGAGTCATAGGATCAGGGTGTCCGGGTGGGTCAGTTGATTAACCTTCTGACTCTTGGTTTTGGCTCAGGTCATGACCTCATGGTTTGTGAGTTGGATGCCCACATCAGGTTCTGTGTTGGCAGTGCAGAGCCTGCTTGGGATATGCCCATTCTCTCTCTCCCTCGCTCTGCCCTTCCCACACACTCCCTCTCTCTCAAAATAAATTAAAAACTTAAAAAAAAAAAAAAAAAAAGTAGTAGGATCAAGGCTATGAGCTCAACCAAACCTGAGACCCAGCAGCAGGGAGGCTCCAGGTACAGGGTCCAGAGCTCTCCTGGAAAACCTGGAAATGTTCAGAGCTGACCTCAGAAGAGAAGACCCAACTCCAAGATGAGATACACAGAAAAGAGGAAAGAACGTGGTCTTCCCCTCGACATATAAAATTAAACCATTACCATTTGATCTTTTGATCAGCATCTGTTACTAATAGAGAAAACCCATTTCACCTTGGGGCTTGGGCCAGCATCCCAGGGCACACTGCACCGATATTCTCCTACCCCACGTATCCTACCAGTCCTGGAGCTAATATTGTTTCTGGGCTGCTGGTTTCCTTTGATTACTTTTATTGACATTCAGTGCCTATGAATCAGCAGACTGAAGGCCCCTCTGGAGCCAGGAGAACTGCCAGCAGATGCCGACCTGCTCCCCCTCCTCTGCTGAGAAGACCAGATCCCAGCCCGGAGCAGGGGAAGCAAGCCCACAGGTGCGCTGGGGAATAGGCACAGAGGCCAGCTGTTACCGGGAAGCACCTGGGGAGCGTGGGGCATAAGGAGAAGCACCTGCCCAGCCCCGTCTGTCATCACCCTCCACGCATACCGAACGCTGCTCTGCTGCTCCCCGTGCTACCTCTGACCCGCCCCGCCCTCCTCCGCCTCCTCCCATGGCTGTGCCCACGCTGTTCCGGCCGCCTAGGGCAGCCGGGTCCCATCTCCCTGCTCCAGCCGCACCTTGACCTCTCCTGAACTCTCTCTACTCATGCAGGATCTGAGCTGGTCCCTTTGAACCTACGGTCAAAGCCTTCTAACGTTCCATGCTACTGCTCTCAGCTCTGAGGCGGTCGCTGGCAGGAACCTGCCTCTATCCCTGCCTGTCCTTCCTACTACTGTTCCTAGCATGGAAAACGAATAAGCAATTTCTAAACACCTCAAGTGCACCTGTGGGTGTGCAAATCGCTTACCATTACAAAGCGTGTCAGTTTCCTATGGCTGGTGTGACAAATGACTACAAACGTCATGACTTAAAACGGCGTAAATTTGGGGCACCTTGGTGGTTCAGTCGGTCGAGCATCCGACTCCTGATTTCGGCTCAGGTCATGATCCCAGGGTGGTGGGATCGAGCCCCACGTCAGGCTCTGCCATGAACGTGGAGGCTGCTAGAGGTTCTCTCTCCCTCTCGGCCCCTCCCCCCGCACTTGCTCTCTTTCCCTAAAAATAAATCTTTTTTTTTTTTTTTTAAATTTTTTTTTTTAACGTTTATTTATTTTTGGGACAGAGAGAGACAGAGCATGAACGGGGGAGGGGCAGAGAGAGAGGGAGACACAGAATCGGAAACAGGCTCCGGGCTCTGAGCCATCAGCCCAGAGCCCGACGCGGGGCTCGAACTCACGGACCGCGAGATCGTGACCTGGCTGAAGTCGGACGCTTAACCGACTGCGCCACCCAGGCGCCCCAAAAATAAATCTTTTAAAAAATAAATTTATTAACAGTTCAGAGGTTGGAAGTCTGAAATCACAGGGCTAAAATCAAGCTGGTGGCAGACCCACATTCCTTTGGGAGTTTCCCTGGGGAGAATGCTTTTTTTCCCCTTTCTGCCTCCTGGAGGCCCCCACCATTCCTCTGCTGAAGGTCCCTTCCATCATTGCAAAGCCAGCAACACAGTGGCTTCCAATCTCTCTCCCACTCATTGTCTCCTCCCCTGGTATTCCCCACCTCCCTGCCCTGTCAACTCTCCAAACCTGCTTCTCCATCACATCTTCTTCTCTGACCCACACCCTCCTGCGCCCTCCCTTACAAGGACCCTTAGCGTTCAATTAGGCCCGTGCGGATAATCCAGGAAAAGCTCTCCATCTACAACACTTAATCACACCGCAAAGCCCCTTTTGCCGTAGAAGATAACATTCACTGGTTCAGAGGATTAGGACGTAGACATCTTTGGGGGCCAGTATCTGACTACCACACAAAGGACACTGTGAAAACGCCCCAGAAGGCGAGTCAGAGAGCTCTCTGACACTGTTACTTCCTCCTCTGTGACCTTGGATACATTGCCTAACCTCTCTGAGCATAATTCTTCATCCACAAAACCTCACAAAGGTACTCTCAGAAAAAGATTTACATTTAAGAAGTCCTTTAAACATCAAAACACAAAACAAGTACAAAGTCTTGTTGTTTCAGTTTTTTTTTGTTTGTTTGTTTGCCCAGGCTTGGCAGCTGGGCAGCTTTTTAAAATAGTCTCAAGTGAGGTAAGGAGCATACACACACACACACGCACACACACACACACACACACACACACACACACAGCACATTTGAAACACCACAAAAAATACTACACCACAAAATTAAAGGATATGGCCAAAGCTGCATTTGAAGGCAAAATCACAACTGAATTTTTTTAAATAGATACCTGTCTATTTGAGCACCTGTTAGATACCAGGCACTATCATATTTGACTCTGGAAGCTACCCTACAAGGATACCTAAATTACACATGAGGCAATGCAGTCTTAGCGATATGAGACACAGCCAAGAAGTGGCACAAGTGAATTGAATTTAAAGTGCACTTACTCACATCCTTGTCATCCTGGCTTTATCAGGGCAGCAACTAGTTTTGCTGATTTTCTTCTCATCTGACCTGGCCAAAAGTAACACTCTTCTCATAGTCCCTCAAGGCTCCTTATAATGTCCATGCACGCTAGCCTCATTTACAAGGGCCAAGGCCAGCATCTTTTTCAGATGTCTGCCCTCAGGCTTCCCGAACCCATTCAGCGTCTGGAGGAGGCGAGCTGTGGTCCCTGGGATAATAACATCCCCCCGCAGATAGCCCTTAAGCACTGGCTGGCAGGCGTGCTGTACTGATAGCGAAAAATCTGGTATAATATGGCCAACGGGACTGATAGGGAAACTCCAGCCCGACTGAAGACTCCCGTTCCGGGTTCTTCTTCCTACTCCACTTGCAGCGCATGCGCCAAATTGCTACGAACGCGGAAGTAACAGACTATAATTTGTGCTCGGGCTCAGACCTCTGGAGAGTGATCTCCAACGGAGCCCGCCAGGGTGAAATAAACCCCCTGCCTTCCGAGATCTCTGAGTGCCGCTTGGTTATTCCGCCGGGTCATCCAGACCAGGTTCCGTTAACAGTGTAAATACCCCAGATTCCTCACACCGGATGGGATAATTTGGAGCACGTGTTTTATACCATTTCCTATCGTTTCCATTTGGGATTTGGTTTTAGGTGCCACTGTGTCAGCTAGCTTAGTATCTCGTCCCTTACAAGTTTTCTTCTCTTAACTGTACACGCATAGGGACTGCTTTCCGGGGAGAGAAGTCACAAGGACATGTAGATAAGGGAACCTAGAGATATAATGGTTCCTGACATATGTAAGGAAAACACAAAACCCTTTACTGAATTAAAAAGGAAATAGCATTAAAAACCATGGCAAGTAAAATTGACACCGAAAAAAAAAAAAAAAAGTGGAGAACAAGCTTGGTGTGCTTTTCACAGAACACCAACTAAAAGAGCAAATACAAGTTGAAGGGGAAATTGGTAGCGAAGAAAAACAAATGGCAAAGCTCCAAGTGCAACATATGGGTAATCGATGTAGCAGAAAACCAAAACAAAGGAAACAAAAGTAAAATGCAAAGCTACAATGAAGCTGAATAAGTTAATCTGTAAGCAAAAAAGCAGGCAAAATCAACATAAAGGAACCAATAGCTAGACAAAAACCTGTTTCACTGTGGTTGTTTGTGTGCTTTGTCTTTTAAATCCAAGAACAGATGACAATTAAGAGGAGTCAGGTAGAAAACGGTGGTTAACCATAAAGGAAGAAAAATCAGGCTGGCCTTCCAAGAGCACAGGGCGGAAGAAAAGTGAACAAGGCCCTTGCAAACGGTTTTTCGAACATGCATAGCCTGAGAATATTATACCCAGCCAAATGGACAGAAGCATCTGAAGATAATTAAATGACATTCTTAGATAAGTAGTGACACATGAATTTTAACATTCATTTATGATTATAGGGAATAAAATCACTAAAATACTAGGGGAAATAGAAAACAATAAATCCCAAATCTTTCATTTAGCCTGGATTAAAATCGCATTTAAAACAAAGGTCACAAGGGGGCGCCTGGGTGGCGCAGTCGGTTGAGCGTCCGACTTCAGCCAGGTCACGATCTCGTGGTCTGGGAGTTCGAGCCCCGCGTCAGGCTCTGGGCTGATGGCTCAGAGCCTGAAGCCTGTTTCCGATTCTTTGTCTCCCTCTCTCTCTGCCCCTCCCCCGTTCATGCTCTGTCTCTCTCTGTCCCAAAAATAAATAAACGTTGAAAAAAAAAATTTTTTTTTTAAATAAAAAAAATAAAAAAATAAAACAAAGGTCACAGGGGTGCATGGGTGGCTCAGTCGGCTGAGTGTTCCACTCCTGATTTTGGCTGACATCATGATCCCAGGGTCATGGGATCCAGCCCAGCAGCAGGCTCCTTGCTGAGCGCAGGGAGCCTGCTTAAGGTTCTCCCTCTCTCCCCCTGCCCCTTTACCATGCTCACATGCTCACCTGCTCTCTCTCTAAAATAGAAACAAACAAACAAAAAGAAACAGAGGTCACAGATGAACTTGAGAGATTACGGAAGTTTGATTATTGATATAAAGCTTCAAGAATCTGATGCACAAACCGTGACATCCAAGAATATAAAGGTCAGAGTTGGAGAAGAATCCGATGCTTTAAATATACCAAGAAATTAAATATTAGCGATTCATTAAAGAAACATTGAATTCTGCCTACTTCGTTTGAAGCTATTCAGTGAGATTCTACTTTAACTTCACTTGTTTATTGCTAATAGGGAATTTTTATTTACCCTTTGTGTTTTTGTTTCAGGGAGTGGAATTTTAGTTTACTCATCAAATGTGACAACCATGAACGTTCTGAAGTTGCTGTAATTATCTCGACTGACACAAAAGCAGTCCCTCTTCTCCTGGAGTTGAGAAACCGGCAGAAAGCGCCTCTCTCCTGCCTTGTACAAATTATGGCAGAAGTGACCATAAACGGTCACTTTAACAGAAACATTTTAAAATCAGGCTGCATCGTCACTTTTTCCTCATCAATATACACAAAAACAGAACAAGAGATAACTCAAAATGAGCAACTCGAACATTAGCACCTTGTATAAAATGACTGGTGGTAAAGACTGAAAACTCCCCTATTGTTATAAGATACCTATTAAATTAAAATAATCATGAAAAAATAGGATACATAACAAATCACAACCACATGTAGAGTAAAAGGAACTCCCAAGTCTTCATGACACCACCATGTATTACCACTAACAACTCCAGGGAGTGCCTGGAGGGCTCTGTTCCTCCGGACTGTCTGGGACGATCTTGGCCCGACTTGCTCACGCACCTTTGGTCAGCTGGCAGGTCATCTGGGTCTGGTGGTCAATGACACCGTCATGTACCAGTCTGGCAGTGGGCTTCGTGCCTGCCAAGGCAATATGGTGACCGGGCCCTGTCTGTCAGCATCCAGCAGGCCAACCCCGGGCCTGTTCACATGACAGTGGCCTAATTCCAAGAGAAAGAACAATCACGGCACACTGTCACCTCCACCCCAATCAGTTGGCAAGTCTCAGAGGCAGCGTAGACTAAAGCCTCCATGCCCGGATGGGACGAAGGGCAACGTCTTATTACAGAGAGCACACGGAGGAGAAAGGATAGAGAACTGGGAACTTTCAGATTGACTTGTGCAATCGGTCGAGCACAGTGGCAAAAGAATAATGAGAGCAGGTAAAACAATGCCATCTTCTTGATATTAATATAAACATTTACTACTGATATGGAATTAGATTCACTACATAGTCTAAATTAAGAAAGACACACTATAAAATACTGTAGTCTTATATTTGTCAAATGAAAATATGTAAGGAACCCATAAGTCTCATATAACACCGTTAACTAGAGTGAAAAGAAAGTACAGTTTTTAAAAACATGTAAGTCAATGAGAAAAAGATCAATACTCCTTTAAAAACTGGGCAAGTAGGGGCACCTGGGTGGCACAGTCGGTTAAGCGTCCGACGTCAGCTCAGGTCATGATCTCACAGTCCATGAGTTTGAGCCCCACGTCGGGCTCTGTGCTGACAGCTCAGAGCCTGGAGCCTGCTTCAGATTCTGTGTCTCCCTCGCTCTCTGCCCCTCCCCAGCTCACGCTCTGTCTCTCTCAAAAATAAATGAACATTAAAAACTAGGCAGGTGACACGAGACCATGCATAGAAGAAATGCAATTGCATGAATTAAAAACGGTCTAAACTTATTAGTAACTAAATCATTGCAATTAAACATTACACATATACACATCCATACACATATATGAGTATGCGGATATATGCACACAAACGCACATGTGCATATATTTTTTTTACTTTTTATAAAAATATATAAATTTATGAATCTATTCTAAACGCATTGAAAGGATACAATTTTGCTTCCCAAATTTGCAGATATTTTCTTAAAATGGTAACACCTGCTGTTCTCAGAGTAAAGTTACTTTTATACACCACCAATGAAAATGTAACCTAGAGTAAGTTTTCTGGAGGCCGGTTTGTCAAGAGGCATCAAAAGCTCTGGTAATCGTCACGTTCTCTGACAAAGTATGCCAGGAAATGAACAAGGCCTCCATCACAATTCAGCTCCAGATTTGTTCTTCTGAGTGTTATATAGAGAATACAACATTGCAAAGAACCCACGTGACCAAGTGAAGGGAGTAAATGATATAAAATTAGAGTATATCCATATATCCATATAATAGAATACTTCTCAAGCACTACCATTCTGTTGACCTTGAGAGGTTCATGATATGGTAATTGAAAAGATACGGTATGCCAGGTGGACTTTTTGCGTAAATATGTGTTTATATTTATACAGACCACAAAAAGCATCAATACTAAAATTTAAATGAAACTGTACTTTCCAATTTTTTCTTGTGCTCATTTTTCCATTTATCTAAAATGATTTTATATTCCTATCATCAGAAAATAAAGCCACTTACTACCCAAACAGCATATTGGTGAAATATTTGCAGCAATTATCATAAACGCGGGCTCAATATCTTCTGTGTAGAGACTCCATAAGAAATACATGGCAAACAGCATAAACTCATAAAACAAGATAAACAACTAATTAAAAAACACCTTTAATGTAGAGAAAATATATGTGAATCTTAACACTAGCTAGCATAGGATTTTTTCAATTCTAATACTTTTCCACTGGAATAATACATGTGTACAATCCTTCTAGAAAGCAATTGCACATGAATCGGAGCCTTTACATGTAAGTCACAGAGCTGTAAAAAAGTATCAGAGGGAAGTATAAGGGAATTTGTTAGTGATCTCAGGAGGGAGAAGGTCTCTCTAAACAAGACAAAAAAATAGATGCCAAAATAGAAACAATGACACATACGCCCACACTAAAATTAAAGTCGTTCTATGACAATAGACCTCACAGCTAAGTTGAAAGCAATCAAGAGATTGAGAAGCAAGGTGAGCCTTCCAGCCAAGGATGAGGAGTTCAGCAAATCATTACCCTAAAAGCAATTCTAAAGCTGAAAAAAATTAACAAAAACAACCATTTCAGAGCCCTGGACATCACCAAAGGCACACAACAACCTGCGAAGTGTTTGTGCGTATATAACCGCTAGACTTTCGCTAAGAACAGGGCGACTCTGCAGTAGTCTCGCCTTGGACTGCGACCAGAACTGACTACCCACCACCATCACCACTGCCATCACCACCACCATCACCAGAGGGCTAGTGCCTAGCTGGCAGAGATCCGGCCAGGGCGGATAGCTTTGAGGAGTGACAGCTTAACATGCCCACCAGGACAATGCCCAAACCTGCAGGTGTTATCAGTGAAGGTGACTATCGTGGAGGCAGGGAAGGCCCATGGCTTTACTTGGTTGAAGTTGTGGTCTTGGGGACATCACATTCCTGGCTGAGGATGCACATGCGTGAGCGCACACACACACGCATGCACGCGCGCGCACACACACACACACACACACACAGCAGGGACTGAGCAGGACACAAACACAGCATACCCCTCCAATGGAATACTATCCAACAGCAGAAAGAAATAAAGTCCTGACACATTACAACATGGATGAACCTAAAAACAATTATGCTAAATGAAAGAAGTCAGATGGAAAAGACTATATATTGTATGATTCCATTTAGTCCAGAAAAGGTGAATTTATTGAGGCAGAGTACAGACCAGTAGTTGCTAAGGGCTGGGAGGTGGGAGCGTGGATGAACTGCAAATGGGCACAAGGAAAACTTCAGGGTTGGCAGAGAAGGTCTGAAAGTGTATTGTGGTGAGGCTGCACAACGCTGTAAATTCACTTAAAATTCTTGAACGGTAGACTTATGACGGTTGCATTTTATGGTGTGTGAGTCATACTTCAGTACAGTTATTTTAAAAAAGAGATAGGGAGACAATATTTGCGACTTAGCTGAAAAAAAGCTGAACGTCCATAATGTACAGTTGGACACCTCAAAAGAAGAAACTCGGCAGGCAGACAGGCCAAGACAACTACAAAAGCCACATGTGAAAAGGGGACCAATTCACCTAGAAATGAGGGGAAAGCAAGACAAGACAAGACCGTATGGCCTTTTTCCATCTCTTCAAGTAAAAGACTAAAGAAAATGTCTTGTTCCCATTTTACAGATTGGAAAGAGAAGGTCAGAGTTTCAGTGTCTCGCCCAAACCCGTCTCTTCCGGCGGTGAGTGAAGGTTTGCCACCATGAACTTGCACGGTCCCTCCCCCACAATCTTAGTCCCTATCATCCCCAATCCAGCGTCTATGTACACAGTGAAGATATTGAGACATTACAGGTTGGGAGGGACTGGACGAGGCTCGCTGAGCTCCGTAACGCACTCTGTCAGGCATTTGTGGTATTCTTAATAACACCTAATGGTCCATCAAGGCTCATTATGGATTTTTGTTTTGCTCTTCGTGGCTAGATTATTAAGATTTCATTAATGCCAATTTATCACCAGGGCCCTAAGTCTAGCTAGTGTCACTATGGCTTGTGGTAGAAGCCGCGGTTGGTGCAGTTTCGGAGATTTCCCCAACCCCCACCTCGGGCCGCAATGTCAAGGACCCTCCTCTGTCAAGAGAGCCGGTGCGCAGGGGCTGGCGCATCACGGCCTCTGCAAGCACCGACTTAGAGCCAGAAGTCCTCGGCTATCGCCCCAGCCTCTCCCCTTGTGTTTCAGTCTCCTCTCTTGTAACAAAACCACCCCTCCAATCTTTCTGCACTTGGGGAGAACGAAAGACAGGCTGGGTGGGAACAGGCTTAGGAAAACGTGGCACAGAAACTTCGTTAGAGACAGGGCCTACCTTAAGCCGCGTAGAACAGACACCCAGCCTCAGCCTTTAGGAAACCACATTGATCTGGCTTTCAAAAAACAGAGCCAACCCAAAAGCGACCTAGACCAAAAATACTGTATTCAAAATAAAAGGCAAAGATCTCCTTACCTGACAAAAGCCTGCAGTCCCAGGGTTCTGTAGCAAGGATGCTGGGTCCGTGCAGATCTTCCCACAGGAGACTGCAGAGCCTGGGAGGGAAGAGTAAGTTGGAGTATTTGGGACTCGGGAGGAGCGACCAGCCTACTGTCTTCCCATGACTGCCAGCGGCGTGCAGCAGGTGAGAATGAAGCCCGAGGCATGATTCTGAATCAGAGTCACCTGGGCACCAGTTTGCTTGGCATTAAAAGCTCCCCTAGTTAATTCTGATATTTCCTTAAGTGCAGGGCTCGTTGTCTTACTACAGAGGATCTCAAAAGTAACTATGTATCAGGATCACAAGGAAAGTTACTAAAGACAAGAGCCCAGGATCCTTGAAATAAGACCGAGGACTTTGTATTTTTGCCAGGTTCTCCGAGTGATCTTGATAGGACCCAAGACTGGGAACCAGTGAATCAGCAGATTGGCAATGTCTGCTGGGTCAAGCCATCCAACCATCTGGGGAAGGAGCCACTATGAGCTAAGTGGTGTTACCTGTGCAGTGCCTGGCTTGTAGCAGGTCTGAGTAAATAACCACACCTGACTTACCTAGCACACGCTGCAAGAGAAGAGAGTTCTGGCACTTTAGGACGCTGGACACAACCCAGAGACTCCCTCTGTGCATCGGTTTGTAAACTACGATCAGTTCCCCCATATCTTGCTTCAGCCCCATGCAAGAACCACCCATAGACATGAACAGTGGATATCCAACAGTGCCTTAGTATCAACAGCTTAACAATGTGCATCAAGGGAACAGTGATGCTAGGGGGTGGGGGAAGGAGAAAGACAAGGGCTATTTACTAGGAAATCCCTCCCTTTGGGGACTTTCTGTGCACTGCCTGTCTCAAGGTATTTGTAATGAAATCTTCAAAAGCTGGGGATGAGTCAAAACAGGGTTTGTATTAACAGAGATCAAAGCTTCTTACCATTCTAAGGGCTTCCCCAACACAGTGTGTACTAATTATTCAAGGATAAAATGGGATGGGGTGACACAAAAATCATTCATTCATTCATTTATTCGTTCATTCACTAAGTGCACAACGCTCGAGGATCTGGATTCTGGGATCAGGATGCCTGGTTCTGCCACTTCTAGCTACGTGTTTCGTTGTTTAATACCTGTGTGTCTTAGTTTTCTCTCCCATCAAGTAGGGATGACAACAGTATCTACCTCCTAGGGAATCTGGGAGGACTTGACACGTTGTGTAAGTATCAGACGCATAGTAAGTGCCATGTAAGTGCTGCCTGTTATAATTCATTTACTTTCTCACAAGGCATGCTGGTGATGCACACATGGAAATCCCCACCCTGCACTCAAGGGCCTTCCAAACAGGCAAAGGAGACGGGCAGGCGAGAGTCAACTGCTACAGTCCCGTGTGGTTGGGCTACAGGTCAGAGATGGCAAGTAATGACGGAGGGAACGCAGATGCGGGCGCAGAAGCCAAACGTCCCAGAGCGTCATTCGGTGGGAGAACTGGGGGATTCTCAGAAGCTCTCCCGAAACAGAGCCTCCAAGCATGAGCCAACTGAACAATGTGAGGGGTAGTTTTCAAAATGCATATTCCCTGGACCCATCCCTGGAGACTCAGAGTCCCTAAGTTTGCAAAGGGCCCCAGGGTTACCCATTTGCAGTCCCCCTAGCAGGTTCCAATCTTTAGCCAGGCTTGGTGGGCACCGGCCTAGGGGTAGAAGATGAGTAAGAAAAGGACAGGAAGGAGCTCATGGGTGAAGAGAGAAGTGGGCAGAGGTTGGGGACCCCACCACATGGCCTGGCCAGACCTTCAGCTTGAATCCTAATCTAAGTGAGAGCCCTACATCCCCACTGCATGCTAGATGCTCTCCCTCCAGTCCGAGTCAGAGCCCGAGAGTCTCTGACCCCTGTTGCTAGTTTCGGACCACTTCTCTTCCCTCTTCCTTCAGAGATATTCCTCCACTTTGGAAATGGATAATTACTTAGAGTGTTGGCTTGTTTTCTTGCCTACCGGACATGAACTCCATTCTCTGCTCCTTCATCACTGGATGGCAGGCACGCAGCATGGTGCCTGGCACGTAAGAGCAACTCAATACACCTGCTGCCTCACGAGTGATCTGGGTCACTGCATCCGCTGGGTGAGGACAGCTCAGGTACATCTGAATTTGTTTACTCAGAGTCACAGACTTCTGCCTCCCAACCACTGTCAAGCTCAGGCCCGACTCTTTTTGCCTCCTTGATGCTTTTTCACCATTTTTTTCTTAAATTTCTCCGAGGCTGGTGCTTCTTCACAATAAATTCTCTGAGTGTCTGGAAAGGCCTTACGTGCTCGATCTGAGGCAAGCCCACTCACTCTTGGACTCTACCTTCCGAGCACTTCCAAGGACTCTCATCCTTCCGAGATGGCGCTCAGGGTAGAGTTCCATTTTAAACTTGATGGGTGAATTCTTCCGTTACATTTGAACCAAGCTGACATAAGAAGAGCACGCAGCCCTCCTGTCCACAAATTTCATTTCCCCGATCATGAAAAAGGCGGACTGTACGTGAAAAAACTCAGAAAAACAAATGAAAACCATAAATTGAAATAGGGCCTCAAAATGTACCTTTCCAAACCCAATGAGACCCGTATTTCAACTGGACTAGGAAAGATCCCAAGAGTGTGATAAATATTGCCATGAACTCTAGAGGCCTGGCAGATAATTGAGGAATCAGAATGCGGAAGGTTAAAAGGAATTCCGGTCCAGGAACTGTGGGCCCAGATGTTAGTGTCATTTGCCTTAAATAGAAAGGCCAGGTAAAAATGATTCCAACGGAAACAGAGCAGCGTTGCCAAACTCCAGCCAAACACTATCATCCACCAAAGCCAAAAAGCAGTTCTGTCACTCATCCGTTCGACAAATCTTTAATGAGCATCTTCTATGAGCCAGGCACGTCCTAAATCCTGGGAATATGGCACAGAACCAAACTGACAAAAATCCCTGCACTTAAGAAGCTTATCTGCTCATGGAGGAGATGCACAGTAAACACGTAAGTGACTTTATACTGTGATGAGTAGTGGAAAGTGCTATGAAAATAAAACAAAACAGAGCCGGAAGAGAGAAGATGCCAGAGATGTGGGGAGGCTTGGAACAGGGTGGACAGAGCTAGACTCATGGAAACGGCAGCATCTGATCAAAGATCAGAAGGGGGTGAGGGATTGGGACGCCTACGTGCCTCAGTCAGTTAAGCGTCCGACTTCAGCTCAGGTCATAATCTCACAGTTCATGGGTTCGAGCCCCGCATCAGGCTCTGTGCTGACAGCTCAGACCATGGAGCCTGCTTCTATCTCCCTCTCTCTGTTCCTTCCCCACTCACGCTGTCACTGGTTCTCTCTCTCTCTCTCTTTCTCTCTCTCTCAGAAATAAACATTAAAAATTAAAAAAAAAAAAAAAAAAGAGGTGAGGGACTGAGTCACGTGGATTTCTGGGGGTAAAACCTTCCAAAACAGAAGAAACAAAGTGTGCTAAGTTTGTGAGGTGGGAACAGGTCTGGAATGTTAACACAAGGTGGCTGGAGCAGTGTGAAGGAGGGCAGGAGAGAAAGGCGGGGCTGAGCAGAGACTGTAGGCGGGCAGGGAGGCAGAGGCTAGCACAGTGCAAAGAACCCCAGTCTTTTTTTTTTTTTGGTGGGGGGGGGGGGCGGTTATAATTCTATATTATCTTTAGTTTGTTGCTCAAATTATTCCAACTTTGGCTATTGGAATCTCTTGCAAGTGGGCTCCTGTGTTCAACATGCCCTTTATCTTCTTTATTATTTTTTTAAATATAATTTATTGTTAAATTGGTTTCCATACAACACCCAGTGCTCATCCCGACGAGTGCCCTCCTCCATGCCCATCACCCACTTCTCCCTCTCCCCCACCCCCATCTATCATCAGTTTGTTCTCAGTATTTAAGAGCCTCTTATGGTTTGCCTCCCTCCCTCTCTGTAACTCTTTTTTTCCCCTTCCCCTCCCCCATGGTCTTCTGTTAACTTTCTCAAGATCCACATATGAGTGAAAACACATGGTATCTGTCTTTCTCTGCCTGACTCATTTCACTTAGCATAATACCCTCCAGTTCCATCCATGTTGCTACAAATGGTCAGATTTCATTCTTTCTCATTGCCAAGTAGTATTCCACTGTATATATAAACCACAATTTCTTTATCCATTCATCGGTTGATGGACATTTAGGCTCTTTCCATAATTTGGCTATTGTTGAAAGTGCTGCTCTAAACATTGGGGTACACATGCCCCTGTGCATCAGCACTCCTGTATCCCTTGGGTAAATTCCTAGCAGTGCTATTGCTAGGTCATAGGGTAGATCTAGTTTTAATTTTCTGAGGACCCTCCACACTGCTTTCCAGAGCGGCTGCACCAGTTTGCATTCCCTCCAACAGTGCAAGAGGGTTCCCGTTTCTCCACATCCTCGCCAGCATCTATAGTCTCCTGATTTGTTCATTTTAGCCACTCTGACTGGCGTGAGGTGGTATCTCAGTGTGGTTTTGATTTGTATTTCCCTGATGAGGAGCGACGTTGAGCATCTTTTCTAATGTTCCCCGTGAGATGAAAAAGTTAACGAGAGTTTGAGAAGCAAAAAACAAAGACCAAACTGAAACTTTCATCTCCTGCAATCAGAAACATGGTTTGAAGATGGCTAATGAGCCAGCAGGGTAGCAAATGCCTCCAGACACAATTTAATGTCACCTAAGTTCTTCGGCATACCGGCAAGGGTGCCCCACATTTGGGCAACACAGCACAACTCTTTCCCTTGAATTCAGACACGGTTACTGGTCCACTTGAGAATATACTTCTTTCACCAGAAATGAGAGAAATTGACATTTCCAGATATTAAATGGGTTCCCTGTTATTTTTAGGGCTTGGGCAGCTGAAGCCGCTGAACTCAAATGTGCTCCCTTGATCAAAGAGGCCTAAAAGGATTCCCCAGCCCTGAGAGCTGTGTCTCTAATAGGATTATGCCTGAATTAAACGACGGAACCATTTATGACTTAGGGCACTCTCTGGCTTTGAAGTTTGCCTCAACAAATGATCCATTTTTATATAAACCAGAGCTGGAGAATGACAAGGAAGCCTGCAAGTAGTCCCAAATGGAGAGCTTTGTACAAGATAATCGGGGGAGAAGAAACATTTGAACTAACACTCTGGATCTGCCTTTGAGCAAATGATGGCATAGAGAGAAAATGTTTTTTCTCTCCTGAAGCATTTGACAAGGCTGAGGTCATTTTTTTTACTCAGAAGCAGAACGTGTCCAACATCTTCCAACCGTGTGTGTGTGGGGTGTGTGTGTGTGTGTCCGTGCAGGAGCACATGTGTTTTCACGAGCTTAGTGCAAACTCCCTTACAGTGTTTCTTCAGTCAACATGCATCAGGTACCCACAGGGTGTCAAGTGGAGGGAGGTTAATAAAACATGGGTTTTTTCCCCCTCAAACTGCTCACAGAGAGAAGAGGAAGGAGACACAGAAGAAGGGGAAGAGGTAGATGGAGGGGAGAGGAGGTGGGGGGGAGGAAGAAAATAGGGAAGAGGAGCAGGGACAGAAGTCCCTAGCTCTTGACTTTGGCTTGGCCATATAATTTGCTTCACTGGCATGTTAGCAGGAGTGACAAAAGTCTTGCCAGGGGGTTGAATGGCTGGGTTCGCCGGCTTGTCCCTCTGCCATCGCCATGAGAAGAGCAGGCTTCGACTAGCCTGTGGCTCCAAGGAGGATGAGGGACACGTGGAGTAGAGCCACTCCCACTGACTCCCAGCCAACCCACCGTCATGTGGCTATGACCAGCCAAGTTGACCAGAGTCACCCAACTAAGTGCAGATGACTTCATCTGAAACACAGATGCTGAAGAAATTAAAAAAAAAAAAAAAAAAAAAAAAAAAGATTCTTTTAAGCGCATGAATTTTGGGAGGTGTTTATACAGCAATGGTTAAATAACACAAGCGTCGTCTTCATTTTACAGATGTGGAAGCAGAGGCTACAAGAGGTTAACAATCTGCTTTGCTCAAGGTCATTGTTCAGTGGTAGGATTAACAAGCAACTCTGTCTGGACTTTGAAGCCCATTCTTCATTGTTATGAAATTCTATCCATTGCTGAATCAATTCTTAAATGTTAAGTCATTCTCCCTACAGCATCAGTTGTTTCCTTTATATTAGAGAGTAACCTTCTAGTGACAAACTAACAGATTCACAGAAAAAGTCAATAGGACCTTTCTGACTAGGAAAATATATACATAAAACAGTGTCACATAGCTCAAGTTCCTCCGACAAAGCCCTGTGGGTCTGACAGCAAACACAGAAAAGACTTAAATTTTAATTTAAATGTAAGGGTTTCTTTTGGCCCTGTAACAACTCATCTCTCTTTAATCAGGAGCCCCAGTAATAAAATAAGACCCAAATCTTCCAAAGTATAAAATGTATCTACTCTCAGAAGGTTTGCAAATTACATATTGGTTAGCACTGACTTTCTTCTCCTGCTTAGATTGCCTTTTGGCTGCACCAGAGCTAGAGGGATGTGATGCCAGAATCAGCTGACGGTTTCACGAAAAAAATCCACCAGTCCAAAGGCAAAGCCTGTCCACCCCCTCGCTCCAGACCTCCTAGAGCTCCGTGTGAAGAGATGCTGACTGAGTTCTGGTGACCAAGTGAAATGGATGTTTTTACAGAGTGGCTGATGTTCCACTTCCCTGGGGAGGTCGGAGCCGGCTGACCTCCCCGGGGCGGTGCACCTGCTGTGCGTTACATGTGTGCCTGCTGTCTGCACGATCTCGTGGATCTTACCTAGATCATTTTCACAGCATCTGTGAGATATACAATGTCCTCTTTTTCGAAGTTAGAAAACAGAAGACAGGAGAGCTTTAGGTACACTCACACCGAAGTTACTCAACTAGGAAGGAGGAGAATCAATATTCGAGAACTTTTCCAGCCCTGTACCTTACGTGGTGCTTCATTAAAACACATTCCTAAGTGGAAAAAAATAATAATTTATGAGTTAAAAAAAAGCTTCTGTTGAAGTACTGGGGTTGGTGAATAGGAGACTGTGTAAGACTGTGTAAGATGCTCTTAGCTGCATGTAAGAAAAATCAATGAACGGTAGCTTACGTAAGGAGATGTAAACGTTTATCTCATGTAACAGAGAGTCCAGAAGCGTCGAGACTCCAGGGTTGGTGGATTCAGGGACAGGCACTGAACGCAGCAGAAGTACCACCACTCTTGTGCCCTTGGTGGACAGGCACCCACCAGCCACAGTATTCTTTCTGCGGAGGCCAGACGTCCTCAGTCTTTCTTAACTTGGTTAAGAAAGCTATTATCAATTAACTAGAGTTGGCAAGTGGGATAAAATGTATTCTTTTCTGAATCTGACTCTTGCCCGCTGAATAAATAATGCCGAAGCACCTGTCATATCCCCAGCAATCCTGACAACCAAAATAGCGGGAAATAGAACAGAAACAGAGCAAATGGTGCTGGCCCTGGACAGTCCAAAATCTTGCTGGAGAGACAAAATACAGACACACAGAACAATGAACAGATTTATTTTAAAGCTGCATTCCTGCAGCTAGTAGAGAACAGACTGTCTTCATCACTGGTCAAGAAGATGCTCTGTAAAGGGATAATACAGAGAGTTCTGTGGTTTTCACTTTTGACCTGGGTCTTGCAACATTCTTACCAGTGGAGCCCCCACTTCAATCAGAATGAGTCTTGTACTGATTTCACTTTATTTTTCTATTTATAAACTATCTTCCCAAAGCTAGAGAACTTCTGACAAAACACAGGACTTTTTTTTAGAAAAAAATAGGGTTTGTGTATTAAATATCGATTTGTTCAACCATTAATAGAATGATGTCAATGTTCATTATGCTGTGGAATTTGTTTCAGAATTCTGACCATGATTACAAAGATTTATTTTTATTTTATTTTATTATCTTATTTTTTTACAAAGATGCTTTTAAATGAATATATGCTATTGTTTCCATTCAGACCTAAAATAACTTTTAAAAAATACTTCATTTATTCAACTTGTTTACAAAAATTCCTGTTCCCTCCTTCCAGGTGCTTCGTAACTTAGATAAAACCCAGATTCACAATAATGATTTCAGATTTCACGTTTTGCATCAAATTTCATTAAAGAGATATCTTGCTTTGGACTCTGAAGATACCCCTGGCTGAAATTCCAACTGTGCTGCGGGATTTTTTTTTTTTTAATTTTTTTTTTTCAATGTTTATTTATTTTTGGGACAGAGAGAGACAAAGCATGAGCGGGGGAGGGGCAGAGAGAGAGGGAGACACAGAATCAGAAACAGGCTCCAGGCTCTGAGCCATCAGCCCAGAGCCTGACGCGGGGCTCGAACTCCCGGACCGCGAGATCGTGACCTGGCTGAAGTCGGACGCTTAACCGACTGCGCCACCCAGGCGCCCCGCGTGCTGCGGGATTTTAATATGAGGTCTGCGTGCACTGGTGTGTAACACCTCATTTACGGAGTCATGGGAATGACAATCACATCCTTGGGTATCTGGGATGGCCTGTTCTCAGCCAGGGAGCCAGATGGAACACCACCAGCATTTAGAGACCAGACAGATTACCAGGAAGAGGAATGGCTGCATCTGGAGTCATGCACAGAGTCAAGAAAAATATAAATTTAAGACCGAGTGAAAATTTGTCATGTCACAAATCCTCAGACTTCTTTGGCCACTAATCACTTCCGTGGTCACAACACAGCCTTGTACCACACCATTCACCCGTCATCACTGCCAAAGCACTATTTTCAGTGGGCTATTGCTAACCCGGCTGTGGGCCCGCACCTCTGTTTCAAGCCAGCACTGCCCCCTCCCAGTCTTACCTTCTCCAATGCTGCCAGTGATATTTGGTTTCAGTTTATAATATAATCCATAAAATATGCAAGCCATTTATTTTTCAACTTTTACAACTCGATCTTTAAAACTCTTTGGAGATTTTATCTTCCAAATTTAGTATTTTTAATTTTCCTAATGGTAGTCTACCTTAATTTGGCCAATAAGGGCAAGTAACGAAGCTTTAGGAACCCTGATAAGATATAATTTATTACAATAAATATAACAGAGCAGGTTTCAGTTAAATGTAATTTTTTTTCTTATTGTGAAACAAAGACATGCTCATTACAATCAATTCAGACCCTCTCCAAAAGTATAAGGAAGAATTTAAAAGTCACCTTCCATCTCCCAGAATAACCATGGTTAGCATGTTGGAGCCTATCAACGAAGACGCACTCACTCTCACGTGCCCATACGCACACGTGAGCACATGTTCCATAAGATGGGATCGTGCATACTTGACTGCCAGCTTTTTTTCACTCAATAATATACCATGGGCATTTTTTCCCAAGTCAATAAGCACAGATTTTCACAATCAAATTAAATGCTGCAGAAGATCCCACCTGCTGACTGACGTACCAAAATGCATTTTGCTAATCCTATGTTGATCATTTAGGGTAATGCCAACATTTCAATGTTATAAATCACCTTGCTGGGAAGATGTGCTAGCATCCTTCCCCAGCCATGACCTGGCTGACCTCTCAAAAACAGAATAATGGACCTGCTATTCTGCTGCTGCAAAACCTTTTACGCTCACCACCGTCTGGGGACATCACAGGGGAGAGGACCCAGTGCCTGCGAACACAGGGCCCGCAACTAAGCGGAGGACCCCCCATGGTCCGTCCGCCAGGAGCTGAAGCACAGAGGTCTCTAAAGACTTCTTCACGAGTTTACACAAGCTGTTCTCCAGAGCAGCTCCAGAAGTAACTGGGAGACTGGAAGGTGGAAAGCTGGAAATCTTGCCCAGTATTGTGAGGGACAATTCAGAGAAAGACTGTTCTCAGTCCCATTCCTGTGACTGGTCTCTGAGTGCTGGGAGGAAAACTTGCATTATAAAAAGAACGAACGAATGGTCATGTTGTGAAGGCGCCACCAGCGATGGGGCCAGCTTCTCTTCAGTTCTCCCCAGAAACAAAACAGATGAAGAAGTCTCACCGTCATCGCTTTTAGGAGCCAGCCCAGAGACCGCAGGGAGAACCTTCAATGACCCTCGGCAGTGCCTGGGACTGCAGTTCGGAAGCCACCAGCCCAGGAAAGGCCACCGCCCAAGAGCGGCTTTATCCATTATCCAATGCTGCCTCCTTCAGCCGGCCTTTTGCAGGTGTACTTTCTCTCCCAAAGGAACGCAGTTGCTAACTTTCTTGTTTTTGTAGCCAGGGCTTTAAGAGTGTGGTGGCAGGACGCTCGGTGGCCCATGACCACTCCCTGTGAGGCAACTTCACAGTCAGGTTGCAGACTCTTTCCCTCATGACGAACGGGCAACATGGCAGTTTGTTTTCTTATGCCTCTGCCATCTTAAACGGTTCATAATTGCCACAATCTCTCTGAAATCAGTTGTTTCTACAATTAATGACTGATTTCACAGGGCATTAACCATCCCCAGTAACAGTTCATTAACTGCTGGCAAGGGGGAATATGCCGCCGTTCGAAGGCACTTACGCTGCGTTCAGAGGACCCGTGCCCGCAGGGAAATAACAAGGAAGACGGCCTTTCTGGGCACCTGGAGTCACAGCGCAGGGTCGCAGATCCCCGCAAGATACTTTTGGTGTCTCCACTCGGGCCTGAAGCTGCGGCCAGGCGGCCAAGATGCCAGGGGGTGGCGCTGGGACCAGAGTGGGAAGGAACCGTGGCCCGTGACGGGGAGGACTACAGCAGTCCACTACAAGCTCCCGTGATTAGTGAAGGCAGGTGGTGGCAGTCCGCGGAGGGGGACAGCAGGAGGTCTGTGCAAAGGGCAAAAGGGAAGGTGACCGCTGCTTGCAGGGGCTCCAAGCTATTGCCTGCCCCCACACGCTGGACCTGAAGCTTCTCTAGAGCAAAGAAGCACTCCGGCACGGCATCCCCGGGGCCTAGCCCAGTACCTGGCACAGGCTACGTGTCGAGTAAGTGAACAAACTAGAGGCAGAGGGGAGTTCAAGGCCAGAGCGAGCCTTGCTGAGTACAGAATAGAGACCTACACCTACAGGGAAGCGGAGGCAAACCCTTATGCATGAGCTGGGCCAAATGGAGACCTAGAACGGGCTTGAGAGCACGCTCTCCAGACTCTGTGTTCCAGGCTGGTATTGAGCTGGCTTCCACTACGAGCTACGGGGTGGCTCAACTTTCTAATGGTCCTACCTTGGCAAGGCTGGCACGGGAACTGAACGGGCCTGGGGAGCCCGCCGGCGAAGGTCCATACCAGTGCACCACCAGGAGAGGGTGACTGGGGAGGTAATGTTCCCCAAATAGGGTGTAACCCTATAATGGCCAACAAGACCTCCATTTTGGCCCCCATTATGCCTTCGGCCTCACCCCAAACTCTTCTCTTTCCTTGCTTCTATCACACTGGCTTCCTCCTACATGCCATATTGTTTCCCACTTTTGGGCCTCTGCACACACTATTGTCTCTGAATCTAATGTGTTCCCCTTCCTTTGGTTCAGCTGATGCCTGGATGTCTCCTGAACTGAGCTCTCACTGTCTCTGCCAGAGAAATCTCCATTGGAAACGCTCTTAGTACTCAGTGCCCTTTGTAGCACAGGTGCAACTTGTCAGTGTTGTGTCGCGGTGTGGTTAATGTTGTCATTCCCACTCACAACCAAACTCCAGATAACCCACGTGCACTGTGTTCAGCCCTGTTTCTCCAGTGCCTAGCACCATGCCTGGAACGCAGTAGGTTTTCAAAACATTTTTGCTAAATGAATGAAGGCATGTGAACGGGTCCTTCATTTTCCAGTGGGTGACAAGATTGGAGTCAATGAACTGGAGGAATCTGCCACGTCCTTCAGCAAACAGGCTGTCTTCACGACATACACCTTTGACCATCTTAGGGGAGTATGAAGATTTTACTGGAAATAATCATTAAAAGACAAAGCAAATCAAGGCCAGAAATGGCTTGTTTTCACCCTGTGTGTTGTCTTTTGCCTATTCAGGCTAAAACAGCACATTTCCTGGGAGGCTGGGTATCTTTACAGATGAATTCACCACTTTGAAGCATTTGACAAAGGTTGACTTGTTCCCATCTAAGTTGACACCCTTTCCTGGGTTTCATGGGTCTCTGGCCTGAAAAATACATTGAAAACATCTCAAAGCCTTAGTAAAGTTAAATTGGAATCCGTTGACTTCATCTTTATGGTGGGCATTGCAAATCACTTTCAGGATCAGTGTGTTTTGGGTTTTGTTTTTATTTTTGTTTGCGCCCCTTAAAAATGGAAAGAAGAAGAAATACGCCCCAGGGGAGGCTCACGGCTGGCTGGGACTGTTGGAGTTTTGTCATCTGAAGCTCCACTCGGGGCAGAAGGGGGCCAGGATTAGGGGGCAAAGCAGCAAATGAGCTCAGAGAGGCAGGAACAAAAGCTGAAAGAGGTGACCTCACCTCACAGGGCCAAAGGAACAAAGCTCCCACCCAGCCCTCGGCCACACTGCTTCAGCTTGGTCCCGGTCTTTGTAACCACAGCTTAACAGTTTACGTGGGTGACGTGCACAGTGCTTTCACGTTCATTAACTCATTTGATCCTCACAACTCGGGGGAGGAGACTGGGGCAGGACTTTGTCGGCTGGGAGAAAAACAGAAACTCAGCTTGCAAGGGACAGTGACCCACTCTTTTGACCCCCTCGACCAGTTTTCATTGTCGTATGTAACCCTTCCTACCAGCTTCAAAATAATACTTACTGAGAACTTGCTCTGTTAACACCAAGGACTCTGCAAAATGTGTTACACGCATTATCGTATTTAATCCTCTCAATAACACCATGAGGGGGTGTACTTCCTTCATGAGGCCGCTGGAATGAATCACCACAAGTTTCTTTGAACGATGGAAATTTAGTCTCTCGGAGCTCTGGAAACCGAAGTCCAAAGTCGGTGTCGCTGGCTAAAATCAAGGTGCCAGAAAGGCTGCTTCTTTCTGGAAGCTCCGGGGCAGAATCCCTTCCTTGCCTCTCCCAGCTTCCACTGGCCGCTGCCATTCCTTGGCTTGCGGCCCCATCATTCCAGTTTCCAAGGCCAGCATATTTAAATCCCTCTCTGTATTCATCTCCGTCCTCTATGTGTCTCCTCCTCTGTGTGTCTGTGGAATCTGCTTCTGCCTCCCTCTGTGAGGATCCTTGCGATAGCACTAAGAGCCCGCCTGGATTATCCAGGATCATCTTCCCCTCTCAAGATCCTGAACTTTAATCATACCCACAAAGTCCCTTTTCCCACTGAAGCTAAAACTTGCAGGTTGCGGGGATTGGGACATGCGTATCTTTTCAGCCTATCACAGGCAGGTCATGTTCTTCCCGCTGCGCAGGCAGAGGAAACTGAGGCATGAGAGATGAAATCACATGCCCAAGGAGAGGAGACTAGGGCTTGACGCAGTCACTGTCACCAAAGCCCACTAAGCCGTAACGCTTTCCGAACTTGCCTACCACCCGCGCGCTCTTCTTAAAGACACAAAAGACAACTCCAAAGACAGTCTAATTATTCTCCTCCGGGCATTAAGTCTGAGGTTAGCAGGGACTGTGGCCAAGGAAGCACAGTGCCCAGGAAAGAAGCCTCAGTCCCCCTTCCACACACACTCACGCCGGACCACTCATCTTACTCTGTGAACAAGTGAGTCGCTTCGGAGAGGCTCTCAGCTTGAGAACCACATCTTGTTTCCCGCGAAAGCCTTCTCAAGGCGTAGCCCCCTCACCTCGCCCCGTCTTCCCACGCCAGCTGTCACCCAGCAGAGGTGTGGGGAACAGTTTTCATTCTTGTGGAACACACCCAGGGAAGGCCAGATATTCGTGGTTCCTGGATTAAGGGAAATGTTTCCTTTGGAGCTGCTTTCCTACAGAAATGTATTACTGCGTGGATTCAAGTCTCCTCACTTTCTAAGAAAACTATTACCACTTTAGGTCCAAACTGGTAATGGGAATCTGTAAGGGATCCAGCTTTACAAAAGCTTCCAGAATTTGTATCATACCAGCAACTATGCATGCATGGATAGAGGTGAGAAGACACACACACACACACACACACACACACACACACACACACACAGATTTCCTCAGCCTCAGACTGCATCCTCTGGAACTATCTCAGAAGGGAGGTACCATCCAGGCCCCCTTGCCACTTCTCCATTGTGAGCAGAGTCACAGCAGGCCCAGAAGTGACAGACCCTGTGGAAAATGGAATGAACACGCACACTGACTCAGCCTCAGACCTCACAGATCCAGCAGGACTGAACACAACTGTCGAGAGCTCATCTTCTCGGGGTTCCAAGTCCGCAGCCCAGCCATTGCGAACCCCCGACACAGCACTTCAGAAGGATGATCGGGGAACTGAAACTCTGGGTGAGAACGTGAGAACAAGAAATAAGGCCACAGACAGGGAAGAGCTCAAAAACAAGTCACAGGCAGATGTGATTAAAAGGTAAAAGGAGGATTTCAGAGCACTTCTCTCTGTACGGGCAAAGAGGAGAGGACTGATGCTCGAGATGAATATAATACTGCCGGGGACCAAAACAGTCAACTTCCGAAGTCTCCAAGAGCCTCTTTCAGGCCATTCAGAGTTACTACAGGTGACGTCAAAGGATAAAACTAACTTACAGCAACACCCTTAACTCTGCCATTTGATCACCGAACAGCAAGGTCCCCAACTGATTACTCTCGAGTGACTGTGAGTCCTTTACCACCACCAGGGACCACTGTCAAGCCAGGGGGCTGACCCCACATGCCACGCTGTAGGACAGAAGGCAGGGTTGTGTCCTACTGTGAGTGTCCCCACAGAGCCATCTCAGAGCATCTGGGACCCAAATCACATACTCGCTTCAACATACAAATGAGTCCTTCGAAGCCACAGCTCCTTAGTATCAGGTGAAGCCCTTTCAGGCCCACAACCTCCGGGCAAGGCATCCAATCAAATTTTGCATCAGGATTTGAGATCAGGGTTCAAATCCCTAGGGGGCCTCGCACAGAGCCTGAGAGCCATCCCACACCTCCTGGGGAACCATGCTGGCCAAAATCAGTCCTATGCCCCTGTAAGTCCCAGATCTTTCTGACTTTGCGTCTTCTCACCCATGTGTAATGGGCTTAAGAATCTGCCCCTGGCCATCAGGAAGGTCCTGTGAAGAATACATATATGAGAGTGCTCCATAAACTAAAATGTTTTATTTAGACAGAGTAAAGAATGATAAATTTTCCACTGAAGAAAGAGTACTATACAAAAAGATTATTTTCAGAGCGTGTGGGTGGCTCAGTCGGTTGAGCGTCCGACTTCAGCTCAGGTCATGATCTCACAGTCCGTGAGTTCGAGCCCCACATTGGGCTCTGTGCTGACAGCTCAGAGCCTGGAACCTGCTTCAGATTCTGTGTCTCCCTCTCTCTCTGCCCTCCCCCCTGCTCACATTCTGTCCCTCTCTCTTTCAAAAATAAACATTTAAAAAAAATTTTTTTAAGATTATTTTCTGAAGCACTTGCATGTGTAATTCATCAAAACTGTTTAATGCTATTCAACTAAAGTTTGGCTGCAGTTGAAAAGATGGTCTTTTAAAACTAAGGCTTGGGTTGCCCCCCTATTAGGAAGACAGCTCTATTCAGGAAAGCAGGAGACCCACGTCGGCTAGAAACTGACCTCTGGGTCAGGGTTTACCCCGCGATTGTTAAATTTGCCCCTCGCCAATACCGTTCCAAAGAAGACCTCTCCAGTGTAATTACTTGCATTTGCACCCATTCTTGCTAAGCCAGAGGAGGAGCACACCCGGGCTTTTGCACACCAGGCCTCGCTCCTGCAGGGTGCAGCCCACATCGCTCCACCAGAAGAAGCCTTGCACTGTTTGTCCAGACAGGCAGGTATGGCAAAGTGTGTTCCAAAGCCGAGGCAAGATGGGAAGAAGTTGCCTCCCTCTCACCCTACAGGGAGCTCTGCCCCTTGGGTAAAGGATGCATCAGAATTCAATGTTTGCACAGGATAGATAAGGATATGCCAGATATTTGTGAGAATTAGAAAAAGAGCTTCCCTCCAGGTGGGACAATGTTTTCAAACGTACCTCGTTCTCTGAGTGGCATGGCCCTGGAACCAGAGTCTCCAGCTTAATTAGGATCCAAAGCAATCACCTTGGTCTACAAGGTCCTTGCCTGTCAAGTACCCGTGTACCCGAGGAAACTCCTCATGGGGTTTCTGCCTACTCCTTGGTCGTGCCGGCCACTTGCATACCTTTGCCCTTGACTTCCTTCTGCCAGGAATGTCCTCTCCTCAAGCCTCGCCTACTTTTTTACCTAGAAAACCCCTATTCACCCTTCAAGATCCAACAAAGTCCGCCCCTTCAGTGGAGGCTTCTCCCTGCTCTCAGCCTTGCTTCATCCTTGATTCCTCGGAGGCTAGCCCAGCGCCTAGCACGAAGTGAGCGCTTGCACCTGCTGGGTGAAGGAAGGAACCTGTCATTTAAGCCCCCTGGGCAGCCTGCATATATCTTGGTAAGCCTCCCAATGCCCCATGTTTGAGCATGTATCACTCTGTACTATAAATGTGAGTTCTTAAGGGGGAGGATCTGTGTCCTTTAAGTTCTGCATCCCTGAAATCCAGCAGAGAGCGCCTAACATGCTTGTCGAACTGAAGGTATTCAAAGCAAGGATCTGTAAGAGCAATCCACTTCAAAATTTTTATTTCTGGCAAACTGGTCCACATCTGACATTCAGCAGAGCGAGAATCCTAAGATGAAAGGTCTGTGCCACTCACTAGGGCTGATGACTCCTTAAGAGAAGCGCCCGCTCAGAAGGTCCACATCAGACTCCTCTGAGCTATGTGCCATTGACCTTACTCTGAAGGATAGACACAGCAGGCCATAGGACACAGAAGGCACTGCAGACGGGATTGGGTTTCCTAACTCCCCTGTCTTTAAACTTTGTTGACTGTTGCTTTAAATATTTATAACCCAAGCAGGAAGTTTGGCTGGAATGGAGAAGAGTGGGGGAGGAGGATCTGTTTCCCTCTGCCTCGATGATGCTGGCTGGCGGAGTGCGCCCTCGCACTGCCCTTCCACGTCTTGGCCGCTGGCCCCCAAATGTCAGCCCATCCACGGCGGGTGGGGCGACTGTGTGGGGATTTTTAAATGACGGTTTTGTTTTTATCCACAGCTATTTTTCCTAGTCTCGGGATGTACTGTTGACCCAGTCAGGCAACAGGGACACAATGCAGAAAATTGTCACTTGACCCATCCCTGCGTGGAGGGGCCCAGCCATTATGTAAAAAGGCACAAAAGCTTCGCTTGGGGCCAAAAATTCCAAGTCAATGCTGAGTGGGCTGGGAAGTTAGAAGTGGGATGCCTCAGAGGGATGATAGGTTTTCTCTCTGGTTTTTTTTTGTTGTTGTTGTTTTGTTTTGTTTTGTTTTTAGGAGAGAGACGGAATCTTCCAGATAGGGCCTGCTTAATAGTTCTCAGCAGAAATAAATACTGCAAGAAAGATAAGCCCTGACAATCACCACTGTTTATGTAGAATCTCTGGCAAACGGCATCCAACTCAGCGAGTTTTCAAATATGCATCACCCTGCCGCAACAGTCCCTCCCCACACTATTTCCAGCTAGTGGATTTTGTTTAGGACCGTTTTCATGATTTGCACTCGTTCTGTAAGCAACACGAGGACCGACTCCAAAAGAAAAGCTAATCAGGGCTCTACCCAGAGACCCTGCAATCGAAATCAGATGTGCTGAAGGAAAAATTAATGGAAACACAGAAGGGAAGGGCGCAATGCTGATTTCATAGCAGAGAGGAGGAGCTGACGGGAGGGGATCTGCGCTGGGCAGAGGCTCCGAGGGAACATTCCAGCTGTGCCATCGCACATTGTATTCATCATGCATGAGGCAACATCTGTATAAAACATCGGACGTTCCCGGGGCCCAAACATCAGGGGTAAAGAAAGCGTGTTTGAAGAAGGGGGTGAAAAGCAGAGTGGTTTGTGCGGCCAACAAATAGCCGCGAATAGCCACTCGAGCGGGTGAAAGGAGACACTGGCGCTCAGCTCTGTGTCTTTCAAGCAGTTCTGCGGAGCGTAGCAGGTTGAGTGAGAACCAGCTCGGTCACGTGGTAGTAAAAACAAAACAACACCAGCAATACAGGGCTTTTGGACAATACCCCTGGAGGTGACCTTCACTTCTGGCTCAGACCGTGAGGTACCACGTAGGTCAAAGTGTGACTTGGGATATAAACCAACGAGAGCCTCGTGAGCGATGAAATCACGGACGAAATAAGATATCTCACAACCGCAGAGGTGTGTGCCCACAACACGAACTAATGGGAAGAGCCAAAATGTTTTTGAGCTCACAGATGGTACCGTATTAGCCTACTTATTCATTCTAAGTGTGAGAAAGGAGCTTTTTAATCCTAAAAAATTGGAGACACTCATTCAGCCCGCCATAAATTATGTGATTGTAGCCAATCAGTGCTGTCAAGTTAAGCATTCTTTCATGAAAGATAAAAACGCCTTCAAAAGACAGCAAAGCCTAAACCACCCTCCAGTGAAAGCTCTGATATTGGTGATCTCTTCCCTGATTTTTTGGCAATCTGTCTTTCCATTTCAGGACCAGTTAAAATGGCACATCTACTGATGAAAAAGTCTCATGAGGTTAGCTCCAACCTTCCCCTGACTTTATCTTACACCTCTTTTCGTGTATCTACATGTACTCTTTTGGTGTTTAAAGGCACGCATATGCGTGTGGATAAAATACATATCACGGCCCACATACAGACACATAATAGTTGCCGTATCCATTCACCCAAATCAGATTGGAGAGAATTAGCACATTTAACAGCTTTCATTCAAGGGAACAAGATGCATCACAAAGGCGGCCTAATAAAGACTTCATTTAAAAAGAATCTCCAAAAACATATGCACCCTGCCACCAGCTAAAGGTCACATGCTTTATCCCATACATCTGCCTCCTACCTCTAAAAATATAAATAGAAAGCTATTCAATTTAAAAATTCAATTTATAAATTGCTCTGCTATGCTCTGTAACCACCATTAATAAATGATAATTGACTTCACCGTTCTGTAACCACCTTTGTTTCACTCGGGATACGTAGTCAATTACCTAGCAATAATGACGGCCGCATGCTATGTTACTGCTTAATTTCACAGGCCTGGGGACGTTTCCGGATAAGGAGAGAACACAGGCAAAACGGCAAGTTTCTCCCTGTCCTTAACATAGCTCAGCGGTCCCATCAGAGGGGTGGGGTGGTCAGAGGAGGGAGCCGCTCCTGCACTCATGCATCCTTCCGCAGGAGGCAGAGCATGGGATGGAAAGCAGGTGGGCACAGCAAAACAAAACGCGTTTAGTGATCTCGCAGCATCCCTCATCCCGCACTTGTAAACCGGCCTCCCTGACCTCTAACAACCAGGGAAATCAGACGTTGGCTCTGCACAGAGAGAACCTTCTGCCACTCTGTTTCATGTCGAATTCCAATCCCGCCCCCAGGAGCTGCTTTTTCATTTCACTGCTGCCCTTCTCTCGTCACCCGACCTGCCTCTGCATCCCCCTGCGGATCCACTTTTATCTTGGCGACACAGGGCAGAGCCTGCCTCCTCCAGTTCTGCTCTCAAGGACGGTTTCTGCTGAAGGCTCTCACGAAATGTGGCGGCTGTTTCCTCGCTGAGAAGTGTCTCTGCAGCACAGAGTGAAATGTCTGCTAGGAGATCAGGCAAACCTGAGAGATTCCAGAGGTCATGGGCTCTGGATTCTTCCTCCCATCCGACTTACCATCAGCCATTTCAGGAGGGCTACGGACGGAGCTGTGATCACCACCACTCCCGACTCGTATGTCGAAGCCCTACCCGCCAGGGTGATGGCATTTGGCGATGAGGCCTTCAGGAGGTGACTGGGTTTAGAGGAGGTCTTGAGGTGCAACTCCCTGGTGGGATTAGTGCTCTTATAAGAAGAGACACCAGGGGGCTTGTTCGCTCTCTCCACCACGCGAGTGCACGGATGGCTGGAAGGTGGCCGCCTGTAAGCCCGGAAGAGGGTTCTCAACAGAACCCAGCCATGCCTGGTACCCTGATCTCTGACTTCCAGCCTGCAGAACTGCAAGAAATAAAGGTCTATTATTTAAGCCACCTGGCCCGCAGACTAAGACAGGAGGTTAAAAACAAAGACTCAAAATAAAAATCCAGCTAAAAATACCAGACATCTGTGCCTTCCACCAAGTCTGAATTCCCACTACGTGACTCATGCTGTCACCTCAGCAAGTGACTCTGCTTCTCTGGGCCTCAGTTTCCTCATCTGTTAAATGCAAATGGGTCTCCCCACCTGTGTCTCCACCACAGAGGGCTGCAATGAGAAATCAAAAATCATCAAAACAGGGCAAATAAATACTCAGCACAGTGCTGGGCATGGAGTAAACTTTCGATAAATAAAATCAAGCCATCCCAATAAGCTTGGAAATAAGAATGTGCTGAGAAAAAAAACAGTAAGGAGCAACACCTTATGAAAAAAATAGAATAAAATTTTCGGGTGACCGTTGGTGCGCCAACCACCTGGAAACCGCAAGGACGCAGCACCTCCCAGCAACTCACCTCTACCCCCACAGAGCAGCATCTGCCCTCCACCGCACCACGTCCCGAGAGACGCCAAAGCCCCAACCCGCAGATGAAGTCCATGTGGCTCTCTGAAGTCCAAGTATGAGCTCATCCCCTCCCTCACCTCGTACCCCCGAACCCCGCTATCCGCCAGTGACTCTGTTTTCACTTCGGCATCAACATCTGGTGCCTCTAATTCTATCAACACCCAAGCATATGGAAGGAACAACAAGACCCAGCAACGTGAACCATTATTTTTAAAAAACAAACTGGGTCCTAAATACCAATTGATTGCTAAAAGGGCACTTACTGAGGTTTATTAAGTACATAGAACATAAATCTGTTTGGCATGTAATTAATTCAAAATTACAGGAACACTAAATGTGTAATTAAATCTACATGGAATGTTTAGGCCTTTAGCTGGCATTTACAAAGGAAGCTACAGGAGATTTATTAGCTAGCAATTTATTGTTCAAAATACTGGCAAATCATGAGTATGTTGATTGAAATCTAGCTTGCTGTCAGTCTGATGTTATGCGCCAATTAGAGGTTCGAAGCCTTGCAAACACAAGTCTGTGGCTAAGAATGCTAAAAAGAGGGTTCGTCAGTTACAGCTAAGTTTGCTCTTTCCAGAAGCCTCAACAAGTGTCTTGACTCCCCTGGTGGATAAGGACACGGGGGGCATTCCTTCAAAGTACTGAAGTACTTAACCGACACAGTCAAACGTGACACACAGGTGATCTGGGTGAGGTAAAAGCAACGTTAGATTTGGAATCCTCACCTGTCCACAGACTTCACTGTATTTCCCCAGAGCAAAGATTTTCTCTGACCTGCTTGAAGTCAAAAGTGTAATACGAGTGGGGTCCTGGGTGGCTCAGTCGGTTGAAGTCGGCCAACTTCAAACTTCAGCCCAGGTGGTGATTTCTGGTCTGTGAGTTCGAGCCCCGCGTCAGGCTCTGTGCTGACAGCTCGGAGCCCGGAGCCTGCTTTGGATTCTGTGTCTCCCTCTCTCTCTGTTCCTCCCCCGTTCTCTCTCTCTCTCTCTCTCTCTCTCTCTCTCTGTCTCAAAAATAAAGATTGGAAAATGTTTTTTAAGTGTAATATGAGAAATGTATAAAATGAAAGACTCCAAAGTCATTCCAGACCCTTCTCTGCTCAATTCTAGGCTCTGCAGCAGGCTAGGACTAGAGAAGACTACCCAGTGTCCAGAGCTGGCTTGGCCCTCAGTTGACGGTGTGTTTCACAGGTGCCAACGGTCAGCATGGGTACAGGGCCTCTGGGGCACTCTGCGGAAACGGCCCCAGCAACGCCACCTCCTGAATGCTCCTGGAAGGCTTTGAGAGTGGAGCAACCAAGTACAGCACCACGCTCCTCAAACCTGGGGAGGACTCTGTTCCAGTGCTCCCAGTGAGCCCAGTCTCCAATCTTTTATTTGACAGTTGGGTAAGAAATGTTACCTTCAGCTGCTGTGTTCTGAAGTGGCCGTAGGTCCTAAGCGCTAGGTTTTGCAGAAGAATCCCCCTTACCTTTAATTAGAAGGGATCGGAGTTTCTACACATTCCATCTGTGTTCACTAGGGTTTCATTCAGCTGCGAGGAATATAAAAATCCGGCCACAGTATCTGCAAAACCAAGGGTGTGCTTTTTCCTCACACAAAAAGAAACTTGGAGAACCATGGTCCAGTGCTGGTGCAGAGACTGATAGCATCACACTCCACCCGTCCCTATCCTCGGCTCTGTCATTTCAGGGGGCTCCTTCATCAGCTCATGGCCACAAAATGGCTGCTGCAGCCCCACCCATCATACCTGTACTCCAGTAGAGATGTAAAAGAGTGATACCTCATCATCTGGCCTAAAAGGTCATTGTGACAACAACAGTATTGGGAAAGCAAAAGAACTCCCAAGAACTCCTTAGCAGACATATCCCTGCATCTCCCAATAGCCACTGCATCCAATTGCCACCTCTAGCTGGAAGGTGACATTCGAGAAGGGTGTTGTAATAGAGACTGAGCCAGTGTCCCCCCTCACCCCTTTTATATTCAGCCCCGGTGACAAGCTATTCAGTGTTTGGTGTGGAGTGGAAACTCATATAGGTCAAATGCATCTCTGAGACGCTCCAGAAACCACTTCCCCAGTTTGTTCAACCAAACACTATGCCAGACACGGGAAATACAAAAGCGAACAGGTCAAATACTTGCTGCTTTAAAACAAAAAACAAAAACAAAACTGCATTTTGGATGAATAGGCCAGGATCCCAGAGTTGAAAGAGATACCACCCGAGCCTATGCTTCCCAAAGAACTTTCTACAACGATGCAAGAGGCCATCAAAGGCCAACACCACAGCCACCAGCCCGGTGTGCCTAGCTGGCACTTGAAACATGGCTCATGTGACTGAGGAACTCAATCTATTATTTGGATTCCCATTCATTTAAATTCATATTTAAATAGTCACATGTGGATACTGTCTATCATACTGAACGTCGCAGGGTCTATACATCTTGTATACACACATTAAAAAACCAGGGGCTCTCATTTCATTCATTTATTTGGGAAAACAATTAAGCTTATTTATTTACTTTGAGAGATACAGAAGGACAGCAAGCAGGGGAGGGCCAGAGAGAGAGGGAGAGAGAGAATCCCAAGCAAGCCTCCATGCTGTCAGCTCAGAGACCGACGTGGAACTCAAACTCACACACCGTGAGACCATGACCTGAACCGAAATTCAGAGACGACGCTTAACCGACTGAGCCACCCAGGCGCCTCCAGAGGATCTCATTTTGACAGAAGGATGCCCAAATGGCCACGGAAGCCTAGAGGTAGAAGCCAATTTCTAGTCAGTGTGAGTGGAAAAAAGAGAGGATGGATTATTTAATCTGGGTTTTGTAAGATGTATAGGAGTTTGCCACCTGGTAAAAGAAGGTTAAGGGAAAGCATTGCAAGCAGACAGAAAATTGTGTACAGAGAAAAAGGGAAGAAAATGAGGGTCAGAAGAGACCCTGAGCCAGAACAACCTAGTTAAGACGCTCCCAAATTGATGACTCACAGAAACTCAGATAATCTATGTTTTTTACCTTAGATCACTATATTCTTAATTTGTTGTACAGCAATAGGTAACAAATACAAGACAAAACACCATACTGTGCATGCACTAACTTCATTCTGTGCACAGCGATGGGGAATCAGAACATAACAGAGGTGGTGCTGTGGCTCAGGAGACAAGACAGAAAGGCCTAGGAAAATGTACATATACCAAGCTTGTCTCTCTAACACATCCTGCCTCGGCCTCTAGGGAAGCCCCAGAGGGGGCACCTGGGTGGCTCAGTAGGTTAAGCACCTGACTCTTGATTTCAGCCCGGGTCACCACCTCACATTCGTGAGTTTGAGCCCCGCATTGGGCTCTGCACTGACAGCACGGAGCCTGTTTGGGATTCTCTCTCTCTCCCTCTCTCTCTGGCCCTCCACAGCTCTCTGACTCTCTCTCAAAATAAATAAATAAACATTTAAAAATAAATAAAAAGCCCCAGAGGCTCTAGACAGCCAGGGCTTCTGAGCCTTCCCAGCCCTGACTGGCCCATAAGCTTTCTATGCCTAGAAGGCCATTTAATTTCAAGAGCAACATTTCAGAGGACACTAAGTTAGCCTCCCTAACCATGGTCCCTGCAAGCAACTACCTTTTCTTCTGGATAACATGCCAACAAGCATTTTAAGGGCAGAACTCCTATTTTTAACTTCCATATGCCAAGCTGAGAAAAGGACTTTATGCAAATATAGCAAAAAAATATATATACCCTCCCAAAAGTCATCATCATTAGGCTTATTTCAAAATCATATCTAATATTAATTCCCAGGCAATAACACCCTTCGGAATGAAAAGATTTGATTACTCTATAGGAATTCTAATGAATAGCAGCCGCCACTCCTCTATGCAAACCCACTCCCACTCTCTAAGCATTTTAAAGAATTTTTCTTTTCTTTATTTCTTTTTTTTTTTTTTAAGTAACATCATATAGAGTTCGGAAACACCAGCTAGAAAACATCCTGGCTTCAGAACTGGAAGATCATGACCCTCGGGAGGCCCGGTGACAGGGGCCAGAGAGCATGTGGGACAAGTGGAAGGCATGGACGCTTCTCTGCACGACTTAGGGCCAGTCCCTTTCCACCACAGGCAGGGTCTCTAGAGCAAATATATCCACTGGTCATAAACTCCAGTTCCAGACCAAACACCAAACAGTAGGGAGGCAGGAAACCTGAAGTAGCTATTTAAACTCAGGGCTATGGGTTTTTTGTTTTTTGTTTTTTTATTTTTATTTTTTTTTTCAACGTTTATTTATTTTTAGAGTTCGGAAACACCAGCTAGAAAACATCCTGGCTTCAGAACTGGAAGATCATGACCCTCGGGAGGCCCGGTGACAGGGGCCAGAGAGCATGTGGGACAAGTGGAAGGCATGGACGCTTCTCTGCACGACTTAGGGCCAGTCCCTTTCCACCACAGGCAGGGTCTCTAGAGCAAATATATCCACTGGTCATAAACTCCAGTTCCAGACCAAACACCAAACAGTAGGGAGGCAGGAAACCTCAAGTAGCTATTTAAACTCAGGGCTATGGGTTTTTTGTTTTTTGTTTTTTTATTTTTATTTTTTTTTTTCAACGTTTATTTATTTTTGGGACAGAGAGAGAGACAGAGCATGAACGGGCGAGGGGCAGAGAGAGAGGGAGACACAGAATCGGAAACAGGCTCCGGGCTCCGAGCCGTCAGCCCGGAGCCCGACGCGGGGCTCGAACTCCCGGACCGCGAGATCGTGACCCGGCTGAAGGCGGACGCTCAACCGACTGCGCCACCCAGGCGCCCCTGTTTTTTGTTTTTTTAATTAGCCTCATATTTAAGCCCAAAACTGGTGCAGGCAGATACAACCAGCAAGTGTCAGCAGTACGACCTTGGTGTCCACAGGCCAGAGGAATCTGTTTCTCGTGAAGTTTCATAAAACCTCAGGATATGAGCACTGAAGGGTCCCGGCAGTGACTGGAGGCAACCCTCCCTTTCACCAATAAGGAACTTAAGGCCGGGGAGTGGAGGGGACTCACCCCAGACAGCATGCATGTTGACTCTCCGGCGATTCAGAAGAGTTAAGTCCAACACTCCCTGGACCCAGTCTCAGAGGGGTGATGACACAACAAAGGATGATGACTCGTGCGAGCTGACTGGGAACTGTGCATCTTAGGAAGGGATGCTTCTTGCTTCTGACTGATAGGGCTCTGTTAGGAAATCTACTTTCTTCCGCCCCAAACTACTTTAGTTCCAGGACCAAGGCAGATGGGTACAAATCTCATTTGCAAGAAGCCCCATCAACATTCCTGTGGGACAAAACAATAGTGGGAAACCAGCCGTGAGGTGTCTCTACCAGCTACCACATTTGACAAGTTACAGGATCTTCGAGAAAAGGTTTGGAAGGACTATTTCAGGCGGCAAGACTGTAGATGTGCTGTGCGGGCCTCCCTCCCCCCCCCCCCACCCAGCCCCCAGGCATGCAGCCTTCTCTCCTGGACCGGCTTCTCGGTGCCTCCCGGCAGAGAACAGATTTCTGCCTTTGCTCTTCTCTTTCTGTGACTGAAAAATTCATGCACACATACGGAAAAAAATGAAAATATAACAATAGCCTATACAAAGAGGTTAATTCTCTTTCAAACTCCTGAACCCAGGCCCTCCCTGCCTCTAGATGCAAGCACTATTCACCATATTTTATTTCATGCCTATGCGTATATCTCCTTTTCTTTCCAGCAAGGGGAACATTCCAAACTCATGACGCCTTTGGTATTTTTCACTCAACAAAAGAGCTTTGAGATCCTTCCATGTCACCGTATAGAGATCCACTTTATTCTTTTTTCATGAGTTCATAATATCCCATTGTTTAAATATACAATCATTTATTTACCATTCTCTTATTAATGAACATCCTGATTCTTTCTAATCTTCTGTTTCTCAAGTCGAGGCTGACAGGACCGTCTCAGCACAGGTCTGGAGCAGAAGTCCCCGTGGCAGGCTTGCGCATGATGGACATCTTTAAATCAGGGACGGGATGTTAGGCCAGCCTGGTAATCGCAGCGCCTCTGTACAAAACCAGTAGAAAGCTGCCCAGGTTTCCACCTCAACCTGGCTTCTTGTGCCTGCTTCCTCCCTCCCCCTGCCCTTCCTCCTGTCTTCAGACGGTCGGTCTCCTCCACAAAACCCCCATGCTCCTCTGAGTCCCGCCATACGAGCCTGAGTCCCGCCATACGAACCCGCCTCCCTATGTAGAGGAAAGCAATTCATTACATGTCTGCTAAAGAGCCCATAAGTGCATGAACGGGTGATGCAGTGAACAGCAGCCACTTAATAAGGGTCTCCCAGTTTTCGGGGGATTTTAACCCTTTTAACAGGAAGATACCAGATCTCTCCCTTCTTGAGTGTGGACGAAGATGTCTTCCCTTAGGTCATGCCCACGTTCTTCAGGGCGACCTTATAGGTGCAGAAGGAGCGGAGAGCGCACCTGGACCCTCCCAGGCCAGTGGCCACCGTGTGCGCGCATGCGCACGTGTGCACGTGTGCATACCTGAGCACGAAGCAGGCCATTCCATAAACAACAAAAACAACAAAAGCAGACTGCCCGTGACCTTCAGAAGAACGCCGCGTCCCCCCCACCCCGCCCCCAGTGAAGGCTGTCTGCAGGACTGCCTGGGGCTCTTTTGTTCGGGGCTGATTGGAGCTGTCATGGACACAGTGCATCTCCCAGTGGCAGCTTGCTGTAAACCAGGCAAGCTCTGTATGGATGCCCTGCCCGGAATTCACTCTGGCAAACAACCCGGGCCTTACTCCTCCAGCGAGGGGAGAGTTTGCCGGAGATAAGGAATCGTGGCAGCTGAAAACCACAACAGCTTATGCTGATGACTAAGGAAGTGCCAGGCACAATCCTAAGAGCTTTGTACACAATCACACAGCTGATCGCCACCCAGTGCCGTCGTACTGCCATTATCCCAGTTACAGAGCAGGAAACCAAGGCACAGGGGTTGAGTAACTTGTTCAGAGTCCCCACAGCTGGTAAGCGCCAGATGTGAAGCAGGAATCTAGGCCCAGGGCTATTTCCCACTAGACTGGGGGCAGGGGTGGGGGTGTCTGTCCACACTGCAGGCACCGCTCTGAGCAATCTACACTTATCTCCAGTGGTCTCTCCAGCAGCCCCATGAAGCGGGAACCATGAATAACTCCTTTTGCCAATAAGGACACAGGAGGTCACCTCAATAAGCCCGTGGAAGATCCTGCTGCTAGTAATTAAGCTTGGGAACCCAGATTCCTTCGGCTCCAAAGCTGGTGCTCAGAACCACTGCTCTGCACCACTTCTGATCCCGCTGCCCCTTCCCACCCCCTAACCCTCCCTCCCACCTGCAACAGCTGCCCTCATGTTTTGCGTTTAAACCACAAGTGGCATCTTGTACCTGATCCTGGGACTTCAGCAAACTTCAGCGAACCTCAAGGGCTTGTGCAACCTTTTGGTTTTAAAAACAGTCAGTGGCTAACACTATGGATAGAGACAAACAGGCTGGCAGAAACACAATAAACTTGGAAGTAGATGAGAGGCTACCAATTGGCCCCCGGTTCCAAGGAGACAATGGTAATAGGTATCACTTTGTGAGTGCTTATTGCCAGATACTGTTCTAGATGCTTAACCTTTAAAACTCACTCAGGGATGCCTGGGAGGCTCAGTCGGTGAAGTGTCTGGCGCTTGGTTTTGGCTCAGGTCATGATTTCACAGTTTGTGGGACTGAACCCAATGTCGGGCTCTGCACCGACAGCCTGGAGCCTACTCGGGATTCTCTCTCTCTCCCTCTCTCTCTGCCCCTCCCCTGCTCACACATGCATATTCTCTCTGTCTCTCTCAAAATAAACAAACATTTTGAAAAAATTAAAACAAAAGTCATTTAATTCTCTCAACTACCTTCTAAAGTCGGTAGCACCGTCTTCATTTTACAGGAAAGACAAGGCACAGAGAGGTTCAATAAGCCGCCCAGAGTCACGCAGCTTATAAGAGCAGGACCAGGAGTCAAGGCCAGGCAGTCTGGCTCTGGAGTTGGGTTGCCAGACTTAGCAAATTACAATCACACACAGCCTCTCTCTCTCTCTCTCTCTCTCTCTCTCTCTCTCTCTCTCACACACACACACACACACACACACAGTCATTGTTTCGGTATACAAATGTTGCACGCCACATCCCTGCTCCTCCACAGCCTATGTGATGCACACACAGTGTGCTTCCCTATACGTGCAGTGTGTGATAGGCTCACTTTTGCCGAAGATCCTAAGTGGGGGAGATACCCACCACCTGTCCCAACCCCTGTAACCACACCAAGACTGGAGACCCCCTCTCCAGCACCCCCCCCATTTCCCCATCTGCCAGCACAAAGGATAAACACACACCCCTGTCCCCACATAGGGCACCCTCCCAGCCCCGTGTAGCTCGTGATGATAAAGAGAGGGCTCTTTATCCACCTCTGGACCACGGAGCTTGTCCATGCAGCCAGTAGCTGCTTTCCACTGATGTCTAGGATAAAGCCAAAACCACTGTGTTTCGCATGCGCACAACGCAGGCGAGGCTGATGCTCCCCTTGAGCTTGGAGAGGAGTGGAGGGCACCGAAGGGCCCTCCTACCCTTCACGGGGAGTCCTGAACAGGAGACCTGGGCTTCAGTGTAGGATGTGGGCGCAGCAATAGGTGAGGCTCCTCTGAAAGTAACAGAACAAAAAGAGCCTTGTGGCCGTGTATCTGGCGGGAGGGCCAGCAGAGCCTTGGGGGCTGGGGCGGGGCAGGGTAACCCTCAAAGCAAGCAAACGTAGAGCGCGGCTCAGAGACGAGGCCGATTCTCTAGATACCGACAGGGCCTGCTGCGGCATGTGTGCGTGGATCCAGATGTGGATTTCGAGACTGCCATTTGGGGTGCTTCCTGGGGCTAAGAACCATGAAGACACGTGTCCCCCCTGCAGTTTTATGACCATGTTTAGCAATGAGTGATGCTGAACAGAATAGAAGAGAACAGAACCGTTCTGCGGTGAGCGCCCAGGCCTCACAGACGCTGCCTCCCTCCTCCCCAGAGGGCGGCTGGTGGAGGCACAGACCTCCTCTCTGCCCCCAAAGCCTTCGGTTTCCGCAAAAGGGATTCTCAGCAAAACAGCATCCTGGCCGCAGGTAATCGCGGGCCGCTTTCTCTTTAAATAGCTTCTTTGTAACCACAAACATGTATGTTTTTCATAAAGCTCTGAAAATTGTACTAGGCCCTGGGGAGGTACCAAGTGGAAACGCGGGTGCCGTGAGATTAGAACTCCACTACTCCAGAGGTACACTGTGCTGTTTGTAACAATTATAATAATACACCTGTACCACCATTGTCAGTGTGGACCAGCCACACGGGGGCTCATTAGTATTGTATTAGGGCTGCATGGGGAAACAGATAATGGCCCATAATGAAAAATGCCAAATTTTCTATATAATAAAAATGAACTTGATTAATGAAAATCACTTTCAGGGAAAGAGTTACAGCGTTGTTAGAAATAAAAAATGATGTATTAATCCGACATTCTTACAGATGGTCCCAACCTCCTGACAACTGCTATTCATTTGAGATGCTATTAGCATGCATAATTATGCTAATTAAGTTGTAATTAAGCACCAATTCTTCAGAGGGCTTTTTTTGTCTATCATTTAATACAACTCAGTTGCAAAGAGAGTGCTTAAAGCTTTGTACAGTGTTTCATTCAAAAGGGGTTCCCAAATTTCTTAGCAAAGATTTAGCAGCTGAGCCATGGATAGGAGCTCTAATCCTTGTTTTGGTTAAAGAAAAGTCAGTAAATACCAGCGGGGTCTGCCAGTTGTTGATAAAATAATGAACGCTTTCTGCTAAAATGAGCACGGTTCAAACCAGGGCAATTACAATGAGAACAAAATGTATAATTATCAGTAGTGATAGAACCATTGTCCTATTACATGGTCGTTTTTATTCTTTTTATTTGAAAAGAGGGGACTTAAGGAGTACATTCAATGAGAAATAATTAGAAAAAATGGCATTCAATATTTTATTAAAAGTAAAATAAATCAGAAAGCTAAGGCTATCTCATGGGGGGAGGGGATATACATAGAGAAGGAATCAGTGATTTTGGTTCCAGTTCCAAAGGTTATTGAGATAAACATTTTAAAAAGAACACCAGAAACTGATAAAGTGCACTTAAATGGTCTTTTCAACTCAACTATCTACAGAGGCAAAAGCAGACTTTTTAGTGGAGACGTTGGTTAAACTGGCAATTCCAAAGATACATGTGTACCTGCCAGTTTGACTGAATTCTCCCACTTTTGTTCCCAAATATTTACTGTGTATGAGTATGCTGGATGCAGATTCGAGATCTGTTTTGTTTTCTCACTAGTTCAGCTGTGATGAAGCCAGAAACAGCCAAGGAGCTTAGAACAAAAGGGAATAAAGGGCTTGAGAACAGTGTTTGAAGGAGGAGTTAGCAGGGTCCGTTTTCCCGGGACGCCAGCACCCTGTTACCTTCCTTGCAAAGCAGAGAAATCTGTGTCCCGTGAGCTGCCTTGTCATCTTTATTCTACCCTGAGCTGAGGGGGCAGAATCAATAAACAGACCTTGAGGAGCCCAGACTCTCCCTGAATGTAACTTTAAGCGACTTATTTAAAAGAAAACCAAGAGCCTATACCATTGCAACCCTATATCCCAACTGCCACATAAAAAACGATCAGAGTTTAAAAAAAAAAAATAGCTCCAGGAGGGAGCATTTGAAATACCGTTATGCCAAATCTTGGCAACCCATCTCCCTCCCTCTTCTAAGTGTGGCATTAAAAAAGTAAACATACACTTTTTCTTTGAAATGAGCTTTGCCTGTCTTTTCTGTTTCAATCTCTATTTGGACATGGTCTTTGCATTTAATTTAATTTTAAGCCTCTGGAAAACGAACTCCTCGGGTAGTATGCTCTGCAGAAACCACTCATTTTGTCTAGTCTCTACTCTCTCTGCCTGTAGGCCAGCGCAGGAGGGAAGGAGCTTACAGAAGAACATTGTACCGGAGGGTGGGAGAGGCAGCTGGTGGCCTGCCTCAGCCGCAGTGTAACATTCACCAAAGTGTTCAGCAATGTGCCCTCATCTGTAAAATGGAACGCCCAGTAGCTGCTCTAGATGGTTCACATGGAGGACCAGACAAGGAAATATATAGGCAAGGTGAACAGAATGCCCCGTTACATCCAACGTGTGGGATTTCTGCTCAACAAAGATGTCAGGTGTTACTGAGACCCTCTGATGCTGAATGTCCAGATGCGCCCACACCACAGACACAAATACACTTTTCATTTGTTCATTCATTCAACAAATGTTTACTACGTATCTACAATGTGTTCTATAGAGTTTGAAATGTTGGGGATACAGCCGTGAACACGTTGCCACATTTAAATAAGATGCCAGATATAAGGGCTACGGAGAAAATAAAATAGAGTGACGTGATAATTACTGGATTTAGGGAGTTGCTTTCGATAGTATGGTCAGGAAAGAAAGTCCTCTCTGAGATGGTGACATTTAGCAAGACTGGGAATAGCAGAGTCAGTGACAAGAGTGTAAAGAATGGGATTTCTAAAATTCAAAAGCTTTCATGTGGCAAAGGAAACCATCCATAAAACAAAAACACAGCCCACTGAATGGGAGAAGATATTTGCAAATGACAATACATACATAAAGAACCCCTAAAACTCAACACCAAAAAAACAATCTAGTGAAAAATGGACAGCAACCCTCAATAGACACATTTCCGAAAGAGACATCCAGATGGCCAGCAGACACACGAAAAGATGTTCGACATCCCTCCTCATCATCATTTGAAATGCAAATCAAAAACACAATGAGATACCACCTCACACCTGTCAGAATGGTTATTATTAAAAAGACAAGAAAAACAAGTGTTGGCGAGGATGTAGGAAAAAGGAACCCTCGTGCACTGTTGGCCGGAATGGAAACTGGAGCAGCCACTGTGGAAAACAGTGTGGAGTTTCCTCAAAAAAATCCAAAACTGAACTACTATGCGATCCAGAAACTCTACCTCCGGTATTTGACATAACAAAAGAAAATGAAAGCGCTAATTTGAAAATATATATGCACCCCTATGTTCACTGCACCACTATTTACAATAACCATGATAAGGGAGCGGCCCAAGTGTCACTGATAGATGAATCGATGAAGATGTGGGACACGCGCACACACACACACACACACTTACACACGCACACAGGCATACACACACGCACACACACATATACACACACATGCATGCACACACATATACACACATGCACGCACATACACACACACACACACTGAAATATTATTCAGCCATAAAAAAGAATAAAATCTTGCCATTTGCAACAACTTGGATGAGCCTAGAGGGTGTTACACTAAGTGAAATTAAGTCAGACGGAGAAAGACAAATACTGTATGATCTCATTTATAAGTAGAATCTAAAAAACAAATGAATAAACAAAATAAAACAGAAATAGGATACCACAAACAAACTGGTGTTTGCCAGCAGGTAAAGGGGTGTCGGGGGGATGGACAAACTAGGTAAAGGGGATTAAGAGGTACAAACTTCCAGTTATAAAATAGGTAAGTCACAGTGATGTAAAATACAGCATAAGGAATATAGGTGATTACATCGTAATAATTTTGTATGGTGACAGATGGTAACTAGACTTACTGTGGTGATCATTTCATAATGTTTACAAACGTGAGATCACTATGTTGTACACCTGTAACTAATATGGTATGTCAACTACACTTCAATTAACCAAAAAAAAAAAAAAAAAAAGGAGTAAATTCCACGAAGAACATACAGAGAGAATGGATAGCACAAAGGCCCTAAAGGAGGATCGAACTTGGCTGGTTTGAGGGATGAGGAAAAAGGACAGGATGATAGGAGACACCAAACAAAGTTGGAGATTAGAAGCCCGTGGGGTCAGAGGAGAGATGAGATCATACAAGTCCTCACAGATGTGATAAGGAGTTTGGATTTCTTTCTAAGGGTGATGAGAAGGCATTCGGTTGTTTCCAATCAGGTAGAGATATATTTGTGTGAGCTTCTGGAGAGGACTGGGTTGCGGGTGAGCAAGAGGAGAACAGGGTTAAGAAGGTCTTTCAGGAATCCAGATGGGAGACAGAGGCTCGGGCAGAGGAGGTGGCATGCCAATGGGGCAAAGTGGCCAGCTGGGGGACCTATTTCGGATGTAGAGCTAATAGGGCTGACCACATATACACGGGACGTGTGGACCTGGTCACTCATTGTAAAAATATCCCCCCAAATATTTGCTTTCTAATATTTTTATTACTTATGCGTCCCTATACTTACACTGAAGGCAAAAATGGGACAGACAATCTCAAGCACAATATCTAAGATGTGGAGGAAAACCTTACACGATGGGACTATCAGATCTCTTGGCAGTGGCCTCCAAGGAAGGCAGGCAGGCATTCCCGACCTACAAAAGCTACCTGTAACTCATATAAGAAATGTCAAGGCCTGGAAGCTAGTGGGCAAAGTTCCATGGGAGTCTGAGAACTGACGGAAAGTAAAAGGCTTCAAATAAGGAAACTAGTAATTTGCTTCCTGGAAAGAACCACAGGCATAGAAGGAGAAATAAATCAGTTGCCGTCAAAGAACAGAAAAAACAATGCTCGGGAAAGGAAAAGCTAAAATTCCCACACCCATCTCGCAGAAAAAGGGCTTATTCACTTTGTTGTTTAAGCTTATTTATTTTGAGAAAGAGGGAACATGGGGGAGGGGCAGAGAGAGAGGGAGAGAGAGAATCCCAAGCAGGCTCTGTGCCATCGGCATAGTGCCCAACACGGGACCTGATCCCATGAACCATGAGATCATGACCTGAGCCGAGATCAAGAGTCGGACACTAAACCAACTGAGCTGCCACGCACCTTGACGACACTTTCAACGGTCAAGTCAAACAGATCGAGCTAACTACGTGCAAGGTGCTGTTAGATCTGTTACTACTTTAACTGACACTGTCACCTGTGAGGGATGTGAAACAGTCTTGAGCAAGGTAAGTCAGCCTACAAGTGACAAAACTGGATTCAAAACCATACTTGGGGCTTCAAGCCACTGTTCTTTCCACACTGAGATAATTCTTGTGACGTGGATACTCCAGAGCTCCCTCCCACATATTCATGAGAAAGTACATTTCCTCCAGGACCTGCAGATCTTAATCACAAAGAGCCCCTCTCCTGAAGGCAACCACAACTCCCTGGAAGAATTGGCTTTTCTTTGCCTTTTCTAGAACTTAGCATTTTAAATATAGCCCTTTACCAGTAACTGTTGAGGTCAGAAGGGTGGAATGAGGGAATAAGGGAATAATGAGGGGAACAATTTTAAGAACAGATGGCAAAATATTTTTTTTTCAATACGTGGCAAAAAAAAAAAAAAAGCAAAGCAGAAAGCAAATGACAAAGAGGAAAAAAATATTTTCAGCCTACATCACAATAAAGTTAACATCCCAAATATATTGAAAGCTTCTATAGAGAAAGAAAAACCAACAATCCTGTAGGAAAAAATAAATAAATAAATAAAACAGGAGATACAGGAGTCACAGGAAAAGAAATATAATAACTCTTAAATGTGTGAAAAAGTGCTCACTCTTGCTAATAAAAGAAAAATGAAAAGTAAAACTATAGCTAAATCGAATTTCACACCTATTATGTTCACAGCTAAATAGAACTTAATGCCTATGAAGGTCGACTGCATACATACATACACACGCTCACATGCGTGCACACACACACACGCACACACACACACACACACACACACACACACTGTGTTGGTGAGGGAAAAATGAGCTTTAATACTTGTGGCAGCATTTTCAGATGGTACAACCCCTGTATCAAAGACTTTGTAAATGTCTAGCACAGTTACACATGCATTTACCCTTTTAGTCAGAAACCCCAAAGATGTGCTGGCAAAAAATAAGATGATTTGAGCAAATTCATCACTGAAGCTCTGCTCGTAATAGCAAAAAACTACAAACAATACAAATGTCCATCAATAAGTAGCTAGTTGGATAAATCACCATGCAATTATAAAAAGGAATAAAAGAGATCTATATATGGTTCTTCAGTGGTCATTAGAAAATACTGTTAATTTCAAAAATGCAAGGAGCAGATAAGCCTGCAGGGTACATTTCCTCTTATTTAAGAAAGGAAATCTGTGCGTGAGTGAAGCTGCTTATAATTTTAAAAATGCAGGCACAGAGAAGTACCTGTATTTTTTTCAAAGTGCCATGTACGGACAAGTGAAAGAACAGAATGGATAGTCAGGGTAAAAGTTAGACTTCTCTGAATATATCTTGTTTTTCAGACATGCCTCTAAAGCTATGTAAATGTTTTACCAAGTTGTATTAAAACAATTAAATGAGAATAAGAAAAAATACCTCAAAATTGGAAACTGAATGAAACAAAGAACCTAAGTATACATGACATAATCAAAAGACATTATTTGAAGTGACTTGAAAATACAATAATGTGACCATGAGACTCAATCCTAAGGTCAGAAAGAACTGCAAAGAAATATTTGCTTTTGGGCAAATATTGGGCATTTGAACTGTCAGTATCAACTCAACATATCTGTTCATAAAAATATGTTTTTCTTAGAGCTGTCTTCAGAAAAGGCCTGTGTATAATGACCAACCAAATACAAAGAGCCCAGAGTCCAGATCTGGTCTCAAAACACCTTTTCTCACTGGTAGAAAGCACTTGTTCCTTGCAGAAATGGCTGATTGCAAATCTAAGCACAGGAAATGAACAAGATGAGCCAGAGACAAATAGGAAAGCACGAGTCACCAAGACTTCTGGGATCACATCAAAGGACACAGAAGCCAACTTGAAAGAAATTCCATTGGCCAAAGATGGGGCAACTTGAGCGTAAAAAGAACAGTAGCTGCCATTGATTTAAACATATCAATCATGTTAAAATTCGTGTGTTTATAATTATATTCTTTTTAAAAGTTTGTCATTGCTATGGTTTGAATGTTTGTATCCACTCTCTAAATCCATATGTTGAAATAAGAATGCTCAGTGTGACCGCTTTGAAGTTGAGCTTTTAAGAGGTACTTACGTCATGTGGACAAACACCCTCCTGGGTGAAATTGGTATTCTCACGTAATAGATCCTACAGAGACCCCTAACCTCTTTACCATGTGAGGACACAAGAAATCTGAAACCCAGAGGATGGCCTTCAACTGACCATGCTTTCACCCTGATCTTGGATTTCTAGCCTCCCAAACTGAGAGATAAATTTCTCTTGTTTATAAGCCACCCGGTCTACAGTATTTTGTTAGAACAGCCTGAATGAACTAAGACACTCACTGCTGGAGGATGCTGGGAAACTAACTCATTATTTTGAAAACTGAAAAATAAAGAGGATAGAAATCAAGTATTTACCCTCCCTCTCCAATATGAGTTCTCCCTCACGGCAACTTTATTTTTTTTTTATTTTTTTTTAACATTTATTTATTTTTGAGAGAGAGAGAGACAGAGCATGAACGAGGGAGGGGCAGAGAAAGAGGGAGACACAGAATCGGAAGCAGGCTCCAGGCTCTGAGCCACCAGCCCAGAGCCCAGAACTCACGGACCGCGAGATCGTGACCTGAGCTGAAGTCGGACGCTGAACCGACTGAGCCACCCAGGCGCCCCTCCCTCACGGCAACTTTAAAAGAATAAGAGAGGGAAGGGAAAATAAAAGTTCTCCTTTTCTGAAGAATTCCAGGTTAAACAATGCAACAGAGACAGACACAGGAGGACATCACCACTCTGCAACATTTGATAAACCTTTGATGGATCTAGGCAATCATCATCAAAGGCCAATTAAGCTTTCAGGTGGGAAACCGGTGGGAAGTTTTATAAAGGGATGGAGTGAGTTGACCATATCTGAATCCACCAACAAATTTTAACACCCAAAAAGAGATACAAGCAGACATAATGTACCTCCTGACAGAAGTGCTCAACACCTCCTATGAGATGAAGATTTTAAAGGGAGAATCAAAAAGAATCAGGAAGCCATCAGTGACTGGATTATCACATGTTATTGATATCCCAGCAATCTCAGATATTGTAAATAGATTTCTAATCCTCTGATGGCTTGCACGACCCTGTATGACAGAAAAAGATGCCACGATCAAGCAGATTTTTACCCTAGAAATACAAGGGCAGTTCAAGAGTAGAAAATAATCATTTCAAGTGATATGAGTAAAACATTTTATGAAACTTAAATACTCATGACATAATCTTAGGAAACTAGGAAGAAAAGGAAACATTTTTAATCTGATACAAAGTGATTTCTAAAAACCTAATATATTAGAAAAATAAATAAAAAAATAAAAACCTACTATAAAATGCATACTTAATTGTGAAATATTAGAAACATTGTTTTTAAAGTCAGGAAATGGACAAATATGTCCTATGATCACTTTTATTCCTTTGTTCTGGAGGTCTTAGTTCCTGAGGTAGTCCAAGAGATGGAAATAAGAGTTAAAAATTAGGAATAAAAAGAAAAAAATGATTTTATATACAAATTACACATCATCCTATGGCTTACCCAGTAAAACAAAACTACTGCAGTGAAAAGGATAAAATTATCCACAAGCAAGATTTCTGGATAAGATTCCAAAATAAAAATAAATAAGTAACATTCCTACAAACCAGCACTAACCAATTTAGAAAGTACTAGAAATTAGTACTTAGAAATTAGAAAACAATTCAAGGTGTTTAATTATTACAAAGAAATAAAGCTATAAAAATGTATATGACTTGTGGAGGAAATACAATAACAATCACAGAAAGATATAAACATTTATAAATGGAGATATATACTGCATTTATAAATGAGAAAAATTAATGCCACTAAAAATCCAAGTCTCTCCAAATTAATCTATAAATTCAATACAGTTACAATTAAAATCCCAACAGGGTTTTTCATGGAGTTGACAAACAGATCCTAAAATTCATATTGAAGGAGAAAGATCCAAGAACTGCAAAGACAACGGTGAAGAATGAGAAGAGGAAATTGTTCCAATATATATTGTTGTGTAATAAACTGCCTCAAATCTAAGTTGTTTGAAACAACAATTTATTTTGCTCACAAATCTACAGTTTGGGCAGATCTCGGTGGAAACCTCTCTTCTCTGCCCCAGGAGGCAGCAGCAGAAGCCGAAAGCACTGCTGAGGGCTGCCGTCATCTAAAAGCTCATTAACTCACCTGTATTGCCGTTTATGCTGGCTGATGGCTGGGACGTAGGCTGCTGGGCTGGTGGCTGCAACACCTGTACTTGGCCCCTAAACGTGGCCGCTTGGCTTCCTCACAATATGGTGGCTCAGTCCTGATCTAGCCTTAAAAGTCACACATCACTTCCACTATATCCTATCTGTTTGAAATAGCAAAGCCTTTGCAGAACCAAGAAGTGGGGAATCAGACCTTTGGGAGAAGTGTCAAAGAATATTCAGACAATTTTTAAAACCACCACAGGTATGTTCCCATAAGACATGATAGTTAAATTATAGCAATTAAACATAACATAGCATGAGATGGGATGGAATGATTTAAGATGGGATGGGATGGGAAGGAATGGTTTGGGATGGGATGGTTTGGATGGGATAGGATGAAATGGAGATGGGGTAGAATGGGATGGGATAGGACGGGATAGGATGGAATACAATCTGATGGGATGGAATGAAACGGAGATGGGATAGGATGGGGTAGAGAACCAAGAAAGAGTCACATGTACATGGATACTTGATACAACAAGGGTTGACATTAGCAACTGGTAAGGAAATGAGGGACTATTCATTTAAATGTGCCACAAATGATATTCACTTATGGAAGAAATAAAATGAGATCCTTACTTTATACAACAGAAAAATTAATTCTAGCTGAAATCAATGTGCAAAACCTAAAGACAAAAATCAAAACTTTAACAAAAAAGATGTGTAAAATACTTATACTCACTGGTAGCAAATCATTTCTTAAATGAGACATCAAAAAGCACCAATTATAAAGAAACAAATGGTGAATTCTGACTAAAAGTAAATTATCAGTTTCTATATAACTACCGATACCATTAAAATGTAAAAGGCCAATTGTCCTTAACTGACAATTGGTTAGTATCAGAATATATAAAGAACACTTAATATTCAATAAGGAAAAGGTACATAACTCAATAGAAAAAAACAGCAAAAGCTACAAGTATTTAGTCCGTAAGAAAGGAAACATGATCAAAAAATACATGAGAGTTTCCACACATTTGCATTTATCAAGGAGATGTAGTTAAACAACAGGAAAATACCATTTTTTACCCAAAAACCTGGCACATATAATTAATCACAATATCAGATGTGGGAGGGATCATGAGTACACTAATGGTAAATGTGTATTTTGGCAACATGACAGCATCTAGTAAGATTAAAAACACCCAAACCTTGGCAAACGGCAACCTACTTCTCTGAGGTATGTACTTCAGAGTAATGCGCTCTCTCTCTCTCTCTCTCTCTCTCTCTCTCTCTCTCTCTCTCACACACACACACAAATTAACAAACATGTTAATGGTGTGTGAGAACAAAATAAGCAAATACATAAATAAGTAAGAGAAAACACTTAAGTGTTCATCAGGAGAGAAACAGATAAATTATGTTATAGTCAAATAATGAAAAATTCAACACTTAAATGAAAGGACTTGATTTATAAGTATGTTGAATTTTAAAAGCATGTTGCTGAAGGATAAGTACTGCATAATATACCACTAATGCATTTTCATACCATATATTATCTCTTGATATGTACTGATGTCGTAAATGTATAAAAATTATGGAAGTGAAGGATATGTGCCAAGACAAATTCTCTGGGAAGCAGAGAAGGGAAACGTGGCTGCTGGGGCAGATAGGAGACTTCACTGATATGTCACATTTTATACCATAATAATAATTATAAATACAAAAACCTGAAGCAAAAACATCAAAATGTTACATTTTATTATTTCTAGTTAATGGACAGGGGTATTTGTTATATTACTTTCATAATTAGTCATTTATATTAAACATGGTAAGTGCCAAGAAATTTAGTTATTGGACTCTTGGTGGTAAATCGAAGAAACTCAAGTCGCCCAGGTTAGATACAAATGGAATATTTTGACTCGCAGAATCTCACGGCAGTGTGAGAGACCAACACTGAGAAGAACACAATTTCAGCAAATCTTAGAAACCAACTTGAACCAAGAAGTGCGAATGCCACCCGGACTCTCTCACCTGCTCTGATGTCTGCATCTTTCTGCCTGTAACGGTGCCATTCTTACCACACCAGTACTGGTCCTACAGCCGGTACTGTTACGTCAGCAGCAATGGGCACTTATAGAGTGCCGACTGTGTACACAGCAACGGTCTAAGCACATTACCTTTAGTAACTAATTTAATCCTCAGAACAGTACCACTTTATGGATGGGGAAACCAAGGCTAAAAAAGATGAAATAACTTGCCCAAGCCACACAGCCAGTAAAGAGTTAAAAAGGCATTAAACCCAGGCAGCTATTATAATGATGATTATTATTCCTAATCACTGGAAATGGATTTTTACCAACTTGTAGAAATCTGAGTATTGAGGATTTTTTATATATATTTTCTTCATCTCACACTCTCCACTACTGGAAGAACAAAGGTGCTCCTTCCGGCCTCACGTTTAAAAGTCCAAGGGAAGGGCTGTGGTTAACTGATGTAGCTCAGACACTGCTCTCAGACCAATCATCCATGGCCTGTAGGCGGCAGCGCAAGGGGTACAAGAAGCATGAAACACAATGGAAGTTTCCATGGAAACTATAAAGTTAGAGCAGGAAAAGAGATGACCAGAAAAAATAAAGACAGTTTCCTAAGGCGGTAGAGGTTAAATAGATAAATAATAGATGCCCATTACATTTTGGCATGGCATTAAATATGGACTTGGTTGTTTTTTATAACTTTTCTGTTTTATCTAGAATGTGTAAAATGAGCATGTATTGTTTTATTGCTTTAAAAAAAATGTAAGTTCTTTCAGCAGCTGCCCCTCCTTTGAATTCTTCTCCTCTTCTCTTTTCTCTCCCCAGAAACAGATTCTGGCACTTTGTGTTGGTGGATGAATGGAGTCAATGTCTCCTACACAGTCTCTGAATTCCTCCAAAGTGTCGAAAATATTCTCTGCAAACATCCCATAGTGAAGAAATTAGGAAAATTCTTAAAGGTCACGTTTAAAAGTTGTCTTAAATGATTAATTGTTTTATTTTCTTTATATTTGGAATGGTGCCCAAACAGATAGAAACAGTGCATTATAGATACAGAGGCATTGGTTCAAACCTTGGCTCTGACACTAACTGGGAAATAATTATGAACATGTCTTAATCTTTTTTTATCTTAAGTTCATCACTTTAAAATGGGGTAATAATAATTTCACAGGATTGGGGGGTGGCGGATGGTATCTGGAAGGGAGAATATCAGAATGGTAAAAGTTTGGTCCAGGTGGTAAGGTAATCATAGATTTAGAGAAGAATCTGTCACTTGTCCAGAAGAGCATCAGTGACCTTCCAGAAATTACAATTTCATGTAATTGAAGGTGCATTTCTAGGTTTATCTCTCTTTATTCTTTTTTTTTAATTTTTTTTTTTTTTTAGTTCTCTTTATTCTAGGGGAGGGGTTAAGCCCCCTTAGACGTGGGCTCTGGCAGGGAATATGGCTCCTGGAGAAGGCATCTTCCCATGGTGTCTTTGCCTAGCATCCTTGCTAGACAATAATCATCTGCATTTTATTTTATTTTTTTTATTTTTATTTTTATTTTTATTTTTATTTTAGCATGTTTCTGCTAAAGTACATTCTCCTACACATCTGAAACCAGAGACCTAGGAAGAGCCTCCTATTCTCCTTTCTCGGCCAGGATTCAACCCAAAGGCATTAAGAACGAGCTGTCTTGGACACGAATTTCTTCCTGCTACATTAGAGACACAGACAAGGTAGAAAGCTGTGTCTTAAGAGAGCGTTTTAGGTTCCGAGGGCTGGTATGCATTGTTTATACATGTGGTGGCCAAGAAGAAAAGATAGAAAAGCATCCCTGGGAGAGAAAGAGACTCCAAACTGGAAGGGCCTGGATCCTTTATCAGCAAGAAAGGCAAGAGGAGGACACAAGTTGAATGTTTGACTCATCTGCTGGGGACATTAATCTTTGAGACAGAGGGAGCAACAGTTCATTTCAAAGACTTAACAGAAGTTCATGATTGCACTTATTCCCCAGACTGGGGTTCAGGGTGGTGTGGAAGGCCCATGAGGGTGAAGGAGGAGGAGAGTTAGAAGGTGATGCAGTCGTGGAGGTGATGGGAGTCTAAACTTGGAGGGTGCAGGTGAGGATTGAAGGAAGTGAGCCAACTCTAGGAGTCTGAGTGTGTGGGCTCTGCCATCATTCAGATGTGTGGAGCAAGGAAGAGACGGGTGTCAAAAATGAGTCCTCAACGACAGGCTGAAGCAGTTAGAGGACTAACAGTACATTTATTGAACAGGGGTATCTGAACATAGTGGCCTGGCCCAGGGATGAGGAGCCCCCAGGGATAGCTCTAGACACCTAGGGCAAGTATTCCTGTCCTTGTGTCAGTGGAACGCCACAATAAATAAAACATATGGTCTCTCATGTAAATAATAGTCTCTTGTGAATCTGGTCAACCTAAGACATCCCCGCAAACCCCTGATACGTCCATAAAATTGAGGATGGAGGACAGAATGGTTGGAATCATAGAAACCTCTCCCTTGTGACACCCCCTTTCCAGATTTAACACAGCCACCAGCACACCTTCTGTCCATCTCTCTGTTCAATGTCCGCAGGGAGCTGAGAGGTTAAGTCCCATAAATTATCACAAGAAGGGTGAAAATAAAATGCTAAGGGGAATTCAAAGAAAGGAGAAGTTGTCTGCATTGGGGAGGGCAAGGGAGGTGACCTGGGGGTCAAAAGGCGAGCAGGATTTGGATCTGCAGAGAAGAAGACACCCACTTGATTTCAGAAGAAGACGGGAGAGGGTATCAGGATGAAAATTTGAAACAAAAATGAGAACATCTAAGCACACAGTACCTCGCGTACAGTAGGTACTCATTAAATGAGCCCTGGACCTAGGTCGAAATCTTAACATCTTTCAAGTCACTTGTATCCCTTTGCTTATTTATGTACCTGCACTTGGAGCCCATATTTATAGTTAACATAGTCCTGTCCTCTCAGTACCGTTTGTCTTATATTGGGAACCACTTTTCTTTCTAATCCAGTAGCTCTCATTTGGGGAAGACGGACTTAAGAGACCATCATGCACTGGCAGGAAAGGCTAGAGCTGCTTCTGAGCTAGGTGGGCTGGGCCCGGAATGGGTCAAAGACGAGTAGCAAAAAGGAACAAAAGCTAGCCTATCTGTGGGCCTCACGATTCTCTCCTAAGGAAAATCCCTCTGGCACGTATTAAATAAATTACCATTGAATGAATGAGCCAGGGAATGAATTAAGAGTCACTCATTTTAACAATAATAGCTTATGTGTGTAAAGGGCTAACCTGTCACAGTCACTGCATGCAGTGATTTATATTCATACCGTTTTCCTCTTTTTAGAAACATGAAGTTACAGAACTTTCCTAATATCACACAGCTAATAAGAGATGAAACCGGGACACAAACCCATGTCTGCATTTATTGTAATCCCACTAATCCTGTTCCGGTATCATGTTTTGTCCCCCCAAATATTCATTCAACAGATATTTATTGAGCACTTACTATGTGTCAGGCATCTCCTAGATAATTGAGGACAGACTGGTGAACTAGACAGACATGGATCTTGGAGTCAGGGAAACAAAAGAAGCAGGCAATGAGACACTAGTCACATCTGCAGCCCGTTACTTTGGCTCTGGATAGTTGCTATGAGAGGAAAATCAGGTGGAGTGGTGGGGGAGGATGGGGTGCGGGGCTACTTTTGATAGGGTGGTGGGGAAAGAAATCTCTGAAGTGGTGACATTTAGGTAAGATCTGAAAGTTAGAAGCTTGTTCTACAAAGAAGCACCAGGAGGAAAAGTCATTTTCTTTAAATCCCTAGAAAAAAAAATAGTAGGAATTTTGAAGGTAATTTAAATTTCCCAAGCATGTCTGCATGCATTATGTCACTTCCCCTCACTGGGACAAGGCTTCGGAAATCGCTCTACTCCAGGGTCCTTTTCACAGAATGCCTCCAGCTGTTTGTTCACATTCCCCGTCACCATTTCATTCAGTTTAATAACTTCAGGTCACCAGCAGGGCTGGGGTAAGGGGCAATCACCTAACCACCTCCGAGAGAGAAAAAAAATCCTTCAATTAGATAAGAATCAGCGAAGAGTGAGGCCCGGGGCCACAGTGAGGACTATCAAAGCAAAAGTTGGACCATTGTCCAAAAGCACCCGGTCGCCCTTTAGGGAAAGCCAAACGTGGCCTGCCTCATGAGCCTTGAAACTCTGAGCAAACAGGAGTCCACATTAGAGGCAAACACAGGGCAACCAAGAGGGGACCATTGAACACACCGACTGGCTAGGACCCTCTCTCTGGTTGGGAAGGAACTCGGCAACGCCGGTGAGTATCTTGGAGACATGCAGTCAGGATGGGCCGGGACACAGCATCTCTCTAGAGAAGACATGCCCAAGCCTCCCTGCTTAGTCTTTCCCTGTGTAAGTCCTGAATCCCTCCTCCTTTACTCCGCACTGGACAACCAGGAAAATTCCACCAGGAAAACTCAGAGATTATCAGCGTGTGACATGTGAACTGCCACTGTTAACAGGGCAGCCATTGCTAATCCATCACGGCACCCTTTCCTGTGAGCCTGCAGGCAACCTCAAAATCCGTCTCAACACAAATCTCCCGGCAGCCACTACTGTGCAATAAGATTTGGAAAGCAGTAGGAAATCTATGCGGCATCCCTGCGTTGTAAACCATTCCAACATCATGGTCTCTACTGTCGAATCCCCACGTAGCTCTCTATGGGGACTGATGCATTTGAGATTATCTGTTATGGTGTAAGGACCATTCAGTGAGGGCCGACTAGACACCAAAGTACTCTATTAATTCTCGACACTCTCTCAACTAACTCATTCCCACCATAACCCCATGAGGTAGGAGATGATATCAGCCCATTTCACAGATAAAGGAACCAAGGCTCAAAGAAGTAACTAACCAAGGCATGAAGCTGGTAAGTGACTGAGCCAGAACACACACCTACTCTGGAGGACACGACATCATGGTTAATTTTTTAAGAGGACAGCGTGGGGCACTTCAGAACGAAAAGGCCTCCAGATTCCGCTAAGCATAAGCCAAATACCAACAGCCAGCCCTCCAGCCGGACACTGTGTCGCGTCTAAACTCACAACAGCAGCAGCAAGATCCACCACGACAACTGCTGAGGCAGATCTATCTCCCTGTTGAACACCTTCGGAGAAACAAAGCCACTTGTAAAATCCCCCGAGCTAATGAGCTGAGATTGGACCAGGCCTTCTAAGCCTGAAGTAGGCGTTCACATAAGACTGAAGTGCGGCTGAGTTTATCCTATCCTTCCTTTATTCAAATGCAGCTGGATCCCAGCTGCCCACCGGGTATGGGGTCCTGTGATGGGCAGGGGGCTTCGTTGATGAGCCCTGACCCACATGTCCAGAGGACCTAACAGAGGACACAGACATGAAACAGACAAGTGCACTGAAAATCACATATTGACAGCCACCAGCTCTTGGGGCCCTGTGAGAATAAAACAATGGACAGTACAGTTTTGAATGTGGGTGGGGTGAGGTCAGATGGGCCTGAACAGACAAGTCCAGTGAAGCATCTTCAGAGGACTCGAAGGTGAGTGAGTTTCCTGTGAGTTAACAGGGTGCAATATTGCCGCAGAAAGAAAAGAAAGGAGACAAAGACCTTCTTGGCCCCCCAGTTTGGCCAGGAACTAGCACTAGAACCTGGCGTACAGGAGTTGGGTGGCTGTGGAAGCACCCATTGCTAATGTCCCACTCAGCGACTCCCACGCAAGGGACGGCACATCCTTTAGGGTGACTAACACAGAGCACAGTTCTGGACGCCAACCCTCGGCTTTCTTTCTGCCCCCTGTGCATCAAGGCAAATGCATTCACTACCAGGTTTTCCTGGAACACCAGACAGACGTCTGTCATGTCCTGCAAAAGATAAACTAAAACAAGTAGTGATGAACAGCACTTAAAACTTGAGCCAAACAGCATTTTTGGTGGAATGCATGTGTTACTCAAGTCCAAAGAAACACTCTCCTGGGAAAAAAAAAAAAAAAAAATATATATATATATATATATATATATGTGTGTGTATATATATATATATATACACATATGTTATATACATATGTATATATATGTATATACATATATATACATATATAATACTTTGTTCTCTACCCTGAGATGGGATGCCCACAGCAACTGTTCTTCCTCATAACAAGATTCCAACATTTTGTGTTTCATAACTAGGAAGCAAGTATTTGAGGGGAGAGAGGTGGTCATAAGCCCAGACAAATCTGAAGACGAGCAGGGAAGAGCTTAAAAAGCCCCACATGTCAACCTTTTCTGGTGTCCTCAATGGATATGCCCCAGATTTACTTGGACAGTCTCATTTCCTTCCTTATATTAAATGAGGTTAATACACAAAATGTAAAACTACACATAATTTTTAAAAACTGAATTGATGAGGGTAATTTCCATTTTCTACACAGCCATCAACAACAAGAAAATGAAACAGGATACATGAAATGGCTGTTTTCAGGCAAACAACAAGCATCACAGGACTTAAAACCCTTTGAGAGGCAAGAAATAAATGATGAGAGAAGCACTGTAGTTACCCCAGGCTTCTACCTGAAGGCACTTTCTCGACTGCAGCCTACGATGGGGAAACTGTGACAAACCACGGCAGTTATCACCAAGTTGAGGAGAGAGAAGAGAGCTCAGGCAGCTGGAGAACTTTCAAGGCAGAGTACAAGAGAGTACTCATGATCACGGGCATGTTACCTTTTTAAGTTTCCGCTTCTTCGTTCTCTAGAATTGGAATGTTTCTATTTAACCCACAGTGTTACTGGAAGCATTGGCAGACCTCAGCGATAGCTATCATTTACTATGTACCAGCTACTGTTCAAAACCCTTAGGTTTACTCTGAACAACAGCCCCCAAGGTAGACACTAATGCTGCCTCGTTTGACAGCTGAAAAATCAGAAGAGTGATGTGGTAGACAGCCTCTAAGATAGCAGCTGTGACCCTAACTCCTAGTAGTCACACTCCTGTATTATCCTCCCCCGCCCCCCGGCCGTGGGCTGGACTTAATACCACTTCTGAGATCAGTTTATAAAAACACTAAGGTTTGTGTCTTGGATGTCCATCTCACTCGCTCTGAGGGCCCCGCAGGGTCTCATGTGGCAAGGAACCAAGGGAGGCCGTCGGCCAACAGCCAGTGAGGAAATGGATCCTGCCGACAACCGCGTGAGTGAATTTGCGAGTGGATGTCTCCCCAGTCGGGGCCTCAGATGAGACCACGGGCCTGGCTGATGGCTGAGACAGAGGACCCGGCTAATCCATGCTCAGATCCATGACCCATGGAAAGTGTGAAATAACTAATGTTAGTTGTTTTAGGCTGTAGATCTTGGGGGTAATTAGTTACGCAACAACAGATAACTGAGACCAGTGATGTTAAGGAATTTTCCCAAAGCCATCGTAGTACAAGTGGACCAGCCAATATAAAATAGCAGCCAACATATATCAGTATCTCAGTGAAGGATAATGATTGTGATGATGATGATGATGATGACGACGATGACGGTGATGGTGGCGGCAACTGGTGATCTAAATAAATAGCCCCCAAAAATGTTCCATTAAAACTATAGCCAAAATGGCTTTCTGGATGAATTCTTCAAAATGCATCCTTCTTCTTAAGAGAAAAGAAGAAAGACAAAGTATGCCTTCTCCAGCGCCCTCTGGATGCAAAGATGTGTGGCCCAAAGAGCATCATGCCTACTCCTTCCAGACGTTAGGCAGTACTGTCTAACAGTGTCCATATCTCACTGGAGAAGGTTCTGGTGTTGGGTTGAAATAAATATGCACAGCAGAGGGAATCCAAATTCCAGTCGCTGGGCTTTTTAAAAGCTCGTATTTGTATATTTGATGTGCAACCTAATTAGACCAGAGCATCTTTAATTAAGTGTGTCAGCCCCAGTGGAAGCCACAGAGTTCAATGCTAATAAAGCTGATAAAGGTTTTTGTTTCCCAGACTTCTTTTATTTAATGCCTCAACCATGTTAAGCCAATCTGTAACATATGGGCAGTTCTCCCACTATGGATTTATCATTTGGGTGTTTCTTTCTGTGAATTAATGCAATCAAACTCCTGCCAGTGTTAATTATTTTTCTCCAAGAAGCAAATCCCAGAATTTAGCAATAACCAGCTGCGATTTACTGCTGGCGGTGCAGCAGAGATGACGGACTCGTGCTGTCTGCCACCACCCCAGGCAGACGGAGAGAGGCTTATGCGCTCCGGGGCTGACCTCAGCTTTCAGTGCTTCCAGACACAGGCAGCATTCTCGGCATTTGCCAGCCTCACCACCCTTGCAGGTGCATAAATCTCATGGTTAGCACTGAGCTGCCCTTGTAGAAGTTGTGCTGGTCACTAGGAGACTCTCTGCCCAGCAGCCTCCCTCAGGCGGAATGCAACGTCTGTCCGTACTCCTTTGCCAGGTCTGACTCACAGAACAAAACGCCTCAAGACAAAAGTCCTCTAACCTCTGGGCCTTTCTAGTGCTATTCCCTCTAGCTGAAATGCTTTCCCCACATCAGTCCATACCTGTTAATCATTCGTCCAGGTCTTGGCTTAAACGTCACTTCTCTGTACCCACCCCATTTAACAGAGTTCTCAGCTACACAGAAATCCTTCCTCGGCTCCCTATTTCATCAAAGCCCTTAGCACTGGACCCTACGTGCCTACTTTGTTCATTCATTTGTTTACTTATTTATCACACGCCTCCCTCTTAGAGAAAATCAGCTCCCTGAGATGGGGCCATAGAGCTGTATTTAGTATTATGTCCCTAGGTCCCAGGACATGGAGGAGACAGGGTAGGTGCTGGGTCAATTGCCAGGTCATGAATGGATAATGAGATCTCAAAGGGATGACTACATATTTCTTCTCTCCAAGTCCTTCTCTGCATCAGAAATACTACAGGTTCCAAATCCCTTCAAGAATTCTTTTGATGACTGATTGAGAGAATTACCTTACAGCCAATAACAAGACAGATAAAAGTCAACAGCAAGACAGAAAATATGTAGCCATACTTGGCTCAACAGGGAAGTGAATCAGAATTTAGAATGAGCAAAATGGTATTTGAACTCTGGCTGTGTAACTTCATGAAAATCACCTACCCTCTCTCAATTTATATTTCCTTATCCATAAGAATGAATACAACCAACACCAAAAGGTGTGAAGGCATAATTGGTAAATGATATTGTTTCACAGATGTTCTTTCGATCTGAACTGGAGGGAATCCAACTCCAGGAGAGGAAATGGTGTTGCCCTTGAAGATGTCCGCATGTAAAGGCGAGTAAAAACCCAACTAATTTATGAAATTTGTGGTGTAGGCCCATATGAAAGTAGAGAGTCCAAGGACCAACTGTCAACGTGCTTGGTCTTGCTGAAGATATTTCACCACAGCTTTATGTGTCATCACATGAAGGAAGTTCCTAGGTCTGGGATACCTGCTCAAAAAAGAAAAGAACCAGACTTCCTTCAAATTGACCTTCGTACCTCTTCACTCACACCAGCGCTGCTCAGTTTCCCAGAATGCCTTTGGCCTTAAAGCATTGACAGAACTGTGGCACGGGTACCACGGCCCTTTAGGGTGACCAGGGAGCCCCGCAAGCTGGAACCCAAAGGCTGCGCTTCCCTGCCTGCCAACTCCAGAGTGAGAGGAAGCACCAGGGCTTCCAGGAAGCAGAAAACTCAAAGGAGAAGGGAAACTACCATTCACTGACTACCTACCTGAGGCTTCAACTGAGCTGGGCGCCTTACAAACATTAGGTTATAAACTAGCAGGAAGAGGAGAATAAACAGGTAGGGAGTCCATGTAGCACAAGGAGCAAATTCCAAAACCAATAACATTTTCCATTTATCCATGCACTCATCCTTTCAAACTTTATTCAGCAACCACTCTGTACAAGGCAGATATTTCCCATCGTTTGTTGAGCTCTCTAACACGTAAAGGGGAAAGGTTATGCTCCTCTCCCTACAGGTAACCGGGAAAGGAAGGTTCTAGAAAAATAGCCCTCTTAAGGGAACTCAAGATCTCAAGTCTGCTTTCTATTAGCTGAGAGGCCCAGGAAGAGGGGAACTGACCCTCATACCATGATCCCATGCTATCCTGCCCTCTGATCTCTCCATGCATGGCAGAGTCTGGTCGTCCACCAACTGTAAGCGCTGAGAGGCCAAACTCATGCCGTTGGTTGCCCAGTGAGTCCTCACAGCCTAGCACACCGCTGTCCATGCCCTTTATACTCAGTAAGCATCTCTTCACTAGGTCCTTGACACGATCATTCTTATTTTTAAAGCAGTTCCATCCTCTTCCATGCAGCTCCATGACAGGTGGATCAGGCTGTCACATTTGGGGCCACCATAACCCCGCCCTAATCATCCCAGGGCCCAGTGCCAGACAGCTAGACAGACCCCACAGCCCAGAGTCCACTGGAATCATTCAAATGAGCCAATCCCAAGGCTTTTAACCCTGCCTCAACTTTTCCTTTCACTCCGAAACCACAACAGTCTCCTTCTTGCATTTTCTCCCTGCTCTGCCTGACTCCTGGCTGACCCTGGGGCTTCCCCGTATGGCCCTTGTGCATGGTACGCATGCCTTCTGTGTCTAGGGGTATGTGAGTGTATACCTCCCCCTCATGACAGTCAATTTCAAGTCTATGCTTACCATATATGATTAAAACAAATCCGGATCCCCTTAAAACAGACACCTAAAAATGTGGCACAGAAGAAATACACAGAGGACGGTCTAGGAGCTTTGAGTGTCTGATCAGGGTTTGCAATCCTTGTTAATAACGACAATCTTTAGCTCACAGGCAGAACAATATCGAAAGCTTCTACACCAGAAAGTAGCAAGATTAGATTGACATGATAGAAAATGTCTTCTGAGCTCATCAGAACCAGGAAATATCTGTCTCAGCTACCTGTCTCAGGAAAAGAAGTTCCAAATATTTGGGGTCATAATGCTATGTATCAGGAGTTTTGCTGTGTTGAGAAAAGAGGGGTCATCAATGAGAGGCACATTGAGCAGGGTGGTTTAATCTCTGTCTGACAAAGTTAAACTGTCACTCAGAAACTTGCCCTCCCTGAATCAGATCACTAATAAGAACACTCATGCGTCCGTCAGAACGCATGATAGATACACCTTTTTATAACATGCTCAGATACCAGCTCCAAAGGGTTTACAAGCATTACCATGATCCTTCCATAGGCTGCCGGGGTCCAAAGTGAGCCTCATAAACAGCCACAGACAGCAGAATAATACCCACCTTGAGCCCCTAATTAGGTGGACCCCATCGCACTTACCCCAAACTGGGAAGAGAACCAAATGCCCTCTGAAAGCAGACAGGAGTAAATGAGAAACAGTGGATGTATTCTAATTTCTATATTATACTCCCAAAGTAAGGAAAGCAGATTCCATGACCATTCTCTCTAATAACTTACTTGTATTCTTTCTGCTTTACCCTCAGTTTTGAAATTTTTAAACTCAAAAAGAGTGACATTTGCTAAGTACCAAGCACTGATCAAAACCTAAGGAGAACTTCAAGGTGGCAGTAAAATATTAAATATTTTTAGAAATACATATATCCACATAATAATTGTGTTATATTATGTACAGTATAAATATACAATAGCTTCTTCTCTCACAGCACCTGCATTCTAATGCAGAAGTCTGACAAATATAGCTAGTGGGAGATTCTACAACAAGGAGCAAAGTGCTTCGTGGAAACATCAGATATACCAGGCAGGGTGCATGACCGGGGCTTTGGGAAAGGAATCCATTTCTTTGAAAGCCTAAAGGGTCTCTTCGGACTGAAATCAATTCGACCCATTGATGCTGATCACAGGTCCAAGAGCACACATAAGCCTAGAAAATGTATCAGACTGGGGAGGGATTCACCCAAAAGTCATAAATGTAGTCTGAGACCAAAGTTGAGGAAAGAGAGTTGAGAGAACAGCTACTTATAGCAACTCACAGTTACTTGGGGACCCATTCTTAGATCGTGGAGAGAAGCGGGGGTTATAAAAAGCATTCTAGTTAGATGAAAGAGTTGAGAAAACTTGGTCTCTGTAAGAACACAGAAATCAGCCATCCCGGCTTCAGGACTCGGTGACTGAAGGGCACCTCCGGAGCGTGATTCCCAGTGGGGGCAGAGCAGTCACGAGGCTTCCCAAACACAAGGGCTGGAAGTGCAGGCTTCACCACGAGCCAGGGGACAGGGACAGAGGGACGCCTTACGTGGCTGTATATGGAAACGTTCTTAGAAACAGCTTGATCCAGGGGAGAATGGTGCGGGATGATCTTTCTGGAGACTTTAGTGGTGGATTTAGAAGCATCATATTTCTCAAACTATTTATTTCACCTATAAAGCCAGTAAGAATGGACACTGACGGAATCCAGAGACTCTATCGTCATGTTCTTGCCTTGCCACGAATGAGCTGTGTAAGTATGGGTGGTTCAAGTCTCCTCTGTGAGCCTTTGCTTACTTATCTATTAAATGGAGGATGGCAATGAAAGGAATAATAGCTCTATCATAAAAGCATCTAATGAGCACCTTGTAAGTGTCAAACCCTGTATAGGATATGGCTATATACATGGAGATAAATACACATATAGGTGCTATCGTATATTCACATCCTTACTATTCTCATAATGATTTACATATATATATATATAAAAATATAATATACCATATATATGGTATATTTATACCATACATACACACACACACACACACACACACACACACACACACAAACTCTCATGAGGTATGAATGTGTCAGTCTTATCAGAAGGATGAAGTATCTTTCTCTAGGTCACAAACCTGTAAGTGTTATTAGTGGAACTCAAAGCAAAGGCATCCAAATGCCATACCCTTGAAACTTCAAACCACACACGATTATAATAAGGACCAGAAAATTTAAAAAAGAAAAGAAAAGAAAAGAATTGTGTATACTAAACCCTGAGGTGCCCTACACATTCTGGGATATTATTACATTTTTTTAAATAATTAAAAAATAAACACGGCCGTTCTGTTGCAATTTTATATAACACACACTGTTTTCTTCCCTCGGCATCTTCTATTCTGCATTCTGGTAATGTTCATCTAATGTTCAAAGTTAAGAAAGAAAGATCCATCCACTTCTCAAATGCACTTGTGATTATTTTTCTATTATTCCATACGCTGTACTCTCATAAAGCCATCTCCAATACATCTTTGCTTGGCATCTGTGTCCTGCTTTATCTCCTCCTCACACCCTGTCTGCTCTGAGCCTTATAATGAAACCAAAGGTTAAATGTTTGTAGACTCACTCAACACCCACAACATTAAAACAATTGGATGGGAAATAATCTCATCTCAACATGCTGGGGGAGATGTGCTAGACACCCATTAGAGTTAATGGAAGTTACCGCCAAAATCAAGGTGAAGGCTCTGCTCCCAAGGGCACAATGGCAAAGAGAACAACAGGGGAAGTTTCGATTGGAAAAACTCCACAGCTACATAAAGGACTCGAGGAATCTGACTACTAGACTTTGGGAAAATCACGGATCTCTGAGAACTGATCTCTAGCCTCAGCCTCAGCCTCCAACAAAAGTGGGACTAGGTCTTCCATTTGGTAGCTGTAAAGCCTTGAGAAAGGTATTAACCCTGATTAGACCTCAATTTATTCCTCATTAGAAAGGGCATAACAGATGTGTAAAATTAACCTGGTTATGATAGATTATCCGGGAGGCGAAATGATACAGTACACAAGCAGAATGCATTGTACCAAGTGAATACTCTGTAAGTAAGTGAGGGCTATCGTTACCACTTTCATTATCATCACCATCGCAACTAACAGCAACTTTACGACTTTTACAGAAGAGAGAAGGTCTTAGATACTAACCTTTTTCTCTGGTCAAACGGCTGCCAAGAGCATTATCATCACAAATTGCCAGGACCACCATGACTACACCTAAATCAGACCCACGGGTAGTCACAGAGCGGCTACTTTGTCCTCTCACACCAGGTCTCGGCTCATTCCCCCAAGGGCTCTGAAACACAGACATTGTCCCTATTCCACAGCTGCCAGAAACGGAGGCTCAGAGAGACTGAGCTGTATTAAACAGGACAGCATGTGTCATATCTGATACACAAGGGTCAAGGTCAAGATTTCAACGTTTATTTATTTTTGGGACAGAGAGAGACAGAGCATGAACGGGGGAGGGGCAGAGAGAGAGGGAGACACAGAATCGGAAACAGGCTCCAGGCTCTGAGCCATCAGCCCAGAGCCTGACGCGGGGCTCGAACTCACGGACCGCGAGATCGTGACCTGGCTGAAGTCGGACACTTAACCGACTGCGCCACCCCGGCGCCCCTCAAGGTCAAGATTTCTACAAACCTTTACACAGGCAAAATTCATGACCATATATTCATGTCATCCCAGCCCTTCTCAGTTGTGTCACTGGACCATCACTACAACCTCCACATTCAGTCATAAGTAGTGTAGATCATAAGAAGGGGGTTATGAACTGGCAAATGTGGACTTTACACCCAGTCAGGTCAGAGGGCTTTGGTCCTTTGGACTTTCATATGGGATATTGAGGGTCCTTGACAAGTGCCAGCCGATCAGCATTTGAGACCACTGACTGGATCAATGTCTCCTGAGTAGCATCAAAGACATTCCTCTGAAGTACGAGCACAGTGTCAACACATAAGTTCCAAATAGCAAACACAGGAAAGGAAGTAAGTTCCAACTCTGTGAAGATACCCTAATCATAACAGGAAAATATAAGCTTTCCTAAAATTTCAAAGGGCACCCAGATATATCTAAAAATGGGGAGATGGCTTTGAAAGTGATATATAGGAAGACCCCGGGGAAAAGACACAGGTACTCTCAGCATTGAAATGCCCACTGACCCCAGACTCTACCTCTTTGTCTGGGTCCCTGGGAAGCATTACCTAATTCTGTTTAAATATCCCCTTTCTAAGCTTCCTTAGGACAAAACACCCAGAACTTGAAGACAAACCTTCCCTTTCCTTATAGAGGACATAGGATTTTTGTCATCTTGGGCCCTCCTTTATGGGTCTCCTACGTGAATTCCTGTGTAAGGGAGAATTCCATCTCCGGAATTCCATCTCCGGAGAGGCAGGTGGAAGACAGAAGCATAGAGTACGCCCTGGAGTTTAAAATAAAAGGGATAAAAATGTCCAAGCAACAACAATGAAAACCAGCAGTCTTAGCCCTGTGGATAAATCAAAGCACGGACAGACATCATCTGATAGGACAGAAGGGTCTGTATGCCTGCAGTCCAGGTCAGCTCCCCTCCCTCTCTGCCACCCGACTCCCTCTCTCACCACCAGTGTTCGTGGGAAGGTTGCCTTTGGTTTGAAACATCATCCAATACACAAAACATTTCCCTTGAGTTGAACATGAGTAAACAGAAGCCTCCGTTACAAACGAAGAGCCCGGTTAACATCTAAAATGAAATATGTGACCCTTTGGGTCAGAGACACCCTCTTGCAAAGACAGTTTGAGTTTCAGACTCCAACTCCACTTTTTTTTTTTTTTTTTTGAGCAAAGCCCCGTTCATACATTATTTCATTTAATCCTCCCTACAACACTTTGGGGTGGGTATTATCATTCCCAGTGCACTGACTAGGAACCTGAAGCAGGAGAAATTAAATTAAAATGCTCAAGGCCATAAAAGAGCAGACTTGGGATTCAAATCCAGGCCCCCTTATTTCAAATTCAAGGCTCTTTGTACTACACCACCCTATATCCGCCCCCCGCACTTTCCTGCCAAGATATGTCCCGTCCCAATATTAGGACAAGTTGTCATTTTTCTGTGTCTGAGAATTGTGGTTGGCTCCACTTTGCTTTATCTAAGCCACATTCTTCCCCACTTCTATTCCCAGAAACATTCAACCTAAAAATGAAGGAAGCCTCCCCTTCAATTCCCCAGTGGAAAGGGGGAAAAAATGGTTTTCTGTTCCTTTCTCAGATTCACAGATAACAGTGGAGACACAGCCCAGCCTCGGATTTCTGCAGCTATTGTCCTCTGTATGTTTTATTCTTTCACATACACCTCAATTTGCCCCGGAAAGAAACAGATATCTGATATGACAAGTGTATGGGTTTTTTTCTTTCCTGGAGATCTGACTGCTCATTTTTTCCTTGGAAGGGCCAGAGTGTCTTTCAAAAGTTTCAGCCCTGGGTTTTTGAGAAACTTATCCGTGTGGCATGTCTGTCACTTTTCACAGTCCTCAAGTGAATCTTGGCAATTTTCACATAATGGCATTTGTTGACAGGTTGTTAGGGCTGACAGTGAATATGTTTGAAAAACTGTCAAGCTGGTGAAAAAAAATTAAAGAGAGAGCCTCCTTACATTTGAAACAGCATGTTAAACTGTAAGTACGTCCTCAAAATGCAGAGACCTCCACTTCTCATCAAGTTACATGCTCAACAGTGACAGCCTGAGAAGGTAGAATCCCTAAAAATTAATGTCATCTTGTCACTTCAAAGGTCATATGGTACATTACCACTAAACTCTATTTATCTGCATAAAATTGAGTTTGCCTTTAATGCTCAATAACAGGTGAATAGAGAGAGGGGCCTCAGCAAATGTAGTCAATGTGATGCGAGGTGTTTAATTGGGCAAGCAGAACTGCCCAAGGAGTTGGCAAGGAGCCCTAGGATGTGGCACTGCAACTTCGTCACTTGGGCCACTATTGTGGTTTACCTTTAATCAACAGATTTTCAAGGAATGAGTTAGCTGATAGGCAGTGACTGAGACAATGAACAGATAGAGTGGCAATGTCAGTTACCCACCAGTCTGGCAAAAGAAAACCCACTATGCGCTAAAGGGCTACACCTCTTGGGCACATCAGAGGTCATAGGGAACGACCAAGGGTCAAGTACATGGCATTTTCCTGTGACCAATGCAATGTGGTAAGGGCCAAACCTGACTGCCAAATGCTCACGGGCGGGGGAGGGGGGCTGGGGATCGTCACGTGCAGTCCTGGTCTAGATGCCACCAAGAACACATGCTCACCCTGGGGAGCTTACAACCCAGCCAGGAACACAAGACAGGAACCTGAGTCATGAAATCACAGTATGACAGAACGACACTTTCAGAAATTATGAACAGTGAGGATACAGATGCCAATGCTGACTTCCCTTAGCTTGTTCAACCCTTGCTGATTTTGACCTCCTCACCGCTGCTGGGTTTATCCCTGACCTTCTGCAGAGACAATCCTGGCATCCATTTTATCAGGTCTTTGAGTATAGAATTCATCATACTTGTCTGCTTGGTGACTGTCAGCCCTGGCCATCCAACAGGTACATCTGCAAATCAGCTACTCCTGAGTTACTTTAATAGTCCTGTGTCCATGGGAAACTTATTTAAGCTCCCCAAGACTCAGTTTCCTCATCCTTCCTCTCTGGAGGATAGACTAACACTATCTAGATGGACTGATGCTATTTGAGATGACATTTGCATAAGCATCGCACCAAGTGTGGTACATATGAGGGGCCTGAACGCTTCTGCATAGAAGACATGGGTCCCTAAGGGAATGGAGGAGATCAAGGTCATAGAAATTTCTACCAACTTCGCTTAGTGCTTCAGACGGCTTTCTTTTCTCTAAAGCTAACCAATCCCCTTCTTAAAAACAAGGACTCTCTCTAGCCTTCAGTTTAGTTTCTATCAGGACCTACGGATAAACTTGTGTCCAAGCACATGGTGAACAAGCCCCTTAATTCTTCGGTTCTGAATGGGATCATTGCCACCAGGGCCCCCCTCCACTAGCTTACATCTAAACAACATCCTAGACTTTGCAAGCTCTGCAAGATGTAGGGTTTAATCAACCGAGAGCTCTGAGGGGCTGGCCGGGCATCGCGCCTGAAGGGCAGGGTTGCTGTCTCCTCCCTGCTGAGGGAAGAATTTGTGGTACAGGAGAGTCAAGTCCGATTTTACAGTGCTGTCTCTGAGATTACTCAGGGCGGGGGTGGGCGGAAAGCTGACAACGACGGAGTCTAGGGCACTGGGACTCGCCTTCACAGCATGAGGCTCCGGCTGGAGCAAGAGGCACGAAGACAAGAGAAAAAGCAAAGACCTCTAGAGACAGCAAATAAGAATAAAGAGAAATGAAACTTTTATTAACTGTCCTGTAAGAGATACACAGAAAAGTACACAAATCACAAACGTAGCTCAAGGAATTTTTACAAAGTGGCTACACTCTTGTAACTAGATCAAGAAATGATTAAGAACGTAGACAGTGTGGGGTGTCTGGGCGGCTCAGTCGGCTAGGCGTCTGACTTCAGCTCACGGTTGGTGAGTTCGGGCACCGCATCAGACTCTGTGCTGACGGCTTGGAGCCTGGAGACTGCTTTGGATTCTGTGTCTCCTTCTCTAACACTCTCTCTCTCTCTCTTTCTCTCTCTCTCTCTCTCTCTCTCTCTCTCTCTCTCTCTCAGCTAAATAATAAACATTAAAAGAAATTAAAAAGAAAAGAACATAGAGCACGTGGCCAGCCCCCTGAGACCTCTTGTTATTCCCTAGTCATTGGCAGCTTCCTCCTCAAAAGTAATCACTCTCCTCACTTGTACCACACAGACTCTGTTTGCTGGCCTTTGAACTTCACATAAATGGAATCACACCATACGTACTCCTTTACATCTGGCTTCTATCACTTAATGTTACGCTCATAAGGATCCCTCCAAATTGCTGCATACAGTAATAGCTAACTTTTTTCATGACTGGATCTACTATTGACAGACATTTGAGTTTGTTTGGGAATTCTGACGGATGCGAATAGTGTTTCTGGGATCATTCCTGTACGTGGCCTTTGGGCCACACACGTGTGCATTTCTGGGGGTACGTACCTGGGTTGGCGTTGCCGGCCACGATGTGTGCAGATGTTCAGCTTCAGTAGAGAGCGCCGAACCGTGTTCCAAAGTGGCCGTGCCGACGCACGCTTGTACCAGTAGGGAGTGAGCGTTCCAGTTGGCCCACACCCTCCCCGGCACTTGGCGCTTTCAGGCAAAATATGCTGCTCATTCTCATGGGCATAAAGAACAGCTACTTCTGACTGAGGTCTTATCATATACCAAGTATGTAAGAAGTTTACATATTTTATCGTTCTGAAGCTTTCAGAAGCCATAGCCCCAGAGTTTCTGATTAGGAAACTGATATTCAAAGAAATTAAGCTACTTGTCTAAAGTCACCTAATTCCTAAGTGCGAACCGGGATACGATCCCAACTCTGTATGACCTCAAAGCCTGTACTATTTCCATGATAATATGCTCTTCTCAAATGACTCGTGATTAATTTAAAAGACTTTTTTCTTCCCGCAAAGATTTTAAAGCTGTCAGTCATAGTGACGTGCCTTAGTCAGTTCAAGTTGCCATAATGAATTACCACTAATGGGGTGGCTTAGATAACAGACATTTATTTTTCATAGTTCTGGAGGTGGAGAAGTTCAAGATCAAGATGCCAGCCTAGTTGTGTCCTGGTGTGGATCTACTCTGTACTTTGCAGATGCCTGTCTTTTCATTGCATCCTCACGTGGCCAAGAGAGAGAAAGAGGAAGCAAGCTCTCTCCTGTCCCTTTTCATCAGGGCACTAGTCCCATCAAGACATCTCTACTTCCATCTCCAAGTACCAACCCACTAGAGGTTAGGGCTTCAATATGTGGATTTTGAGGGTGACACGTTTAGTCCACAGCATAGTGTGACTGAGCAAAAGCCACAAAGTCTTCCTGATAAGAAGACAATTTGGAACCAAGCCACTAAAAAGGAGAAAATCACTAGGAAAAAGTGGTCCACAATGTATGCAGCAAATGTGAACGTGTGAATGGTTGGAATCTTCAACACTGCATCTCACTAGGATAAGCTTTCTCGGAACCTGCTGGGCTAGCTGGCCCTGCACTTTCTTCATTCTTTAGCTGCAAACACAGAACAGGACGTGCCCAGGGACAGCAAGCCAGTTTTCCGGTCTGGAGAAGGGACCTGAGCTGAGAGAGAGACAAAGGAATGCTTTATCCTGTTCCAGTCCCCCAACCCTGGTCCCACTGAGGTGCTACAGGTGCTTTAAATGGGAAATCTGTTACCCTGTCCAGCCTCTCATCGTATTCCCCAAAACACATTTCTCAAGACACAAAGGAACCACATAACCTTAGCCCCTTCTCTTTCTAGTATTCCAGGGTCCCTCACTACCTTCAGCCCAAGTCTGAGCCTCTCCTCATTTCCAGACATCGGGGCTCCAGTGAAAATCAAAGAGTACTTGCCATTGGCTTCTCCTTCTCTTTGTCTCCAGGTTGTTTCATAAAGCTTTCTCCGGGGGCTCCACTCTCCCCCGTACCTCTCTTCATCCCCAACCTGCCCTTTAAGTCTAAAATCCCATCAGTAAGGGAGCTGCAGATCTGTCAAACAGGTCTTTAATCTAGCCCACACTGTTCTGGAAGCCCCTGAAAACCAAGTTTCTGTTGAAGATCTTAGAGTTGGGTGTGAAGGGGAAGTAGGATTTAATAAATGATTTATAGTACCACCCTTAGAAGCATACATGCACCCGAGTGTGCACAGAAACATCTACGTTGTTGGAAATAAAGTCAGAGTAAAATCAAAGGAATATTGTAAAGATTAATAACAAGGATGATTTTGCATGTTTTTATTTTAAGGATCAAAAAATGAAATATGAGTCAAAAGAACAAGGTTAGTACCTATAGCTTCAAGCAACAGAAATACAAGGAAATTGTTAACTTTTCTCTTTCCCATGGTTGTTGGGGTCATTTAGTTTCTGACTTTAGCAACTTCAGATGTCACACAACATACCAGGAGTAAAACAAGACCTTCCCCACGAGTAAAACATTCACTTTTCCCCCGCGAAATTCCAACCAATTTGCCTCTAAGGTGTGACCCTGGGCAAGTAACTTCACCCATAACAATAGTTGCAAACCCTTAGGGCTCTTTCAAGAATTAAATCTGATATTACATATTAAGCACTTAGAAGACCCCTGGACACACAGTAAGTCCTCAATAGCTACCAACCATCATCAGGTGCTAATGATTATTAAGATCATTTTGATGATGATCAAAGGAAGACAGGAGACAGGAAGTGCCAGGAGACAGGAAGTCAATAAAATGGAGATGACACCAATCCCTACAGCAGGAAGAAAATGCATACAAAATTCCTCTCTTCTCACTCTTTGTGTTGACTGTCAAAGTTCCTTGTGTGCTAAAAACAAGAACTTGGCCTGAGCTGTTTAGATAGGTACAAGTAAGTCCAAGAGATTTTGAATGTATGTACAGAGTTAAGACTTGAAATGTTTAAGGCAACTAACAGTGAAAGGTTCTGATCAAAACACCTGAGAGACAAAATAGGTGAGGCTAACTGGGGACATCCTTGAAGGGAGGAAAAAGGTTCTCCAGTAGCTGTCCTTCACATGACAAGCTGCCCCAGGCTGCTTAGGAGTCATAACCATTTAGCTGCAGCTCAGCTTTGTAAGGCCACTCCAAGCCTTTTGGGTCATTTTAAAAGACAAAGAGGTAGGAAACATGTCTGCTACTCTAGTCCCCCTTTCATGGGGCTTGGGATTGAGTTATGCTACTGCCCAGGGCTTGGGTGGTAGATGGCTTTCCTAACCAAACAGTGTCTGAATCACCCAGCCCTTACCTTGGATTCCCACTACCCAAATTTCTACCCAAATTCTGTCATCTGCCAACAGTTTGTCTACCTCCTTAGTTCGGCTCAAGATACCAGATCTAAGACTTTGACGTTCATTCTTCTAAGTTTGTAGACTCTTTTTAAACATGAATGAATAACCTGGGACAAATTTTCAAGAAAAATGTCACTCATCAATGATATATTCACTTTCTTTCATCCTCTCTTCCTGGAGCTTTCTCTCCTTTACCTCTAGGTTCCAGGCACGTGTGTACCACCCTTTAGCTGCCCATGAACCTCCAATGTGATGCTCCGGTTATCTGATGCTTCTTCCTGTCTGAGAACATTTTACTTAAATGGTAACCCTTTGAAAAAATACCCAGTGAGCCATTCTTTAGATTTGTCATATCCTTGCTAACACTAACTCTTCTCACCAGAGTCCTTTCATGTCCCCAGGCAATGTCAGTGAGATGAATTTACACTAACATCATAGACCACATCTCGGTATTGAGGGTATCTGCATTTTAAAAGGACACATGTGAAGCCAACTGAATCTCTCCTTCTGGAAAGAGAGGCAACATGACTACAGCACTTGAGGCTCCATACAGGGACCATATTTATGGTGGAAACACCATTCCAGCACGTCAGATCGCACACAGACTCTGACGGTCTTGGGTGCGCTGAGGGTTGGGGCTGAGTTCCTAATTTCCTACCACAGCATAGTGCAAGGTCTCCAGAGAACATCAGAGTGTGGAAATGGAGACAAGGGCAGTGCTCACAGAACTGCCACGCGGTGCCAAGCACGTATTAGATGCTATGAGGGTGGAAAGGAAGAGAGTCCCGGTGCTAGGACATCTGTTGTCAGGCTGACCCTGCCATCCCTTATAAGGCTGGTAAGTCCATTTCTAGATCTCCTTCCCCATACGGATTCAGGTTAGGATCTGCCAATTGCAGGAATTCACATGACATTTGGAAGGTGGCAGGGAAGTAGGAGACATTGTTTTAGGAACTCTCTAGCAGCCAGACGTGGCAGCTTCACAGACCTCTCTGAGCTCCCACTGAGTAGGAAGGTGCTAGATGCAGTGGTTCCTCCCCTTTCCCTGGAGGCTATGACTTCCCCATCTGCCCCATTGTGTCCAGCCTGGGTCATTAGTGAATGTGTCTCTGATCTTCTAGCTTCCAAACCATCAAACTTGGACTTCTCCCACATTCATATAACACACTTCTTTTTCCCATTATATATGTGGTGGCTCTGTTTTTCCGACTAATCCCAGACTAATACTATAGCTTTTCCTTTTTTCCCCACTTGTTGGAAAATTAACATGGCAGTATCTGCTAACTCCTTCCAGTGAGAGGACACGTTTCATTGTCCTTACTCTGGACTGCTCCCGGTGGCAGGTGGTTCAGCCGTATCCAGTAAAAACAGCAGTGACCCTCAACCAGACAAAGTAGTACATGTGAGCCACATGTACTCAAAGGCTAAGTGCTTACCTGAATTGGGAGGCTATTACTATGTATGAGTCATTATGGCTAGTGAGCCTCTGTTTGCACCCATAAGCTGAGGAAGCCCATGTAAACTAGGAATACACTTCAGAGACTTGTTTGTCATTATTATAAATCCCAATACAATGTACACCTGCATCACAGACTCATTATTAGCCCTAGAATCGGAGTGAATTCATATGTTTACTACAGATATATTGACTATCAGAAACAGATGAGAACTTGGGGAAGGCTATGTGTTCTCAGAGGTCTAGTGATTTCACTAAGCTGTGAAGCCACAGATACTAAAGCACCCTAGATCCTGATTTCAGGACACTTGGTGGGTTTATCCTTCTAAGCAAGATGCTCAAAGAGAAAGGAAATATTATAGAGCCTGTGAGCTTGTTGTGAGCCTCCTGATTGCTCCCAAATCCCAGGTAGATACCAAGAAATCAGGTGTGCCAAGAAAATGATCTCTACGGCTCCTTTATGGGGATCAGAAATTTTACAAAGACAAATGCTTCCTTTAAAAAAAGGAGAAGAAGGAGAAAGTGAAGGGGAGAATAGGGAGAAGAGGGAGAAGGGGGAGAAGGAGGAGGAGGAGGAGGAAGAGGAGGAGGAGGAAGAGGAGGAGGAAGAGGAGGAGGAAGAGGAGGAGGAGGAGGAGGAGGAGGAGGAGGAGGAGGAGGAGGAAAAACACTATGGATATGGCCAGAACTTCTGGGTGGCGATTATTCCTATAGCCCTAAAGTTTGAAAATGAAAGTGTATTTGGAGACAGGAAACGAGAAAGGCTATTTACCTCTTGGGGAATCTGTTAGGTTTACAAAACAGGACATTCCTCAGAAAAGCCATATTGTACAACTTCAGTAGGGCCCTGTGGACTTTATATTCCATGCAAAGGTAATTTCTATAGGAAGATTCCAGGGAAGTAAGAGTACTGTTGTTCGTAGTTGAGTCTATGACTTCAAAAGAAAATTGAATCCAGATCAGTAAGATGAGGCAAGAGTGTCAGATACGTGAAAGAAAGCTTGACAAAAATAAAAAAAGACTTTTTAAAACACTGCATACCCTTCAAGTCTGTAATTTCACTCCTGATAATATGTCTTAAGCAAACAAGCAGGACAAGAATGCACACATACACACACAAAGCTGTTTAGTGCAGCATTATTGAAAAGTGTTAAGATATTACGAGTTTACAGAACACTGATAGAAGGTAATGTAAAACAATAAAATAAGAAATTAAATAAGAAAATATGTATATAAAATACCCAAATGCTTTTTAAAAATTTTTAATGTTTTACTTATTTTTAAAGAAAAAGAGAGAGAGCATGAATGCGGGTGGGAGTGGGGAACAGAGAGAGAGGGAGACACAGAATCCAAAGCAGGCTCCTGGCCCTGAGCTTCAAAATATATAATATGCTTCTAAATAACCCATAGTCAAAGATAAAAAAAATATTAAGAAAACTAGGAAATATTTCTACCCAAATGATAATGAAAAATACAATGTTTCAAAATGTGTATGTTGCACCCAAAGCAGTGTTCATGGGGAAATTTATAGCTATAGTTTACATTAGAAAATAAAATGGTCTAAAATCAGTGATCCATTGCTAGAAAGACAGTAGAAAAGGAGAGCAAATTTAAATCAGGTAACTAAAAGGAGGAAATAATAAAGATAGGAAATTACTGAAATAAAAATCAAGAGTGAAAAATCAACAACCCAAAAGTTGAGTCTTTTAAAAGTTCCATAGGGGCGCCTGGGTGGCGCAGTCGGTTAAGCGTCCGACTTCAGCCAGGTCACGATCTCGCGGTTCGTGAGTTCGAGCCCCGCGTCAGGCTCTGGGCTGATGGCTCAGAGCCTGGAGCCTGTTTCCGATTCTGTGTCTCCCTCTCTCTCTGACCCTCCCCCGTTCATGCTCTGTCTCTCTCTGTCCCAAAAATAAATAAACGTTGAAAAAAAAAAATTTAAAAGTTCCATAAAATCAAGCACTACTAGCAACTCTGATCAAGAAAAAAGAAAGAAAATTATAAATTACCAACAAGAATAATGAAAGTGAGGCTATAACTACAGACATTAAAATGACAGTAAGGGGCTATTATGAACAAACATATGTAATATATTTAACAACAGAGATGAAATGGACAAATTTCTTGAAAGATACAAATTACCAGAGCTTCACAGAAAGTAATAGAAAACCTGAATAGTGTTATATCTGTTGAAAAAAAAAAGAATTCATAATTTAAAACATCTCCACAAAGAAAATTCCAGGCTTCATGGATTCAATAATGAATCAGTCTTACACAAACTCTTTCAGAAATACAGCAGGGGAGCTATTTCCCAACTCATTTTATGAGGTCAATATAACCCTGATACAAAAACCAGAAAAAGGCAAAAATGAAAAAAAGAAAATTTCAGCCCAACCTACCTCATTGAACGAGATATAAAAATCCCAGTGAAAATATTTACAAAGTAAATCCAGCAATTTACTAAAAGATAATACATTATGACTAAATAGTCTCTATCACAAATATGTAAGATTGGTTTAACATTAGAAAGCCCATGAATGTGGGGCGCCAGGGTGGCTTAGTCAGTTGAGCAACTGACTTCATTCAGCTCAGGTCATGATCTCATAGTTCATGAGTTTGAGACCCGCGTTGGGCTCTGTGTGGACAGCTCAGAGCCTAGAGCCTGCTTCAGATTCTGTGTCTCCTTATCTCTTTTCCCCTTCCCTGCTCATGCTCGCTCTCTCTCTCTCTCTCTCTCTCTCTCTCTCAAAAATAAATAAATATTAAAAAAAGAAAGAAAGAAAGCCCATGAACGTAACTGACCATTATCAGCAGTGTAACAGAAAATATGCTATGGCTAGTTATCACAATGGATACAAAAAAGAATGTGACAAAGTCCAACTCTCATTCATGATTTAAAAAAAAAAACCTCTCAGTAACTATGAACAAAGAGAAATTCCTCAACTTGATAAAAATCATCTATTTAAAAAAACTTACAGATAACATCATATATATAATACTGAAAAGTGACATTTTCCCCTCAGATAAGGAATAGACAAGGATTTCTGCTCTCACTACTTGTATTTAACAGGAAGTCCTAGCCAGAGCAATAATGCAGGAATATTAAAAGATATACAGATTTGAAAGAAAGAAGTAAAAATGTTTTTATTTGCAGATTACCATAATTATGTATATAGAAAATCTTAAGTAATCTATGAAACAAGCTTTAGAACTAGTAAGTGAATATACAAAAATCCATACCCAATGTTCTAGCAATGAAGAATTAGAAAATGAAAATTTTAAATTACACCATTTACAACAGCATCAGAAATACTTACAGGTAAAATGACAACATGGATGAAGTAGAAAACATGCAAGACTCGTAAAGTCTCCCATCCCTGAAAACTATGACATTGCTAAGAGAATCTGAGCAAATGCCTAATAAATGGAGAGACAGATCATGATCATGTTCATGGATTTGAAGATTTAGTGCCATAGCGGTACCCATTCTCTTCCAAACTCACCCATAGATCTAACACAGTACCAATCAAAACCTCAGCAGGTGCTGTTGTTGTTGTCGTTGTTTGGAAACTTACAGTCTAATTCTGAAACTTACACAGAAACGCAAAGGGCACAGATGTGTGCAGGAAGGGTACAGAGTACACATACAGATCAATGGAACAGAATCAAGTCCAGAAATAGACTTATATATGGTAGTAGGATTTTTTTATACAGCTATAAAAGCAATTCAATGGAGAAAGGAGGCTTTTCAACAAATGGTGCTAAAACAATCAAATGTCCATAAGGCAAAAAAATGAACCTCAACCTTTACTCAAATCCAAATATGAAAATCAGTTCAAGATGACCCATAGATCTAACTGCAAAACCACTAGGAGATGACGAAGGGAAATGTCTTTGTAGCCTGGGAGTAAACGGAACAACGAAAATAATAATTATAAAAGGAAAAAGAGTAAGTTATATTTAAGCAAACTGAGAAGTCATTGAAAATGTATGCAACATTTTATATATCAATCACACCTCAATAAAATGGTTTACAAAAAAAAGAAGCAAATGTACAGATAAGTTACAGACTGAAAGAAAACATTTGCAAAATATTTATCTGACAGTAGACTTAGATCCAAAATATATAAAGAACTCTTACAAATAAACAAAATACATGTAAATAGCTCAATTGGAAAATAGAAAGCTGGCAAAAGACTTGAGCAGACGTTTTATAAAGGAAAATACTTGAATGCCCAATAAGCACATAGGAAAAGTACCCACTGCATTAATCATTAGGGAAATACAAATTAAAACAAAAAGGAGACACAAATTAAAACAAACACAACTACTAGAATGGTTCCGATTAAAAGCTTGACAGCTGCAGATTTTGGCAACTATGAAGCAACCGTAACTCTCACATACTGCTGGTGAGAACACAAAATGGCACAACCACTTTGGTAAACACTTTGGCAGTTTCTTACATTAAACATACCCCTACCCTATGACCAAGAAATCCCAATCCTAGCTACCAACCCAAGAGAAATGAAAACAAATATCTACACAAAGACCTGCAAAACAATGCTCACAGCAACCCTATCCATAACTGCCCATCACTGGAAAAAATGCAAATATTCATTAGCAGGTGAATTAATAGATGAACAATGGCATATTCAATGTAATGTAATGCTCTCAGCAATAAGAAAAAAAAAAGGAGTGACCTACTGACATACACAACAACCTGGAAGAATCTAAAAAACAATACACTGAATGAAAGAAGCCATATGTTCAAGAGCATATACCATAAAATTCCATTAATAGGAAGTCCTAGAACAAGAAAAAACTAATCTATGATGAAGAAATCAAGAAAGTGGATGCACGTAGGTGATGGGGATTGGCTAGAAAGGACACAGGGCACCTTCTGCAGCGATGTTAATGTTTTACACCCTGACTGGGATTTCAGTTATACAGGTGCATGCATTTATCAAAACTCATTGAACTATATACTTCAGAGATATGTTGATGCATATAAGTTACCTCCTCAAATATTTTATAGATGCCAGGCAGTGAGTGCCCCAACATCAAAGGCTTCAGTTGTGTGCAATTGATCTAATAGCCTTTGGTTGCATAGTGGAAAGAGTTTGAGCCTCAACTTCCCCACTCGGAAAACAGTAATTCGTATCTTAAAAGCTTTAAAAAGCATTAAATGCTTTAATGCATGTAAAGTATGTAATATAATGGCTAACACAAAGTATGCATTCAATAACTATTTCTTTTTCTCTCTTCCCTTGTGTGGCTTTATCTTTAAGCCTACCTTGTAAATGTGGACTATACGCTGTACCTGTCTTTGGAGCAAAATCATTCTCGGTGTCATTGGACTAAAGGAACAAAACAATTACTAGCATAATGAAGTAAAAGCAATAGAGCCCTTGTATTCTAATATTTCCCATCAATAGGATGCAAATAAAATACACATTAAAATGAAGACTACAACCAGTTATGATTGTAACAAGCTAACAATTTCCGTTAAAGAAACGACCCTGCCTTAAATTTTCAGCACTGTTCTTTAGCCTGTGCACCCAGGAGAGAAGCCACACAGAAGATAAAGGAGTCCAAGCCCTGGGAAATGGGCAAACAAAAATGAAGTTTACCAGCAGTGGGCTCCTCAGAGCCACAGGTCTGCTTAACTTCTCCACCGCAGTGGTCAAAAGCCCCATCATTAGATGTCACTGTTGCAGGGACGCAGTGGAGTGCTGATAAGATCACAGGCTCCGAAGTCACGAACGACAGGTTCACACGCCGGCACTGCCATTTACAGGCTGTAGACCATGCACAAGTTACGAAACAATGCTGGTTTTCTTGTCCCTAAACTATTCCCCAAACAACTAATCCCAATACTGTACGTTGACTAAATGAATAAGTAAACAGACGGAGATATAAAGCATGCTCCTCATGGCAGTAGCATGAAAATTAAGTGAAATAATGCATGTTTCAACACCCTGTATGTCCCCAGCCTTGGGGGACTCTTTCCTACTTATTTCCCCATCTGAATGGCTACCTCAGTGGGAGTGGCTCAGAGACAGACCAATGTTCTAATACAAATCCCTCGCTCCTGCCACCATGTTTATTCTGCTTTGGAAGCAACACACACACACACACACACACACACACACACACACGTTTTTGTCATCTCACAAAACCAAACTATATCCTAAAGATAGCTGGTGAAGAAAACAATTCCAAATTCACCAGTCAGTTCTGACTCTCCCTCTCTGTAAGCTGATGCTTTCTGCTACGGAAAGTGCGACTCGTCCATAACGAGCCCTGCCTTCGCCTTCCAAAAATGTGCCCACTGCATTGTTAGCACCACTCACAGTGAGCGTGTAGCAGAATAATCATTGAGGAACATTCCAAGATTTGCTCATAAAATCAGTAATTTTTTTGTCATTCGTTGCCATTAACAAGTAACTTGTGACCTAATAAATGTCACTATCCATTTTCTTTAATTAAAATAATAAATATTATTCAGTGACACAGATTGGCATTTATGCCTTCATTTCTGTGATGTGGGATTTATAACCAAGGCTTTCTTTGAGGGATTCCACAAATAAAGGTTATTAAGCTGCCACAGGATGGAACACAAGCTCAGGTTAATGAAGCTGGACAAGGAAGGGCAGTGATGGATGAAGCCCTGACGCACGAAGAAAAAGGGAACTCCCACCCAAAGCAAGAAGCATTTTTGGGCTCGCAAAACGGGTCTTCCACCTTGCTCGGCGGCTCAACTTTCAATATACACAGGATGAGCTTAGAGGCAACACCAACTCTACCGCCATTCCCTGGGTGGGGGGCGGGTGCTTAAGCGTGGTTTTCCCCTTCCCTTGGGAACCACTGTTCACCACTTTATGGTACGTCTTAAGGTAGGAAGGGTGTTCAAGTGAAGAAAAACCGATTCTGGCATGTGAACCTGCTACCAGAGAAAGAAAATTAATTGTTGTCATGTCCCAACCATCTACCTTGAAGACACGGTTCTTGGTTCTTAAAAAAAAGGAGTTGCCCTGCACAAAAACAAAACAAACAACAAAAAAAGCCAAAACAAACAAAAAACAGGAAGATACGCTTGACAGCACTTCCCAGGAGAATCTCTTCTTCCCTCCGGGATTCCACTCTGGCTCAAAGTCAAGACACGAATCCAACGCCCTTGACCAGAGATCCAGCATGGCTCACCTCCACCTGCGGCTGGTCCGATCCTGGGGTCCAGCTCGGGGAAATGGACTCAAACTGCCCTCATGGGCCAGTGCTCCACACGCTGCTGTTCAGAGCCTCCACGAGGCACTGAGTGAGGTGGAATTGCACGTGCACAGCGGAGATTTCTCTCTGACGATTTAAACCCACCTCGGGACGGCAGGCACCTCGACCAAGGTGGTTACTCCGTGGCCAGCTCAGAGCCACGGGAGGAGCCAGGCCGGCTGAGCAGTGCCCCTGTCACCAGAGTAGGCTCCCCGCCCCCTTCAGCCTCTAGTCCCAGCTGCTGTTTCTGGTTGTGGCTGAAGAGAGAGCGTCTATCTACTTGAGATGAAGTTAGAGATAAGATCTCTCAACTGCTGGGTGTTGCAACAAAAGGGAAGGAAATACCTCTCACCTGGAGGAGCCCCAACTTTGAAAGTGGCCAGGGTTGAGTTCAAATTTTGCCTCTGTCACATGCAGGAGAAAACTGACACATGGCAGGGACTCAACAAAAATTAGTTCCCAGCATGGGGAGAAAGCTTTGCCTGCCTTCCTTCAGTCTCTGGTGAGCTAAAACAGTATCTATAACCGTGTACTTAATTTGTACATATGGGAATTATATGTTATCAGATAAATATATAATCACGTATTACAATATATTTTACATAAACACACAAACACACATATTCATGGTTTCACCTACGCACACATTACAGTTTCTATTTTCTTAATGTAGTTTCAGTTAAGGTACAAACAAGATGGATTTACAGGCCCAAACTGATGCCCACTTAAGCAACAGTAAAGAGGAGCTTCTGAGGTAGAAAATCTCTCCCACTCCAGGGTTAGCTAGCATGGCCAGGATACGGTAAAGCTCCAGAACACGTAGAAAAGATTCCTTGCCTTGTGAATAATGCCTGGGCCGTCTTTGCCCTCTGAGACTCTGTTTCTTTGTCTCTCTTTATCTATACTCTTAGAGGTGACTAGTCCCCAGTTCTAGAGACCCATCTTATCTTTAGATATGGATATGGGCTTGGGAGCCACTCCCTATCTGTAAAATTGACATGGTAATACAAACCTCACAGGGTCCCCTTGGGGACTTAAAAACTGATGAGTACATGACAGACAATGAATGGATGAATGGGTTAGGTGGGTAGGTGGAGGGATGGACGGATGGAAGGCTGAGTGAGAGGCTTCTAGCAAAGCACCTGTCACAGAACATACACTCAATAACTTTAGCTATTATTTTCATTGTGATTAAGGCAACAACAACTTTACACATTTCTGTTCTGGTCTATTACATATTGATTTCATCGTTAACTCCCCAGAAGGATCCACCCTTATATCTCAATGCTGTTGGCAGTATCTGGGACTTATCACATGTGGGGATAGCACCAGGAACACTGGATAAGCAGATGTAGATCGTAATGTAGATCTCTTAGGGCTCTAAACACACAAAAAATTCATGACCTGTGACAGAAAGTCCACTCTTGTGAGGCAGCTCTTACTGTTCCAAAGACCTTTCAAAGCCCCAGTTTTTTCTTCCATTGGTTTTGAGTCCATATCCCGAGATAACGCCAATCCCATTACCCACTGACCACCTTTCGGATATTTGAACAAATTATCACACCACTGAAGGGCGAGTCTAGCGCATGGAAGGTCTACTCATGCCTGAGATGGAGGGGCACTAACCTGTTAAACCTTTCTCTTGCCTTGACATGAAACTTTTAGTCAAAAGTCATGACTTTTAGTCAACACGTTCATACCACAAATTTAAGCCACATTGAAACAGACATCCTTCACCCACGTTCTCCCAAATTTCTGCTTTCTGTCTCTGAATCATTCCTTTCTTCAACATCTCCACTTTTATTTCCCTGCTATTACCTGAATTGGTTTTCTTTTTGGTGTCAGTATTTGTAAGTAAACAACACAGCAGAGTGCCACTGTGTCCATGAAAACAAGTCAGGGTGACAAAGGACAGTTGAGGTGGGCAGGCTGGTGAATGGGAAATGCTCACTCTCTGGTCTCAGCTCCAAGCAAGGGTTTCACGTTCTTTCTTAGGCACAACTGAAAGTTACTGCAAATCACAAAAGCCTAGGATTGATGACATGGCCAAAACTATGGATATCAAATACCTGAAAGACTAAGGAAACTGTGTTCTGAGTTTATCGTCGTACAACTCAGACATGTAAATCAGAAACATCATATTTTCTTTCTCCAGTCACAGCCTTGGACTATAGTCTGTTGGTTTTCTAACTCTATTCTCTTAGGACACTTTTGAGTAGATCCCATACATGCATGGCTATTTTCAGTTATTACAAGTCCAGCCCACCTCAAGACCCCAAACCCATATCTACTTTGAAATCTCTCCCCTTTCCTCATCACCAGCTGGGCTTGTAGCTCTTAGAAATTGTTTTTCATTTTCTCTCCTCCCTTCCTAGCACTTTGAAGTGAGGGAAACCCAAATGCTGGTGTCAAGTTATCTCTTCCCTGGAATTGAGAACTAGGAGGAAAATGGTCACCTGCCTGGCGGAAGGGAAGCGGCACAGTCACTCTGTCATTGTCTAAGAATTCTGTTGGCTACCGATTATCTTTGCCAGTATGGTGGTGTCCTCCCAGAGGAGCCATGGTCTTCTGGGTGGTGGACAACTTTACCCTGACCCTGTCAATCATTGAGGACCCTACAGATGGGAAGCTTCATTCCTATTCAGCCACACTAAGAATAATACCCCTACTGATCCCATCTAAGAAGGACAGCACCACAAAGCCTGCTTCTCTAAATCCACACTTATTCACATGGAGTCAAGGAACTACTCCCTGGGGGTCACAAGGGCCTAGGATGGGGTAGTTTTCTCATCTCTCTTCCCAGGCATATCCTAACTTCATAAATCTCTAGGGGAGAAGCATCAGCCCCTTCGTCCCCATGTTCAGACATACTCCCAAATTCCAGGGACCACATGTCAATATCCCCCAGGCTGGGCCTGAAGGTTCCCAACTCAGCCACTATCCAATGGGTATGGCATGCCAATTTCTACTTCTTTAAGGCATCTTCAGTCTTCAAAAGTGATGTCCCGGAAGGTATTCTCTTACTTGGCTTTGGGGGAAGCAGAAGGAAAAAAAATTTAAAGCCTTCTACTTCAGGCCAACAACTCATGACTCTGGCAATTCCCCCCAATGACCTCCGTCCTCAGGTGTCTGTTAATTTAGACTAGTGGAAAAGCCAGCTCTGCAAACCCTTGGAAAGCTGGGGTGGAGTCAGGGTCCAAAAGAGTGTCCAGCCCCAATTATTGACAGCTCTTTGGAAAGCACAGGTTCCTTACCACCTGTGTTTCTAGCTCCAAGGCCACAGGGAAACCCTCCCTCACCATATCCTCTAACAGGAATGTGTCGAGCTCTTCTCATATTTAACATGCATACGAATTACCTGGGGGTCATGTCAAAGTACAGCTGCTCATTTGGCAGGTGCAGGGTGGGTCCTGAGGTTCTGCACATCTTCCCAGCTCCCTGCCGCTGTGAGTCTGCAAGCTACATTCAGCACATGGGTTTCATTTTCTCTGCTGTTTTTAAGGCCCGGTAAATCTCTTTATTCTCAAACTCTCTAGGACCTAATGTTGACTGAGTGTCACTCAATCAATGGATCAGTTGGATAGGGCAAACATTGTGCTACATTTGCCACAGGCATTTATACCCTTGAATTCTCTCGAAAACTTTCTGAAACAGCTAGAAATCATCATATCCATTTTTAAAAAGACAGGGAACCTGGTCCCTAGAGGGGCTGGGCAGCTAGACTCAGGCTTCAAGGCTAGCAGCTGGCATAGCTGGGGACTGAGCCCAGGGTATGTGCTCCTAAACACCACAGTCAGAAGAAGACAGACCAAAAAAAAATGAATATCATAGCAAAGAAATTGCAATAAACGACAGGAAGGTACAAGGAAACTTCATTAAATGGTGTTTATATCAGACGAGGATATCCCTGAGCTGGTCATCCCTCATAGGAAAATTGCAATATTGAGCTTCTGAAATAGCCTGAGACACGTTTAAGCATGGATTTACATCACGAACTCCATCACTTTCCTCTTTCCTCATTTACAGCCGCCAAGTTCAAGCAACCTCTTCTATGTCATGGGGTGGGGGGGAACCCCATGAATAATAGATATGTCATTTTTAACTGTCAACAACATGCCTTGTAAATGGTGTATGCAGGCTTTTAAATAACCCAGCAAACCATTCTTCTGACATCATTTTTATACCGCACTTTGCAACAAAACTAAAAATGATCTGAAAAAAAAACAAAAAAACACGTGGTTTGAACTACAGAATCACGCTCATCCACACATTCTTGTCTGCATTTAATATTTCATTGGGTTTTGCTTCCCCCTCCTCCACCCTGATAACAACCGTCTGCTTTGGAGACAAGACAATTAAACTATTTCAGCATTTTCCCTCAGTTAAACAGGCTCATCTTTCCCTGTGACAGTCAGTTTATGGAGTCAGAAAGAGACCGTTGTTGCTCATTCCTACTCGTAAGTGACGTTGGGATGATTAAGAAAAACAAACTGTTTCCTTCCAACAAGACTCTGGCTAGTTGTGGGTTTTCACTTCTCCCGGGTTGGACAAGGTGACATGAATCTCCTATCCTCTTGAGATGAAAGGGCATTTATCCTAGGACAAAATCTTGCCACAAAGGCCTGTGCCTCTACACAAAGTAAACCTTTAGGCCTATTTGTCAGGTGATATGAGACTGTCATACCACTGGAAACACAAACAGATCTGTGGCAAACAAGGGACTCATCAAATGCCAGGCACCCCAAAACTGAAATGTAATTAAGATGTAATTAACATAAGGAAATGGAATGTTCCTACCTTCTCTTGAAATGTTTTTATTTTGGAAAATGTCAAGCATATACAGAAGTACAGAGAAGAGTGAATGACCTACCAGCTTCCAGAACTGCTCGACTCAGAGAAGTCGTGTTTACTTTATACCCCCCTCACCTCCTTCCCACTTGTGGATTCTTGTGAAGTAAATCTCAGACATTGTATCATCCTATGCTTTAATGTCAATCATCTTCTAAATATTGTTGTTCAAATATATTCTCTCATCTTCATCCCAACCAACTACCCCATTTTTACTCAGACTTTTGTTTTAAGCCACCAAGTTTGTGGCAGTCAGTTACAGAAGTCACGGGAAAGGAATGCGCCCATCTGCCCAGAACCATCACCATCTCGGTGTCTTCTGCGGATCAGGACCCGTCACCTCGCTGATGGCCCTGAAGACGAGGAACGTAAATCTGACCGTTGTGTCCCTCCATTTGACCCCCTCAATGGCTCCCCTTATTGTCAGGATATCACGTGGGCCTCCTTGCGTGGTCTGCTCTGGGCTGCCTTTCCAGCCACGTTGCCCACCTCTCCCCACCCCTCATATTTAAAGACTTCTTACTCCAAATGAGTCCACCAGTTTTCTGTACTCACTCATGCTTTTCCTGCCTCCCTATGCACATACTATTTCTTTTGCCCGGAGCAGCACCGTCCAATAGAAACATAACGAAGAGAAGTCACAGATAGGAGAGTCACATATGTGACTTTAAACTTCCTAAGACTCACAGTTTTAAAAAATAAACCAGGAAAATCCATGTTAATAATACATTTTAGTTGACCCCAAATACCCACGATATTATCATTTCAACATATAATCAATTTTAAAATGTTATTAAGGGGATACTTACAGAGTTTTATTTTGGGGGAGGGAGTACTAAGTCTTAGAAATCTAGTATAATTTATACTTGCAGTACATCTCAATTCAGGTGACTAGTGCTACTATATTTGACAGTGCAAAAGGCCCCTACTGGTTTTTTTCCAGCTTTGGGAAATACTATCCATCCTGAAAAATCCAGCTGGGGGCACCTGGGTGGCTTGGTTGGTTGACCGTCCAACTTCAGCTCAGGTCATGATCTCACAGTTCGTGAGTTCGAGCCCCGTGTCGGGCTCTGTGCTGACAGCTCGGAGCCTGGAGCCTGCTTCAGATGCTGTGTCTCCCCCTCTCTCTGCCCCTTCCCCACTCATGCTCTGTCTCTCTTTGTCTCTCAAAAATGAATAAACGTTAAGAACAATTAAAAAATAATCCAGCTGAACTACTATCTTCCATGGGAAACCTGTCTCCCACCAATCAGTTCAGTTTTTCCCTCCTCCACCCTGGACCTTGGATATATTCCAATTTATGTGCTGTTCATACTCTGTTATATTTAATTGGGGCATGCGTGTCTCTTCTAGGCTATGAGCTCTTCACAAGCCAAAACGTACTCACCAGCACAGAGTCCCTGGTCGTCCAAGGTCCCAATCCTCGCTGCTTCCTCTCCTATCCAGTCCTTCAAAGTATGGTTGGTGAGACTTTGGTTGTAATACAGAGAGCCTACTGGCCTCACCAGGGAAATGGAAAAGATGGTCTGGTCCAGGAAGTAGGGATGGAGGGCCCTCTGTAGTAGAAAAGGGAGGTATTAAGAATAGAGAATGAATGGAGAGAGCCAATCTGACGTCCCTAGGGGGAGTTTATAATGCCAAGAAACAACATGAGTGAAGAAGCCAAGGCAGCTTTCGGACTCTGCGGAAAGAGAAAAGAAAAGGGTGGGACCACCACATGGGAGCACCAGAGGCTGTCAGAATGTGACGGCCCCTGGATGAGCCAAAGGAACATCAGTAAAAGGGGCGGTACATAGAGCCAGCTTTCTGCTCCTTTATTTTGGGCCAGGCCAGCAGGGATGGGCTTTGTTCCCGTGTGTTAATGAGCTGATGACCAGACCATAAAATGTAGTCAACTCCAAGTGAACTCTAGTGATTGCCCAACCCTTCAGCACATCAGTAGGGCTCTGTTTCAAACTGGGAGTCTGGTCACGGCATTGGGTATCTGGGTATACTCTCCTTCCCCACAGAAGACAATATGATCCATATTTCCTTACAGCTTGGCACTTACTTTCCCCCCTCCTGAAACGCCCCTTACTCTATGTGTCGGAACCCTGCCTATCTAACATCTGTTCCCTGAACCCTTTCATTTTGTCCTTTCTCATATTTTCTCTCCTCCCAAGCAAGCCTCCACGGTGCTTTACTTCTTCTCTCTCACAGTCTACAACACTTTCCCTATTCTATCAGTCTTATTTGTGCCTTAACTTCTTTTACCGAAGGAAAAGATTCTGATCTTGTCATGTATGTATCCACCCCAACATCTGACACCGGTAAGTTACTCCATAAACACAGAACAAATGAATAAACGAAACATGGTGTATTACCTATTTAAAACACCCATTATTTTTATGACTTCTCCTCTCTTCAGAGGATAATGAATTTTAGCTCTAATCAATCAGTTTAGATGTTCAGGGCTCTTGAGGTATCCTTTCTAAGAGAGCATAGCCTAGGTCTCACCCCGAAAGCAGCCACCCCAGCTCATTCCTGTTGATAGAAAATAAAGACAGCTAACACATGCTGAGTGTTGATTGTGTTCTAAGGCATTGTTCTAAGGACTTTACAAGCATTTGCTCACTTAATCCTGGCAACCACCCTGAAGTAAGTATAATTATGTATAATCTCCACTGTGCAGATGAGAAAACTGAGGCACAGAAACATTAAGTGTCCTATGAATGGCACATCTCTAAGAAGCACTAAGACAAAGACTCAAAGCCAGACAGTCTGGCTCCAAAACCCACACTGTTACACACTCTTTACACAGAAAATGGAGCTGCATGTTTCTAAGACAGAGAACTTGCTTCTCAGTGTCACCCTGACTAGCCACAACCCTCAGGTATCACCTCATCTCTCTGAGGCTCAGGCTTTTTCATGTCTAAAATGGGACATCAGTAGTGCCCACCCCATAGGTCACTGTGAGGATAAAGGGGCTCGTGGACACACAGCCTAGAACATGGCAGGCACTCAAAATGGTAGCCATTTGTATCGATCAGGAATCTGTCTGTGGAGAAACCAATTTAAATCAGCTAAGAGGAAAAGAGGAATTCATTGGTTTGTGTAATGGAAAGTCTACAGCTAAATTAGGAGCTCACATAATTTCATTAGGACCTGAAATCTCCCTCTCAATCTCTGTCTCTCTCTGTCTCTCTCTCTCTCTCTCTTTCTATTTCTCAGCTCTTCTATTCTCTGAGGTACCTTGTTCCACATGGTGATTCCCAGAAATTCTAGGCTTACTTCTACAGCTTGGAGACTATAGGGAGAAAGGGCATCTCTTTCGTAACAATTACGGCAAAAGGCACAGCACTGAGTCTCATTGGATTGGCTGAGGTCACCGGCACTTCCCTGAACCAATCACTGCAATGAAGGGAATGGGTGTGTTGAGTAGCTAGTCCCTGCAACCAGGGGGCCTGGTTGGCTCCAACCAAATGAGAGTATACATGGGGTATCTGGTAAAGAAGAAATGTGGTGCTGTTACCAGAAGAAGGAGAATGGCTTCTGGGCAGGCAAAAACAATAGATGTCCACTCACCGTGAATATTTTCAGTGTTCTCACGTTCTAAACAGACAAGGTTCCCTGGCCTATTGCCCACCAACAATGGGTTCCTCCAGCCTGCGTCCACTTCTGGTCTGTTTTACAGACTTCTCCAAGCTCTAGGAGTACATGGGCCCCACGCTTCCTCCCAGCTACTGCAAAGCTCAAATTAGTCACTCCGTGGGCCCCTTCCGAGGCATATCAGAGACCAGCTGTGCAAGGACCTGTCACCTTCTTGTCAGTGAAAGTTTTCTGTCCAAAGAACTTTCGTCATCGCTCCTTTCTCAAGTAGCGGGATGTCACTTGAAGAGACAGCTGAAGTCACTCACAATGGCTGGTCTCAAATCAGCGCTCACTGGCCTTGTCAGTGAAAGCCTCACCCCGCAGCGAAAACTGTCACTGATCATGTTTAGATATGTACGCGGAGGTATTAGATTAGAAGACAGAATGCACGAGATAGGAGTTTAAAAGAGGCCAAGTTGCAAGGGAAATCTTAATAGGAAGCAGTGAAGGCTTACGGTTGGAGGTGGTAGGGGGCATCTTTTTCCAAAACCCAATTCCTACTTCCCAACAAAACCAGCAAGAGCACGCGCGCATGTGCGCGCGCGCACACACACACACACACACACACACACTCAACAGCCTGTATGTACACACGATGCTCCTCACACAGAGGATATGCGCTCCACTGACCCACATGCTTCAGAAATACCTGGACCTTGACAGGACATCAGTAGCTAGTCGCTTTGTCCAGATTATTATGGGTAGTTTTCATCTTCATATCAAAACACAGCTAAAATAACCTTAGAAAATAAATATTCACTCAAAACACTAGATTATCTTTTGGAGTTAAAAAAAAAGGAGAATGAATCCACTTGTTAAACCAGTTGTATCTGTTGCCTTTCTCTGCATTTGTTCTCTATTTAGGGCAGAGTTTCTCAACCTCAGCACTGCTGACATTCTGGACTGGATCATTCTTTGTTTGGGTGTGGGTGGGGACAGTCTGGTGCTTGATAGGATGTCTAACAGCACCCCTGGTCTCTACCCAGTAGATGCCAGGGGCACTCCCCCAGTCATTGCCAAATGTCCCCTTGGGGCAACATCGCCCCTGGTTGAGAACCACTAATTTAAGGATTCTAATAAATGCTACCTTCAATATTACTATGGCAGAATAATTGGCTAATTATTAATTAATATGCAATGGCTGGGGAATGAATGTTGTGCTTCCATTTTGGGTAGCTTTATTTTGGACTCCTGTTTCTGCTAATCAACGTATTTATGATTAAATACACTGATTGCATCCATAGTATTTAGGTGGCTGACAATCATTTCTGCAACTGCTCTGCCTACACCATCGGAGCGAGCAGCAAGGGTAGAAGAGGGCGTGGGCTTTCAGAGCAAACAGATTGGATGTGCATTCCAACGTGCTACTAAGTGCAGAATCTGGGGCTGTTTTCTCACCTTCTCTATATTGGAGGTTTCGCCACTAAAAAAATGGAAATTTTAGTAGTTATCCCACAGGCAAGTTAAGCATTTTATAAAAGGTGGTTATATTCCAGAAGGTACTAACACACAATGGATGCTCAATAAATGTTGCCTTACCCAAAGAATGTACTTTGCTCTAATCAGGCCTTGCCCTATGTTGAAAAGCAAGTCCAGGTTTCCTCTGTGAGGGAGACCAATCCAGCTAAATAAGGTGCAATGATAATACTGCTCTGCTTATATAGCTTCCTGTTTTTCATGGAGTTTTAAATTGTCTTTATCAAATCCTTAAGTATTTCTGGTGTCTCAAGGAAAGATCAAAGATTTTCTCCCCAAAATGCCTCTTTTCTAGAGGCTTCCATCATTCTGTTTCACTCTAAACAAATGATGCGGTGGAAACAAACACAGCCCTGCTACATCTGCTACATCCCAGGACTTAACCTTCGTTACTCATTGAAGTTGGATGCGCTGTTCCCTCGATCTCTCGTTCCCCTCCCCCTCATTTTACTGGCACGTATCCTGTGTGAGAAGCTAGAGTTTTAATGCACATACAATGGTATGAATTAGGGAGATAAATCAAACTGTATGAAATATAAGTACAAAGACCTGAAACTGAATTTTTAACAAATGGATCCAAAAGTCACACATATAAGTAGTGCTCATCATAAAACCATCACAGGAGGAGGCCACACATTTACAAGGATGCTGCCATAGTCCAAACTACACTTACCCTTTCTTTGGAATATTATTTGAGTCTATCTTGTATACTTGAGAAACGTTCACAAAGGGAGAAAGATCTTAGCTGAGAAATAATCAAAAGTTTCAAAACCAAGAAGGGGTGAAGGACGAAGGTGTTAGCCTGGGACCTTCTTCTGTGATAGGGGACTGGTGAGGTTACATCCTGAATTTCCCACCACAGCACTCCTAAACTGGGGGACACATACCTCCACACTTGGGCCAAATTTGAGAGAGGAGAGGAATCCTCGAAAAAGCATGCATTTTCTTTAAAAGCTTGTTTGCTTTTAAAAAAATCATTTGCAAGCTACTCCACAAATTATCATTTCAATATAAACATTTTTTTCTGAGTTTTTTGAATCACATTTGAGGCTGAGAAAGATACAAAGTACACACCATCACATAACCTTTCCTGTAACTCTTGGCAGGAGTCATAACCCAGATTGAAAAGCCCAGAGCTAATAAGTCAAGGAAAAAGTAAAAAATTACCAGTCTGCACACAGAGTCCAGTTGATACCAGAGCAGGGAAATTTAGAGAGGATCTGGTCATTCTCTACCTGCACTCGTTTGCGTGGGATATTCTGCACTGTAGTGGCTTTAAATGCCATCTATTTCCTGGAGACTCCCAACTTTATATTTCTTTTTATTTTAATGTTTATTTTATTTATTTTGAGAGAGAAGAGAGAGAGAGAGAGCAAGTGAGCAGGGGAGGGGCAGAGAGAGAGGGAGAGAGAGGATCCCAGGCCAGGCTCCGAGCTGCCAGCGCAGAGCCCGACGTGGGGCTCGAACTCATGAACCATTAAGATTATGACCAGGGCCGAAACCAAGAGTCGGATGCTTAACCAACTGACCCCCCAGGTGCCCCCCAACTTTATATTTCTAGCGCAGACCTCTCTCGTGAAACCTGCTCTACTCTACCTACTCAACACATCCACCAGGAATCCCACTTAGACATCCCACGTACACCACGTCCAAAAGCAATCCCAGTCCTCAACCCCAAAGCCCACTCTTCTCATAACCTTCCCCATCTCAGCTGATGGCACCATCTCCTACTAGCTGCTCTTGCTGAAAACCCTGGAGTTATCCCTTTTTTCTCTCTTTCTCTAGGACCTGAAACTCAGTCCAGCAGTCAATCCCGTTGGCTGTACCTTCAAAACAGATCTAGGGTCTGATCACATCTCCCTGCCTCCTCTGCTTCCACCCGGACCCAAGCTACCATCCTCTCTACACCGGTACTGCAACCACTGCCTAACTTCTACCGTGGTCCCTCTGCAGAAGCTCCTCGTGACAGCATCCTGAGTGGACCTTTCAAGACCTGAGTTAGATTAAGTCACTCCTCTGTTTAAGATGCTGTGATCGTGCTCCACTCTCCCATTTCCCTCGGGATAAAATCCACACCCCTTGGATGGCCGTTCATGGCCTGAACTCTCTTAACCTCTGTGGCCTTATCCCCTACCATCTCCCCCATGATTGCTCCACTCCAGCCACTGCCCTCCTCTTGCTGTTCTTGGAACATACCAGCCACACCCTCACCTTAGAGCCCCTTGAGGGATGTTTTCTTTGCCCGGAATACTCTTCCTCCAAGGTATTGCACATCTATCCCCCTCATCTACTTTAAGTCTTAGCTCAGATCTTATCTTTTTTAATGTTTATTTATTTTTGAAAGAGAGACAGAGTGGGGAAGGGGCAGAGAGACAGAGAATCTCTAGCAGGTTCCGTGCTGCCATCGCAGGGCCAGACTCAGGGCTCAAACTCACAAACGATGAGAACGTGACCCAAGCCAAAATCACGAGTTGAACGCTTAACCGACTCAGCCACCCAGGCACCCCACAGTCAATGCTCAATGAGTATGTGTCAAATAAATGCACTGAATGGCTATAGAAGTGTTCCCATACCTAAACATGAGATGGGTGTATTGAAGAGTCAGGATCGGCCAGATAAACACAATGGCAGGTCAAGGAAATGAGGCTGTCAGAACCGATGCTGAAATAACTACACAGGGGGTCACCACTGAGCAACACCAATATCAACATTTATATGGCACTTTGTAGTTCACAAAGAGAATCAGTGGCCCAGGAGAAGAGGGTTGAGATGAGGAAGTGAAGATAACTAAGAGGACAATGAGCACACTCAGAGGGAAGTGAAGGCTCAGGTTAGGGTGGAAATAGGGGTTGTGGACAGAAAAGGCCACTTGCAACCAATTAAAAAACACCAACAAATGAAAATGGTAGAACTAGCCAATAAAATATATCACTAAATACATCAAGGGAAGTCTTAAAAGTATTTTGGGTTCTTGGTAAAAGGGAGTATAATTGGAATTGAATATTTTCAGAATGTAAAACATAAATAGCCAGTTATCCTTTTTATTATATAAAAAAAGTTCACCTTGAATAATGATCAAAACACGCTGACTAAAACAAAAATATAATACTATATTCACATATCATCATAGGAAAGACGTTAAAAAGAACAACACGCAATTGTTTAGGGAGTTAAGACAGATATCCTCACCCTCAAAATAGAATATGTATCAGACAATCCTTCCTGGAGAAATTTACAACAGGAGTTGAGACCTTTAAACCACTAATATGCTTTGGCCAGGAATTCTACTTTTAGGAATCTATGCCAAGAAAAAATCAGAAATGTAGACAGAGATTTATGTATAAAGATTCAGTGTAATGAAAAACTTTTCTAGAAAAAATATTTCTAGAAATATTCTAATGATTATATAAATTATGGCATTTCTATAGAGCCGAATATTATGCAACCATCGGTAATTACATTTATGTACAATGTTAACGACATGGAAATGCTCATGATATAAGGTCAAATGAACTGAAATAGGGACAACATTATATATGACATATGGTATCAACTAATATTATACAAACTCATTTCAAACCAATTCAAGAGTGGATTTCTCTTTTCATTTAATCTCCATTTCATTAGGGTTATCAAAAAAGTTTATTAGATTTTTTAAAGAAAAGCAAAAACAGCCATCTTTTTTTAATGCAGAGAGAAATAAATGTTCAAATTATATAACTTAGCACGGTTGTGCACATAGACCATAAAGATTATTTTCTTATGCTTAATGGTTCACCACACAGCTTTGCATAAAAATCATTTTCTATTTGAATGCATACTCCTCTGCTCTGGTCTCAGTTTCCTAGTTTTTCAAATGAAGCATAGTCTGTCTAGATTAAAGGTCAGCAAACCTTTTCTGTAAAGAGTCAGATAGTAAATATTTTAGGTTTTGTGGGCCATATGGTCTCTTTTACAACTATTCAAGCCACTGTTGGAGCATGAAAGCATCACATAGCCATGGCCATGTTCCAATAAAACTTTATTTATAAATCCAGGCAACAGGTCAGATTTGGCCCGTGGGCCATAGTTTGCCAACCCCTGCACCAAATTATTGCTAGTCTCTGATCAGTTGACAGCTCAGACCCTGATGCAGAGTTCTAAACACCTGCAGTACCTGAGAAGATAGACTGTGTACCACTGTGGGAATGCCACGGGATTTTGAGTTGGAAAAATCTGGTTCAAGACCTAACTCACTTCCTGGTTGTATCTCTCGTTACATCACACTTCCATAATACAAATTTTGGTGTCCTCTTTTGTAAAGTGGAATAGTAGGACCTACTTCACAGCATCATTCTGTGACTTAAATGAGATACCTGAAGTCCAAGTTCAAGCCCAAAACTCAAGATTTGGCAAATACAGAGTTCTCAACGACTGGCAGATCCTTATTAGAAGAATAAGTGGGCGAAGAAGAAGAAGAAGAAGAAGAAGAAGAAGAAGAAGAAGAAGAAGACGGCAGTACAGAATCCCCAGGTGCTGAGTGATTCAGAGCCCATGGTGTAGACAGGGGGCAGTGCTGATTCTGCGTCAGGAAACAAGTCAGGATAAGCTAGGTTATGACACAGTACGAATCACTCCCGAGTCTCAGTGACTTAAAACAATGAGGTTTGTTTCTAGCTCATGCTACTTGTCCACAGCTAATCATCTGGGAACTTTGCTGACTGTAAGGGCAGACGGAAAAAGAGGCTGGCTGAATTGTGCACTGGCTCTTAAAAGTTCCACCTGAAGTGATCATCTGTCCCACTCCCATGTAATTCAGCAGAGCAAGTTACATAAGCATGTCTAACCCAAGGGGGTAGTGGGAATTAAAAATGCTAGCTACTTTGTTCCTAGAATGGGATCGGGGAGATCTGGAAAGATCTGGTTCACTTCACTAATAACTACCATAGCAAATAGAATAATAGCAGTTAACATTCACATGCATTTGGCATAACCTAACACAGTGCCAACTGCTTTACCGACAACTTGGGGAAACCAAGTCAGAGTGACAAAAACAGAGCCAGAGTGAATGGACCAAGATATTTGGCCTGCGTTTCCCTATAGTAAAGCGAAATCAGGGAGACAATGTTTCTAACAAGACTTACTTTTCCTAAATGTTTTCATCAACTCTCCCTATCATCCTCCCTCTTATAGCTGGGCCTTACCACCCCCAAGAAGGCTGTGATCTGACTCCATAATCTAAAATCATTTCTAATTCTGTGAACCCTCAACACAAATATTGTTGTAATTGAATGTTCCCACAAATTCATATGCTGAAGCCCTAACCCCATGTTAACTCCAGGAGACAGGGCCTTTCAGGAGGGGACTAAGGTTAAATGAGGTCATGAAGGTGGGGTCCTGGTCCCACAGGACTGGGGCCCTTGGAGGAAGAGGAAGGGACACCAGAGCTCCCTCTCCTCCAGATGAGGACACAAAGAGAAGAGTGCACTCTGCCAGCAAGGAAGACAGCCCTCACCAGAAACTAAACCATGACAGAAACTTGAACTTAGACTTTCAGCCTCCATAACTTTGAGGGAAAAAAAATCTGTAGTTTAGGCCACCCAACCTATGGTATTTAGTTGAGGTAGCTGGAGATGATTAATACAAAGATCTAAAGCAGACAGTCCTTCTCTCTGAATTTGATTTTCTAATATGAACTAAGCTTATTCAAAACTACATTATGATATTCAAACACAGGTCTTTGGAAACCCAAAGCTAAGGTTAGGTTGCTAAGAGAAAGACACAGCCCTTGAAATCAGAAAGACTTATGGTCAAACCCAACTCCACTTATCATGTGGCCTTGAGGAAGTTGTATAAACTCTCTGGGCCCCACCTTCCCCATCTGTAAGAGGGGTAATCATCTCTCTCTCATGGGACACCTGTCTCTTTCATGTGTAGGGACATGAAGTATGGGGACAGGTTCTGTTTTCTCTCCCTTCCCTCCCTCACCCTGGTCTTCATTGTCATAGCTCAAGGCTGAGAGAGAGAGAGAGAGAGAGAGAGAGAAGTTCTTTGGACCCAGGAAGTCACTCACATGAAACATGCTAAGGGGAGGTTAATCGTGGCACATTTCTCCCACACTGCCCACCCGACCCGTGCCAGGGGCTAAGCTGAATTTGTGGGGCTGAGAACTCATGCCTGGGGCTAACCGGAATGTGGGGGCAGGTGGAGGTGAACAAGGAAGATACAGCATGTGGGGAATATGAAAGTTTGTCTGAACTCCGGCAGATGGATGGCATGAAGTGATTTGGCAGTCACTCTTGTGTTTCTACTGCCTTGGATTTTGTTGGGGTTGGAATACATGACAAGAATTACATGCAAGGCCTGCTTTACCAATATCCTGGACTCCATGTAAGAATGTGAGTGGCCTCACCTCAGAGCTCTCAGAGAAAGGATCTACTACTCATCCATTCTCTTGTGAAGAGCACCCTGGGGTTAATTACAAGATCGCTCTAGAACCATATGGCCTGGCACACGGTAAATGCTCAACAAATATTCCCCTTTCTCTCTTTTCCTGCCTCACTATATCCCCAAGGTTTCAGGAATCTCTAAAGTAAACATAATTTAGGTGACAAATCTGCACCTAAGGAGGAGGAGGAAGAGGAGAGGCAGCCAATGTGTACCAAGATACTTGGAACGGTTCCAAGTGTTCCCCACATTCTCTCATTTATACCTCACAGCCTCCAGTGGGGAAGGTGTATTAGGCTCAATGTACCAATGAGGAAACCAGGAGGTCAGAAAGAGAGGTGACTTGGCCCCAACCCCACAGTCCTAGGTGACTGGGTTGATGTTCACACGTGACCAAGTTTGCCCTGGCTCCAAACTCCATAGTCCCTCACCCAGCATCTTGTGAATGTACCTGGGGCCTTGAGTCTGGCCTGGGCTGTTGCATTCCATGCAACAAGCCTTCGCACAAATTAGCCAGAAAAGGACAAAATCCCAGAATATTTGGACCCTGCATTCCCACTCACTGGGTTTAGACCTGAAAGGAAAACATTTGCAGGAGTGATACAGGGACCCACGGACAAGGGATGAGCGGGAACGGACTCGGCAATAGAGACGGGGATTCTCGTAAAGCCTCTGGTAGCAACGTTCTCTGAGATGTTGATCAAGTGCCTGGGCTTCGGCAGCCCCTTCCACAATGTGAGAGGGTGGCCGAACAAAGGACACACCGGTCCCCACCTCCAACATTTTATCACTGGCACGGTCTTGACACGCGGAGCTGCAATCCTTGGAACCTGCATTTTCGAGAAGACTGGCTCAAGTCACAACTCTGTGCGCGGGTCCCCACAGCCAAAACAACAGCAGCAACGGACTTCCTTAAGAAAGTTGAATGGAGACCAGGCCAAATACAGGCCCCCATAAAGAGAAGCACTCCAGCCAAACGGAAAATCACATTCCGCAAGTTCCAGAAGGGGAGGAGAGGGGAGGAAGCCGCTGCTTCCAATAAGGACTTCATTCCAGAAATCCCACATAACGGCCTCACAGGCACCCTGGTGTGATAAAGAGATGACTATTTCGGGTGAGAGAATCCAGTCCTCCTCGGGGAGTGGTGGGTGGAGAACGAGGCAAGGGCTCTTTCCAAGACAAGTTGAGTTCAACTCTTTACACAGGAATATTGACTCTTCCGTTTCCAGCGTAATGACTTTAACCTGGCGAATACTCAGTCTTTGCCAAAAACCTGTCGGTGTTCGGTGTGTTTTCAATTGGAAAATGGCAGGAAAACAGAGAAGCAGATTCTTTATTAGAGCCTGGAGTTCACACCAGTATCTGGTCCCTCAGTGCCCCGGCTGCCAACATAAGGGAGCATTCGCCCTGCCTCAGAAACTCAGAATTCGGGATCAGAGGACACCAAAGCAAATTTGTTTTTTCTCAGTCAATTTCCAGATTAAAAAAAAAAAAAAAAAAAGGAAAACTGCTTTTCCGTTTTCAATTTTTGAAAGAGAGTATAAGCAACCCCCTTAGGTTTGCATCATCCCCTCCCCTAAGTCCGCCCCCCCCGTGCGCCCTCCCCTCACATGGTCCCGTGGGCGGGGTGGAACACGACTTCCAGGTCGCGTCCTTCTGGTAGGACACCTAGTCCCGTGGCATCTCCATGTCTTCCCGTGTCTGTCTCCTCCTAATTTATAAGCCCCTCCGACCTTCCTTCTTCCTTCTTTCTCTCTGTTAAGCATTGGACAAAATACCACATAATAGGAAGACCACGAGCTCCGAAGTCAGAAAGAGCCTGTTTAACCTCAACCCCATCATCCGTAACTCCGGGCTGCGTGGTTTCACATCTCTGTGACTTTCCCGCCGTGTCAAATAGAATACGAAGGACTTCATCACAGGCCCCTTTTGTGGACTAAATGAGAAAATGCACACGAGGAGCCTAACATCTCGACCTGCTCTTTTATTTGTCCTTCCAGGCACAGAACCAGGCACTGCCCCTGCCCTCAAGGAGCCAGGCTTCTGCGGAAAGATGGTCATCGTGGCCCAGAGTGTCACGCTCCAGCACAGGGCATGCAGAGAAACTGCAAGAAACTGAGGAGAGCTCTTCACAAGGCAAGGAACCTATTGGCAGACGAACGAATCCATCTAAAAAGGTATCATTTGGGGGCACCTGCGTGGCTCAGTCGGTTGGGCGTCTCACTCCTGATCTCAGTTCAGGTCACAATCTCACGGTTGGTGAGTTTGAGCCCTGCCTCAGGCTCTGTGCTGAAAGAGAGGAGCCTGCTTGGGATTCTCTCTCTCTGCCTCTCCCTTTCTCTCTCTCTCTAAAAATAAATAAATAAACTTTAAAAAAAAAAAAGGTGTCATTTGGTTTGCTTAAAACCTTCCATAATCATTACTTGGATCAAAAATAACAATATACAAAGAGAAAACAAAGAAAGTGCACAGAAAAGGAGGATAAAGGGGAGAAAAATTATTACATACATATATTTATATATGTGCATATATATACACACTTATTTTGTTGTTTTCTTTTGTTTTCAAGCAAAGGAGAGAACTAGGATTGCTCCTTCTGCATGAATCAGGGGAGCCACAAAGCCACAAGCACACGCTCACGTATCGCACAGCCGTGAGTCCCTGACACAAGGATGCCTCCCCTACTCAGCTCCCTTACAGGACTTCTCTTTCACAAACCATGCAGCGAAAATTAGGCAACATAAGAAGAAAGAATTTTGTAGTTGTTGCTGTAGAACCAGTACAGAGTGATTGCACAAAGATTCACACACACACACACACACACACGAGAGGACATGAAATTCTGCCTCCCAGATGACCACTGTTCCCATGCTTTGTGTACAGCCTGCGAGACCTCCCCTCACACCTGGGTGCACAGCTCTACACCACACACACACACACACACACACACGTATACACATTCACATTCACATTCATATGTACTCTAGTCCCTGATGGAGCTGTCTTCTGAGTTGTGGCAGCTGTTAGAGGGGCACTGGGGGCAGAGTTTAGGGCACACCACCCACTGATATCCGCAGAACATCTAGAACAGAGGCCAGCAAAGTTGTTTTGTGAAAGGTCAGAGAGTAAATGTTTTAGACTGTGTGGGCCTGCAGGTTTCTGATGCAACTTCTCAGCTCTGCCACTGTAGCATGAGAAGTATGCTACCATGTACAGAACACATGTTCCAATAAAGCTTTATTTATAAAATGGGAGGTGGGCTATAATGTGCCCACCTCTGGCTTAGTTGAACATGCCATGGATGAAGGGCCTCAGGAAGGCGAGTGATGCAAAAGCACACACACACACACACACACACACACACACACACACCTCCCCCAGTGAAAACCAGACTTCATTTTCAGTGGTCCATGCTATTCTATCTTCGTAAATGTTTCTGCTTTAATGAGCACTGTCCAATAAAATAATGACTACGGATAATTAGATTAGGTGAAATTCCCATTTCTGCCCAAATAAGCTTTATGCGATGGCCAATTCCACCTGGTCTCTGGCTCCTATTTCAGAGAGAGATCCAGAACAGAAGTTACGCAGACACGTCAAAGCAAGGTACTAAAGCGGGGATAGGGTGGTGTTCTATTCATGTAAACTACCCTGGATCACACACAATCAGCAAATGATTTATTAAAGGCTACAAGATAAATACCGATAAAGTCTTCAAACAGAGAGGCGCATGACATATGCACAGGAGGAGAGAATCGGAAAGATTAATAGGAAAGCAGACAGGCTACAAATACAGAAAACCTTCTCCACCTGTGGGGAGGATCCTGGAGAAAGCACTTCCAGTCTCCAAACAGCCTTCCAAACTATGGTAATAAAATACGCTTCTAATAACAAAAGCCGTTTCACACTACTTTTCCCCCTAGGTTTTGAGACATAATTCATGAGTCCTTCCACCGTCCAGATCTACGCTTGTACAGTCTATTCTCAGTAGGCATCTTCAAGACAGAGAGGCTCCGCTTCTCCCGGTTGAATCTTAATGACCAAGCGAATCTTAGCACGCAGCCACGGGGCTGGGAGGTTTTGCTGACACCGACGTACATCCTGTCCCCTCCAGTCGCCCTCTCTCCCCGGCTGAGCTGGGTCTTTCAGGGATCAGCGCCTGCATTTAACTCAGTGTTCTGCTCAGCTGCGTGCTCCAACCTTGCCCTTTCTTACAGCTTCTGTAGAGATCCAAGATGTCTTCTGGGAATTTTAGCAACTTGGGGAGGTCACACTCCAATTATGCCTTCCTCTTGTGATTTTTTTTTTCCTCCACGCCCTGCCTCGTCCTTCTCCCCACCTCACACCAGGGAGCACACACTCAACCACACGTGATTGCTAGGCAGCCACTTAGGGAAACACACCCCTTGTGTGCCTGGCTCAGTGCTGGGTCCTGGAGATGAAAAGATCGGTAAGATACAGTGGGTGCCCTTAAATAGCTTGTAGCCTACGGGGTGGGACAGGTATGGAAGCAAGCCATTCAACATGATGCAATAAACACTGTTATCAGAGTACAAAAAGAGTGCTAAAGATAAGCACACAGAAGCACAAACAAACGTAACAGCAAAAAGTCTGGAAGGATATACTTCAAAAAGATATCACTGGGTGTCCTGACCCACCTCATTCCAAAAATGGATGTGGGGAGTCAAGATTAGGTGACGAAGGCTGCCAGAGAATCTGAGCCTTAGATTTATTGTTGATCTTTTTGTACAAAAATGTAGCGAGTGATATTCTCTTGCAATGTAAATTAATGTAATTTTTAAATGCTCGAGGTGAAAGAGGCCAGGACGGGGTGGAATGCATGAGGTACCAGGGCATGAAACTCAGGAGGCAATCATCCTAGAGTTGGGAGGGTGAGGGAGAGAGCAGGGCAGTGGACTGCAGAGGCAGAGGCCTAGGAAAGACTTCAGGACCAAGTGACATGAAGGTGGGCCCTGCAGAGGGACGGACAGAAGAGGGCACTAGGCAGACAGGACAGCAGGAAGAAGGAACAGAGGTGTGTTGGAAATAATGAGTGATTACTTACAAACATCCAGAACAGAGGATGAGGACGGGAAGGAGAAAGAGACGGATACACGCGACTGTGCACATGCACACCTCAGAGCTAGTAAAGTCTTTCCATTACACGTTCCACATCCACGGCTCATCGGCAGAACTAAGACTGGACTGAATGACCAGCAGCCTGCAGCCCCTGCCTCATGGCTCCAGTCCAGACGCCCTCAGGAAGCTCACCACCAGCACTAACTCCATCACTCGAAATGGGGCCTATTTCCATTAGACAAGGTACTAAGGGTGCCACTTGGACCTCTTGTGTCTTCTTCCTCCACCCCCTCCTTGAATTTCTTCCTTCCTGGCACATTTTGACAAGGCTAAGCCGTATAATAAAGTTTTCTAGTAAGCATGCCAGGCACTGCTCCAAGTGCCTCACATACATTATCTCATTTACATTTCATAACAAAGTGACATGTTGGTATTGTTATTATTCGCATCTTACAGATGAGGCAACCTCAGAGTGACTGAATAACTCACCCAGAACACAAAGGAGATAAATGGCAATGCCGAAACTCAAACCCAAGGCTGACGCCTGATTTTATGTTAACTAACTGTGCTCCCTGCTGGTGTAAATTGCCTGGGGAGATGCACACAACAGAGAAGAGGTAAAAGGCCCAGTCTGCAGTATCTAAACAAGTGACCCAGGTCTACGCATTACAAGCAAAGGTGGATGTGACCAGCTCAGAAAAATGGGTGGTTATGGCGGAGTGCCAAAGCCCAACGTCAGCATCGTGTAAGCCGGAGGAAACCACCTCGCAGATGGCTGAGATGGAACACTGACCTAAGTCCTTTCTCAGCGTCAGAATAGAGGATTTTGCCTGCACTGTGTTTCTGTTCTCAGGCGATTCACAGTTTATTAGGGACTCTTTGCATCTCAAATAGTGTGGGAAGTGGTTTTACATTCATATAATGGAGGCTAATTTGGAGGTTTCATTTATCAAAACTGGGGCCATTTAATAAGGAAGAAAGAAATGAAAGTCAACCAAACCCAGAGAATCAATGGTTGACTCCTGTGAGCCAAAGGCCACAGTTCTCCAAAATCGGATCAAAGCTGTTAGCAAACAATAGCTTGGCCATCTAGAAATAAGAAATGTTGCTTTCCTTGGGCAACTCTGAATAAGCTCTGCGCCTACAGGGGCATGAGCTTTCCACTGAGGGAAGGCAGAGCTGTCCTGCCCACCTCCCAAAGATAAACCACGGGGACACCATGACAGTCAGCAGGGAGACCTGGCACCAGGAGCTGGAAGCCTGGGCACTGAAACCAGCGCGTGTCACCGGGCCTCCGGGCGATGACAGAGAAACACCGCCATCTGGTGGCTCCGTGACAGATAGGCTACATTCCTGTCCACTGTCTCCGGAAGGGACAAAGTTAACTTCAGCAAGAAAAAAGTCATTGGGAGCATCTGGAAAATGAAGGTCAACCATGCCTTTGTTGACAGCCTGGGAGGTAATACCTGGCCCAGGCACAGTCTGTCTGATCGGCGGCTACGGGAGAGAGAAATGGCAGTAGAGTGAAAGGTATCCATGGAAAGTCCTCCTACCAAATGTGGGTACTCCTGGGGACAGCCAGGCATTCCTCAGTTGGCATTACGAGGGCTATACTCTTGACGCAAGTTTGCAAGGTCAAAAGGGGACAAGATCCAGATTCCACGATCCTGTGGAGGGCAGAGAAAATAACCTGATGATGTTGGTGACAGCGGCTACAAATAAAAGGCATTTAAGATCTGCCATTAATGAATAATTAATAAATTAATACTTAATAACAAATAATTAAACAATCACTTAAAACTAACCCTCACAGAAACCCCGTAAGAGACAACATTCTATCACTATCTCCACTTTACAGATGATCAAACTGCATCCGTCAGAGACAGAGATGAGGGAGAATATTCTAGTCCAGGTCACCCAAGTTGCAAGGACTAGAGCCAGAATTTGAAGCTCTCACACTCCTAAGAAAGACGCCTGGAGTTTCTCACATGATGGCCCAGAGACTGTCAGCTCGGGGCATACCTGGAAATTAAAACCCAGAATCTCTGACCCCACCACAGGCAAGCTAGGGAGGATGTGAGTTGGCATTGTAACAGGTTTCCCAGGTGATAGGATAAACAGGACACTAGGTGCTATGGAATGAATTGTGTTCCTCACTAAAATATGTTGAAGCCCTACCCCCCAATGTGATGGTATTTGGATATGGGGCCCTTGGGCGGTGACTGGGTTTAGATGAGGTCATGAGGGTAGGGCCCACAAGACAGGATTAGTAGCCCTTGTAAGAGAAGGAAGGGATACCAGAGCTTCCTGTCTCTGCCATGTAAGGATACAGCAAGTCAGGAAGAGTTCTCACCAGAACCCCATGCTGGCATCTCGATCTTGGACTTCCAGCCTCCAGAACCGTGGGCAAATAAGCTTCTGGGTTTTAAGCTACCCGGTAGGTGGTGCTTCGTTACGGCAGCCCAAGCTGCCTAAGACACTAGGCTATTCTCCTTCGCCATCTCATGCAAGATGCTTGGTAGGTGCCTGTTAAACTAATGAATGACCAGGATACTCCTCTGCTCTGTCCCTCAGAAGAGATTCACTGAGGGTGCATGTGTACAATTCCCACGATTTAGCCTCTTTTCCAACCTCCAGGTGATGCTTACTGGAGTCTGTCTTCTTCCAAATCTAAGAAGAACAGGCCTTCCTACATCATCACCAAGGATTCACGGGGGAGGCTTCTGAAAGCAGATGTGATGACCTGGGGTGAATGTGGGGAAATGAGAACACTAACAGCAGCTTTGCTTCGTGCAGCGCTTTATAATTTACCAAGCTCTCTGGCATTCATTATTTCTTTAGATGGTTGGAATTGCCCTGTGACGTCCAGAGGCCAGATAATTAGGATCTCAGTTTAACAAATGATAAATCCAAGGCTGATGGAATCATGGGCCCCTGCCCAACGGCCAACCACCAATAATGTGGAGGCAGAAGATGAACTAGCAGAAAAACTTGAGGTCACCAACGAATGAAATTGGAGAAGCTGACCCAGCTTGGAAAAGGAGTTTATCAATTAGGGTACTAACAGCGAGGACACTCGACCCAAGTAGTTCAAGTGACAAGGAAAAGGCTTTTACGAAAAGGCGAAGTGGAGGCGGGGACGGGGGAGCAAGCACAGAATGGTGGTGCCCCTTGGGATCCGCAATAGGTGAAATCGCTTCCGCTCCTGAGACTAATAAGGCAGGAGGAGGAGACAGCATTCTAGACTAAGGGAGGAGGGGGACAGGAAACACAATAAATAAACAACAACCAAACGCAGAGGCTGTCTTTGGAGAACCACCTTAGCCAGCTCATTTTCCCACTGTTTTCTAAGAAGCAAATCACCCAGTGGCCTAGGAGGAGACCCCTCGACGGGGCCTGATTCTCAACCTTAGTCACCCTGGGAGTATGCACTGGGTGCCTCCTGTCCAGTGACCAAGGACAGATGTAGGGACTGCTTGGCTGGACTTCCTTGGGCCCATCCCATCCCGTGAAAAATGGAGAACTCAACGGCTCAGAAGTTGCGACAACCTATTTTCTTTCAGATTCATCAGACTTTTTTTTAACAAAGGGAAGGGGAAGTGTATCCCTACTGTGGAGGTTGTTGACTCCTGCCAAATTCTCCTTGATATATTCTTTCCAGTTATGCAGAGCTTTTAAAGACAAGGACACGGTACTTTTCAAGTCACCTCTAAAGTGAGGCTTATCACTCTTGGCGCTGCTGATATTTGGAGGCTGATGGTCCTTTGTTGTGGGGGCTGCCCTGTGTGTTGCAGGATGTTTAACAACAAACATCCCTGGCCTCCACCACCAGATTCCAGTAGCATACCCCTCCCACTCCGGTGCGACACCCAAAAGCAACTCCAGACACCTGCCAACTGCCCCCTTCCGGGGGATCAGGGGAGGCAAGGTCACTCTCCCTCCCCTTGAGAACTCCTGTTCTAAATGATTATAATTTGCTGAGAGAAAATTTCCCATTGGCAAGAAGAGGAACAGCACTGGGGAAGGTGAGTGATGCTTAATAAGGATTCTACCTATATTTTAATTCTGGCATTTGGTTCATCATGGATTTTTTTTTTAATTAACTTTGATTTTTTTTAATTGCATTGCAAAATGATCCTCCTTACTGAGTGTTTTGGCACTCCCTTAAATTTGGTTTTGCACCTGAGGTATGTATCTCATTTGTCACCTCTTAGTCCCAGCACTGGGCAAGGTTCCTCTGGAGCCATCAACACGAGGAAGGAGAAAGTGGTTCCCTTTCTTCCACTGTCACTCATTCATGCATGCATTTAGTACTCCTAAGTCCCCTGGTATGCGCCTAGCGCCTTGTTAGTAATGGCTATGTATGGGGCACCTGGGTGGGTCGGTCGGTTGAGCATCTGACTTTGGCTCAGGTCACGGTCGGTGAGTTCGAGCCCCGCGTCGGGCTCTGTGCTGACAGCTCAGAGTCTGGAGCCTGTTTCTGATTCTGTGTCTCCCTCTCTCTCTGCTCCTCCCCTGTTCATGCTCTGTCTCTCTCTGTCTCAAAAATAAATAAACGTTAAAAAATTAAAAAAAAAAAGTAATGGTTATGTAATATCTCAAAGTGTGAGTCACCGAGATTTACATGAGCATTTCCTACCTAATGGAAAAGAGGCATGAACAGAGCTGCGCTGGGTGGTACGGAGACAACCTAACCCAAGGGAACCCCTGAGAGCCATCAGACCAGTTACAAGGGCAAAGCAACAGCTCTGGGCAGAGATGACTGTGGTTTTGAAGTGTGGTACTGGCTGTGGACGTGGAAAGGGAAGGAAAGAGTACAGAGACAGAATCAACAGGTTTCAGTGACCAGTCAAACAGAGAGGACGAGAATGGGTCGTCCCAGCTTTGTAACACGAGTAAGTGGGTGCGGGCCATGACGTTTGATGAGGCAGGGAAGCATGGAGGGGCCTGCTGGGACGTACTATGCACCAGGATGGCAAGATGGGTTTGGGAGTGGTTAGGTGACGTGCCCCTGAATCCATGCCGCGTCCTCCCAAGGGGAAAGCCAGGCTGCAGGTGTGGCCACGGGAGCTGGCGGCATTTACATGTAACTGAAGCCAGGGAGTGCACAAGATGTGCTGGGAGGACTTGGAGAACGACAAAAGCACCTGGGGCCAGGCCCTAACAAACTCACAAGTTTAAAAGGTAGATGGAGAATGAGTGACGGGTGCTGAAATTAGTGGGCTGAAAAGAATTATGCAAAAAAAGGTGAGGTTATGCATAACCTCAAAGGATCTCCCTTCAGGACAATTATTAGTTACAAAGGGTAAAAGAATAATTTTAAAGTGGAGAGATCTGCAGATGCTACTTTAATCAAATAATCAAAATTAACCTCACAGCAATGAGACATATCCACACCACCTGCCTGCCGGTGACAAGGACCCAGCATCTCTTGTGAGCTCAGAGTAATCGTGAGCAAACATCAGGGAAACCCAAATTGAAGGACAATCTATAAAATAACTGGTCGTTGATCTTCAAATGTGCCAAGGTCACAAAAGACATTATCTCTAGAGCCAAAAGGTTTTGGTGTCCTGGGAGAAAGGAGGCTTAGGTCATGGTCCGCCACAGAACAAACTGGGTTTGCACTCTTGTGAAGTGAAACCAGCATCTTTTCGGAGCCTGAGCCCCTGATTCCAGAAAAGGCAAAGAACCCTGAGCAGCCAACAAGAGAAATTTGTGGTGAGCAGATCCATTTATTACTTTCAGCTTACTTAATAAAGGTCACCAGGTGGCATTTGAAAGATACACAAAAATGCTGTTAGATCAGATCTTGCCAGAGGTGAGTTTATCAGGCAGCCAGTTGAGGCTTACGGAACATTGCTAGCTGGTTTCTTTCAACTTGAGGGGGAAGAAAATAAGACCGCTGGGTTTAAAAACTACTTGTAGGGGTGCCTGGGTGGCGCAGTCGGTTAAGCGTCCGACTTCAGCCAGGTCACGATCTCGCGGTCCATGAGTTCCAGCCCCGCGTCAGGCTCTGGGCTGATGGCTCGGAGCCTGGAGCCTGTTTCCGATTCTGTGTCTCCCTCTCTCTCTGCCCCTCCCCCGTTCATGCTCTGTCTCTCTCTGTCCCCAAAATAAATAAAAAACGTTGAAAAAAAAATTTAAAGAAAAAAAAAAGAAAAAAAAAAAGAAGAAGTAAAAACTACTTGTATGTTTGTTCTTTCCTAATAAAACATAAAGGAGTCTTTTTCTTATACTGAGAGACATTTGCAGTCAGGCTACAAGAGTGAATTATTGCCAAGTCCAAATTACCCATTCATTTCTTCATTCCAGATTTCAAAGGGTAAACAAGGCATGGGGTGACTAAGGATATAGCCTACTCACAAAAGGGCAAGCCTAAAGGTGCAAGCATTTTTCAAAGCTCTGCTCATGTCACATGTACTAACAACTCTTTAGCCAAAACAAAGTGCGTGGCCAAATCCAAACCCAAGAAGCAGGAAAGTACATTTCACCCATCATGAGGTCTTGGCAAGGATATGGCTATAAAATACTAGTACCGAGTACTGAAGAATTGGGACCAGATGTAGAATATACCATATTAAGGTTGAATAGTGGATATCACTATGAAAATAAGAAGAAAAAAAAAAACCCCGACTCTTGGTCAATAGTAGTTAACACAGTAACACAAAAGCACACTGTATATTTGGGGGCAGGGAACAGGGTTTATATGGACCAACCCAAACACCAGCATTTGGACTTGTGGCTTCTCCCACATGAGTGAGGTTAGGGTTGATGATGGAGATTCCAAGGCCTACACAGTGAGAAATGTTCAAAGAGAGAAGAGAAGCTTAGATAAATACAGTTTCCAAATTCCACTCAGATACAAAATTAGAGGACTAAGCTAGAAGGTTCTCTGGAGTCCCTTCCAACTCTCCTTGGCATGGTTTCCAGTGTGTGCCAGACATTAGGCTGCCTCTTGGCCATAATGGTCACAGTGTGCTGACCCTTCGCTGTACCCTCAGCAGCAGGCATGGCATGGGAGAAAGAGCCAAGGGCTTGAAATCAAGCAAGATGGGGTCACACCTGAGCTGGACTTCTGACCACTGGGTGAGTCCTTTGCCTGTCTGGCCCTAGTTTTACCATCTTTGAAATGAGACAGATGAACCAGATGATGTTTCTGTCCCTTCTGATTCCGAGAACTTAGGATTTTATGACAACGTGGCCACATGGAGGGATCTGTAATGCTCTGGTGGCAGAAGTGGTCTAGTAAGAGGCAGAGTCATCACGAAGCAATGGAAAGCATGTTGATGGGCCAAAGGCAAAGACGGAGTTGCAGTGGCACGTGGTTATGCCATCGGGCACCATGTGCTTCCGAATGATCCCCTTCTGGAACGTCCAGAGGCCTGAGCCTTAACCCTAGACTGCATCTCTGGGGTTAAGACACGGTCGCCGGCACGAGATGGGTCCTGGCAGAGCTTCTAGCTCTCAACCTCACTCTTTCCCGGATCTCACAGTGCCCCAAAGATCTGGGTTTCCAGCACTCTCTCTCCCCGCAAATGAGACCACAAGGGCCACTTTTTCTTGCAGCCCAGGCAGAGAGGAAAAAATAATAATACATGCAATAAGAGGAATTTTTATACAGAAATGTATTTTGAGGCTACGATGTAAAGTCCCTTTAGCAGGAGCCACAATTTTCTTAAATAATCGTTCCCATAATTGGCTACTTGTGGGAACAACTAATTGTGCATGTAATCATTTGCCTGTACAACTCAGCATCAACTAGTAATTAAAGACAGAACTGTCCTTTGCTAAATTTGGCTCCAGAAATAATAGTAATATTTCCAAGTGTCCAATGTCTCCCTGCCAAGGCCCTCTAAGCCCCGTTCAAATGAGTTTGCTATTTTTTTTTAACATCTTGGAAAGGGAAGACCTGCATCCTTGCCCAAAGCCAACACACACTCAGAGAAGAATGCATCTGGAATAGTCTTCTGCTTGTACTTATTCTAGCAGCATATGCTGATTGTATGTAGAGCATCTTCTATGTACGGGGTCAGACCCTTCCCCAAGAAAGCATCTTCTTGCTCCCCTCGGCCCTACTCTTTGCACACACTCTCAGAGGAGGGCAGGAAACATCACCCAACTTTGCACAAGACCCACCTGATGTAACTTCCTCTAGGCCGCAGAGGAGTCCCAAGAAAGCAACGCCCACCCACAGCACCTCCCAGGCAGGGGCCGCCACACTTGGGCGTCTCTGTCACCTCCCATCTGGAAGCTCCTGGTGGCCTCTCAGCTCCAGTTCTGTGCCTGGGCATCCTCAGCCCAATCTCCTGCCCCAAGAAAGCAGATCAAGTTATGTCCTGTATGGTGGGTTAAATTGCATCCCCCAAGAAGGGAAGTTCATGTCCTAATCCCCAGTACCTGTGAATGGAACCGTATTTGGAAATAAGGTCTTTGCAGAGGTCGTTAGGGATCTTGAGAGGAGATCAACCCGGATTTCAGGTGGGCTGCAACCCAATGACTGCTGGCCGCATTAGAGAAAGAGCAAGGAGATGATGCACGGACCCAGGGGAGATGGCCATGTGAAGACAGAGTCACCTGGGGAACACACAGAGCCACCAGGAAGGATCCTCTCTAGAGC